>NC_142471.1:59065454-59368484 GCF_049115385.1 Moschus berezovskii | reverse complement strand
CAGGAGGCATGGGTGTGACCCCTGGTCTGGGAACTAAGATCCCATATGCCATGTGGTATGGCCAAAGAAACCCAAAAACAATTTTTTGAGATAAAATTCACATATAGTTCACCCATTTTATGTGTGCAATTCAGTTATTTTTTATATATTCACAGATACAGCAACCATCACCACAGTCAATATTAGAACATTTCATCACAGAGAAATCTGACCCCATTCCCTATCACCCACCTGATACCACACTCCCAGCCTTAACAGTCACTACTTTTCTTTGTATCTCTATATAGTTCCCCTTTCTGGAAGTTTCATACGAATGGAAGCATGTACTATGTGGTCTTCTGTGACTAAGCTCTTTCACTTAGGAAAATGTTTTCAAGGTTCATCCATACTGTCACATATATCAGTACTTTATTCATTTTTATGGCCAAAAAAATCATTTGTCAAGTGTATCCATTTGTCAGTTAATGGGCATTTGGGTGGTTTGCACCCTTTGTCTATTTATAAATAAAGCTGCTATAAACATTTTTGTACAGGTTTTTGTGTGAACATGTTTCATTACACTCAGGTATGTAACTCGGAATGGGATTGGTTTAACTTTTTAAAAAAACAGCCAAACTCTTTTCCAAAGTGGCCATACACTTTGCTCTGCATCTTCTCAGCAGTTCGTATGGTCCGGTTTTAAAATTTTGAGTTCTTCTCGCAGGGGCGTACTTGTGGTGGATATACCACTATACACTGTTGGCAAAGACCTTGACCATCTTCTGTGTCCCTACTTATCTTCAGTGTGTCTTACTTGGTGATGTACCTGTTCAGATCTTTTGCTTGTTTTTAAATTTGGTTGCTTACTGAGTTTTAGAAGTTCTTTGTGTATTCTTGATATGTTCAAGATACAAGCCTGATATCAGATATGTGATTTGGAAGTATTTTCTCTCATGCTGTGACTCTTCATTCTTTCTAGTGTCTTTCAAATAGTGGAAGTTCTTAATTGTTTCCAAAGTACATCTTTTAAAAAAATTTATTTATTTTTGGCTGCAGTGGGTCTTTGTTGTGGCAAGCAAGGGCTACTCATCTTAGTGAGTAGGCTGCTCCTTGTGGTGGCTTCTCTTGTAGGACACAGGCTCCAAGGCACGTTGTCTTCAGCAGTGGGAGCTCTCGGGCTCTAGAACATGGTCTCAGTAGTAGTGGTGGTAAGGGCTTAGTTGCTGCACGGCACCTGGGATCTTCCCACACCAGCGATCAAACCTGGGTTCCCTTCATCGGCAGGCAGACTCCCAACCACTGGACCACTAGGGAAGTTCGACTTATTTTTTCTTCTACGGATCATGCTTTTGGTATCATTTCTAAGAACTCTTCACCCAACCCAATATCACAGACTTTTTCTCTGATGTTTTCTGTTTCTACAGAAGTTAAGCAGCTTTAGGTTTATTATGTTTGTCCATGATTAACTTTGAAATAAATTTTGCACAAGATGTATGTTTGGAGTTGTGAGGATATTTTTTAGCATATGGACACAATTTTTGAAAAGATTATCTTCTCCATTGAATTGCTTTAGCATTTTTTCATGTGTTTGTTAGCCATCTGTATGTCTTCTTTGGAGAAATGTCTGTTTAGTTCTTTGGCCCATTTTTTAATTGGGTCGTTTATTTTTCTGGAATTGAACTTAAGGAGCTGTTTGTATATTTTGGAGATTAATCTTTGTCAGTTGTTTCATTTGCTATTATTTTCTCCCATTCTGAAGGCTGTCTTTTCACCTTGCTTATAGTTTCCTTTGCTGTGCAGAAGCTTTTAATTTTAATTAGGTCCCATTTGTTTATTTTTGCTTTTATTTCCAATATTCTGGGAGGTGGGTCATGGAGGATCCTGCTGTGATTTATGTCAGAGAGTGTTTTGCCTATGTTCTCCTCTAGGAGTTTTATAGTTTCTGGTCTTATTTAGATCTTTAATCCATCTTGAGTTTATTTTTGTGTGTGGTGTTAGGAAGTGTTCTAGTTTCATTCTTTTACAAATGGCTGACCAGTTTTCCCAGCACCACTTGTTAAAGATACTGTCTTTTCTCCATTTTATATTCTTGCCTCCTTTGTCAAAGATAAGGTGTCCATAGGTGCGTGGGTTTATCTCTGGGCTTTCTATTTTGTTCCATTGATCTATATTTCTGTCTTTATGCCAGTACCATACTGTCTTGATGACTGTGGCTCAACATCCCTCATAATCAGAGAGATGCAAATCAAAACCACAATGAGATACCATTTCACACCAGTCAGAATGGCTGCTATCCAAAAGTCTACATGCAATAAATGCTGGAGAGGGTGTGGAGAGAAGGGAACCCTCTTACACTGTTGGTGGGAATGCAAACTAGTACAGCCACTATGGAGAACAGTGTGGAGATTCCTCAAAAAACTGGAAATAGAACTGCCATATGATCCAGCAATCGCACTCCTGGGCATACACACCAAGGAAACCAGAATTGAAAGAGACACATGTACTCCAATGTTCATTGCAGCACTGTTTATAATAGCGAGGACATGGAAGCAACCTAGATGTCCATCTGCAGATGAATGGATAAGAAAGCTTTGGTACATATACACAATGGAGTATTACTCAGCCATCAAAAAGAATGCATTTGAATCAGTTCTAATGAGGTGGATGAAATTGGAGCCTATTATACAGAGTGAAGTAAGCCAGAAAGAAAAACACCAATATAGTATACTAACGCATATATATGGAATTTAGAAAGATGGTAATGATAACCCTGTATACGAGACAGCAAAAGAGACACAGGTGTATAGAACTGTCTTTTGGACTCTGGGAGAGGGCGAGGGTGGCATGATTTGGGAGAATGACATTGAAACATGTATATTATCATACATGAACTAAAAAGGTGCATTTCTGTACCAGAGCTGTGTCATAACCATCCTTTGGGCCCTCTGCTGGAAAAGTAGAATCAAGTCTCAAATAATGCCTTTTTAATTATATCCTCTAGTATTATAGATGTAGGACAGTACTGTATCATACCTCTGTGAATGTAAAATATCTTGTACCTGCTTTATGATATGTAGTAGTGATCGTGCTTTATCAGATCTCTTTTTAATGACGTTATTCTGGAATGTATTCTTTCCAGATGATGATTGAGAAACATAATTGAAAAAATGGTGCCAGGTACCATAACAGTAACAACAACAAAAAAAAGTGTTTGTTATTTCACTCTCCTGGACACAGAACTATCAGCAGTCCTGAATAAATCTGTGATGAAAACTAAAAAATAAATAAATAAATAAAGTAATAGTGTGAAAAAAAAAGAATTGCTTTAGCACCTTTGTTGAAAATCAATTGGTAATTTGTGTTACTATAGAGAATTTTAGTGTCATTTTTTGTAGGCAATCAATTCTGTTCCAGTAATTTGTCTTCACGCCGGTACTACACTCTATTGATTACATTTACAGTAAGCTTTAAAATCTGGCAGTTTAAGTCTTCCAGCTGTTTCCTTTTTCATAGTTGTTTGTTATTGTGGTTCTTTTGCCTTTCGAAATTTTATTTTGGCTGTGCTGGGTCTTTGTTACTGCACGCAAGCTTTTCTCTAGTTGTGGGGGCCACTCTAGCTGCAGTGCTTGGGCTTCTCATGGCAGTGGCTTCTCTTGATGTGGAGCACGGGCTCCAGGGCTCACAGGCTCCGCGTCACGTGGGATCTTCCCAGACCAGGGATGGAACCCATGTGTCTCCTGCATTAGCAGGCGAATTCCTTACCACTAGGCCTCCAGGGACACCCTCCTTTGCCTTTCTATATAAATTTTAGAGTCCGTTTTATTTCTACAAAATGTTCTCCTGGAATTTTGATTGGAATTGCTTTGTGCCTGTAGACCTATATGGAGAAAACTACAATCTTAATAACAGTTTTGAATCCATGAATGTAATGTGTATCTCTGTTTTTAAAGATCTTTTTTATTTTTTTCATGAGCATTTTGTAGTTTTCAGCACACCTTTTAAATATCTTCTAAGACTTGTTTTATGGACTTTGGTGCTATTATATAAATGTTTAAAACTTTCAGTTTCCAATTTTTTATTGCCAAATGTATAGAAATACATTTTAATTTTTGTATGTTGACTTTGTATCCTGATAACTTCCTAAATTCAATTCTAGTAGCTTTTCTTGTAGACTGTTCGGAATTTTCTACATAGACAATCATTGTAAATCAGAAGTTGTGTATCTTATTTTCTGATGTGTGTGCTTTTTTATTGCCATATTACACAAGGAAGGGCCTCAAACATATTTTTGATCTGTCTTTATGCCAATACTACACTCTTCAAAAGGAGTGGAGAAAGTAAACACTGTATATATGATTTTAATTTTTTAAAAATTTGCTGGGACTTGCATTATGACTCAGCGTATGGTCAGTTTTGGTGAATGTTGCACATAAGCTTCCAGAGAATGTATTCTGCAGTTATGTCAGTTGTCATGTTTGTTAACTGTATTATTCAAATTACTTATACACTACTGCCTTTTTTGGGAGTGGGAGGGTCTGCTTATTCTGCTGAAGGAGGTGTGTTGCTGCTGCTGCTAAGTCACTTCAGTCGTGTCCGACTCTGTGCGACCCAATAGACGGCAGCCCACCAGGCTCCGCCATCCTTGGGATTCTCCAGGCAAGAACACTCTTAATATTCTGTCCATTTCCTTTTAAGTAGTTGTCTATTTGTCCTTTATGGATTTTGAGGTGTATATCAATATGGAGTTGTTCTGACTTCATGGTTAACTGAAATCACTTTATCATTATGAGATACCCCTCTTTTTGCCTCGAGGTCTACTTCTGAAGTTAATGTAACTGTATCAGCTGTTGGCTTAGGTATCCTCGCTCCTCACTGGTTTTTAAGCTTCTCCCATTGTGTTTGGTAGAGTTAAGTTCAATCGCTCAGTTGTGTCCAACTCTTTGTGACCCCATGGACTGCAGCACACCAGGCTTCCCTGTCCATCACCAACTCCGGGAGCTTACTCAAACTCATGTCCATTGAGTTGGTGATGCCATCCAACCATTTCATCCTCTGTCGTCCCCTTCTCCTCCTGCCCTCAGTCTTTCTCAGCATCAGGGTCTTTTTCAGTGAGTCAGTTCTTCGCATTAGGTGGCCAATATATTGGAGTTTCAGCTTCCGCATCAGTCCTTCCAATGAATATTCAGGGCTGATTTCCTTTAGGATTGACTAGTTGGATCTCCTTGCAGTCCAAGGGACTCTCCAGAGTCTTCTCCAACACCACAGTTCAAAAGCATCAATTCTTTGGTGCTCAGCTTTCTTTATAGTCCAACTCTCACAACCATACATGACGACTGGAAAAACCATAGCTTTGACTAGATGGACCTTTGTTGGCAAAATAATATCTCTGCTTTTTAATATGCTGTCTAGGTTGGTCGTAACTTTTCTTCCAAGGAAATCTTTCAATTTCATGGCTGCAATCACCATCTGCAGTGATTTTGGAGTCCAAGAAAATAAAGTGTGTCACTGTTTCCATTGTTTCCCCATCTATTTGCCGTGAAGTGATGGGACCGGATACTATGATCTTAGTTTTCTGAATGTTGAGTTTTAAGCCAACTATTTCACTCTCCTCTTTCACTTTCATCAAGAGCCTCTTTAGTTCTTCTTTGCTTTCTGCCATTAGGGTGGTGTCATCTGCATATCTGAGGTTGTTGATATTTCTTCCAGCAATCATGATTCCAGAGTTTGCTTCATCCAGCCCAGCATTTCGCATGATGTACTCTGCATATAAATTAAATAAGCAGGGTGACGGTATACAGCCTCGACATACTCCTTTCCCAGTTTGGAACCTATCTGTTGTTCCATGTCCAGTTCTAATTCTTGCTTCTTGACCTGCATACAGATTTCTCAGGAGGCAGGAAGGTGATCTGATATTTCCATCTCTTGAAGAATTTTCCACAGTTTGTGGTGATCCACACAGTCAGAGGCTTTGGCATAGTCAATAAAGCAGAAGTAGATGTTTTTCTGGAACTCTCTTGCTTTTTCATTGATCCAACGGATTTTGGCAATTTGATCTCTGGTTCCTCTGCCTTTTTGAATCCAGCTTCAACATCTGGATGTTCACGGTTCACTTACTGTTGAAGCCTGGCTTGAAGAATTGTGAGCATTAATTTGCTAGCATGTGAGATGAGTGCAATTGTACGGTAGTTTGAGCATTCTTTGGCATTACCTTTCTTTGGGATTGGAATGAAAACTCACCTTTTCCAGTCCTGTGGCCACTGCTGAGTTTTCCAAATTTGCTGGCATATTGAGTGCAGCACTTTTAAGCATCATCTTTCAGGATTTGAAATAGCTCAACTGGAATTCCATCACCTCCACTAGCTTTGTTTGTAGTGATGCTTCCCACTTGACTTCACATTCCAGGATGTCTGGCTCTAGGTCAGTGATCACACTGTCGTGGTTATCTTGGTCGTGAAGATCTTTTTTGTACAGTTCTTCTGTGTATTCTTGCCACCTCTTCTTAATATCTTCTGCTTCTGTTGTGTCCATACCATTTCTGTCCTTTATCGAGCCCATCTTTGCATAAAATGTTCCCTTGGTATCTCTAATTTTCTTGAAGAGATCTCTAGCCTTTCCCATTCTATTGTTTTCCTCTCTTTGTGTTGATCAGTTAGGAAGGCTTTCTTATCTCTTCTTTATTATTCTTTGGAACTCTGCATTCAAATGAGTATACCTTTTCCTTTGCCTTTCGATTCTCTTCTCAGCTGTTTGTAAGGCCTCCTCAGACAACCATTTTGTCTTTTGGCATTTCTTTTTCTTGGGGATGGTATTGATCCCTGCTTCCTGTAAAATGTCACGAACCTCCGTCCATAGTTCTTCAGGTCCTCTGTCTATTAGATCTGTCACTTCCACTGTATAATCGTAAGGGATTTGATTTAGGTCATACCTGAATGGTCTAGTGTATTTCCCTCCTTTCTTCAATTTAAGTCTGAATTTGGCAATAAGGAGTTCATGATCTGAGTCACAGTCAGCTCCCGGTCTTGTTTTGACTGACTGTATAGAGTTTCTCCGTCTTTGACTGCAAAGAATATAATCAATCTGATTTCGGTATTGACCATCTGGTGATGTCCATGTGTAGAATCTTTTCTTGTGTTATTGGAAGGGGGTGTTTGCCATGACCAGCGCGTTCTCTTGGCAGAACTCTATTAGCCTTTGCCCTGCTTTTTTCCGTGCTCCAAGGCCAAATTTACTTGTTACTCCAGATATCTGTTGAGTTCCTACTTTTGCATTCCAGTCCCCTATAATGAAAAGGACATCTTTTTTGTGTGTTAGTTCTAGAAGGTCTTGTAGGTCTTCACAGAACCGTTCAGCTTCTTCAGCATGACTGGTTGGGGCATAGACTTGGATTACTGTGATATTGTTGAATGGTTTTCCTTGGGAATGAACAAACATCATTCTGTCGTTTTTGTGATTGCATCCAAGTACTGCATTTTGGACTCTTTTGTTGACCATCATGGCTACTCCATTTCTTCTAAGGGATTCTTGCCCACAGTACTAGATATAATGGTCCTCTGAGTTAAATTCACCCATTCCAGTCCATTTTAGTTCACTGATTCCTAGGAGGTCGATGTTCACTCTCCTGTTTGATGTCATCTCCTGTTTGACCACTTCCAATTTACCTTGATTCATGGACCTAACATTCCAGGTTCCTATGCAGTATTGTTCTTTACATCATTCGACTTCCATCACCAGAGTAGGACATAATCAATGCGTTGTTCATATGAATGTCACTCAGTTTTTTATTTTTCAAATGTGAAATAACAATATATGTGATTTATTTGTATATATCAAATAAGTGTTTCATTTTTGTCTGTTTTTAGTGTATATAAATAGACTTGACTATACATATTGTTTTCACATTCAACCTCAAGTTTTTGAGACTTATACATGTTTTATTATATTCATTGATTTTTCCCTGCTGTATAGTACTTCACTATATAAATAATACTGCAGGAGATCTCATTCGGTCCCACACATGTCTTACAAATACTGTATTCCCTAAATTTATATTTCCAGGTTGACCTTTCCTTTAAATCAGCATCTCTCCTTTGATACAAGGATCTCAATTTAACAACCAGAAGATAATTCTTGATTTTCTACTCTCCCCTTTCCCAATCTGTTCCTTTTTCAGTGTTCCATATCCCCTCATGACACCATTTACCCAGCTCTGCAAGAACCAAAATGGAGATGGAGACACATTTGGTTTCATTTTTTTTCCCCAGATCTGTTTTGTATTATTATTATTTGCAGTAACATCAAACCATCCATTTACAAATCTTATGGTCTGCAATCAGCTGGAATTAACTAGGCTTCTCTTTGGGATCATGTTGTTTGCGTCCACTTTGGTGAATAAAGAGAAAAGAATAACCCAGCAGCAGGAACAGAGGGTAGCACACGGGTTCCAGCTGGAATGCAGCAGGAGCATGCCACACCTGAACACGTAGTTGGGGGGGGGAGGAGGCCAGCGCTCTTCATTTGTTTGCAGAGCATGTTCATGTGAAAGAGTGAACAGGCTCTCATCACAAGTCAAATGTATTATAATCACTGAGACCTTCAGCCTGAGAAACAAATCTTTGTTTTTCTAAACACTTTACTCTGAAATAAGTTTACCAACAAATCCCACAGATTTTAGTACAAACAGTACAAATCATATTTGCTTTCCTCTTTTCCTTTCTTCAAACACCAAATAAAATGCAGATGACGATGAAACACAACTGGAAGCTGATTTAGAGGCTTACACGAACTCTGAAGAATCTAAAAAATTATGGTCAATATCAATCTACTTAAAGCATTTGGGTACTGCTTTTCAAGTAAGTAACTGTCCTGCTGCTAGAACGGGTCTCAGTGGGGTGAATGGACTGTTAAGAATTAACCTTTCCAAGGACTTCCCTGGTGGTCCAGTGGCTAAGACTCTGTGCTCCCAATGCTGGGGGCCCGGGTTCGATCCCTGGTCAGGAAACTAGATCCCACATGTCACAACTAAGAATTCGAAGGCTGCAACAAAGACCCAACACAACCAAATAAATAAATATTAAACAAAAAAATTTAATCTTTGCAAAACCCACAAGGCAGATTGCTTGTTCTTTAACTTTGACCACAGACACTATCCCAGTTTTCCATAAAATGCTCTTGATACTGCTATAGTATCATGGCATAAGATATTCAGAGTGCCACAAGACATAAGGACTAGTTTTTTCATTGTAAATCATGATGCTAGGTGATGTTTGGGAACATTTGATATTGATGGTCAGATGAAAGATACCAAAATGTCACACACTTAGCTTTACATTGAGGAATTAGCAGGGAGACAGACTGACTGGACTGCAGTAAATATGGTAGGGTATGATGAAGCTTTCTGTATGGTCCAACTCTCACAGCTGTATGTGACTACTGGAAAAACCATTGCTTTGACTATACAGATCTTTGTTGGCAAATTGATATCTCTGCTTTTTAATGTGATCTAGGTTTGTCATAGCTTTTCTTCCAAGGAGCAAACAGCTTGTAATTTCCTGGCTGCAGTCATTATCCACAGTGATTTTGGAGCCCAAGAAAATAAAATTTGTTACTGTTTCCAGTTTTTCTCCATCTATCTGCCATAAAGTGATGGGACTAGATGCCGTGATCTTAAGTTTTTTGAATGTGAGTTTTAAGCCAGCTTTTTTCACTCTTTACCCTCATCAAGAAGCTCTTTAGTTTCTCTTTGCTTTCTGCCATTAAAATGCTATCATCTGCAAATTTGAGGTCACTGATATTTCTCCCAGCAATCTTCATTCCAACTTGTGATTCACCCTGCCCAGTATTTCACATGATGTACTTTGCACATTAGTTAAATAATTGGGGTGACAATATACAGCCTTGAGGTACTCCTTTCAGTTTCTGTCAGTTCATCTCTATATCCCATCAATCTCCCAAGTCACATTCTCTCTTTGCTTGTTTCTAATCTCCATTGATAACCATCAAATTTTGAACTCCAATAACTTTTATTTCATTTATGAATCTGTTTCAGATTTGCCTAACTTTTAATCAAATAGAAAGTTTGCAGCATCCATTTGCAGAAACATAGATGGACCCAGAGATTGTCATAATGAGTGAAGTCAGAGAAATGTCGAATGACATCCCTTATATGTGGAACCTAAAAAGGATAAAAATGAACTTATTTACAAAATAGAAACAGACTCACAGACTTAACAGAACAAACTTGTGGTTGCCAGTGGGAAGGATGGGGTAAGAGAAAGTTAGGGAGTTTGGGATAGACATGTACACACTGCTGTTTAAAATGGATAACCAACAAGGACCTATTGTATAGTACATGGAACTTTGGTCAGTGTTATGTGGTAGCCTGGATGGGAGGGGAGTTTGAGGGAGAATGGCTACATTAAGTTATTATATGTATGGCTGAGTCCTTTAAGACTCTGATGCTGGGAAAGGTTGGGGGCAGGAGGAGAAGGGGACGACCGAGAATGAGATGGCTGGATGGCATCACCGACACTGTGGACATGAGTTTGTGTGTACTCCGGGAGTTGGTGATGGACAGGGAGGCCTGGCGTGCTGTGATTCATGGGGACGCGGAGAGTCAGACACGACTGAGCGACTGAACTGAACTGAACTGAAAGCAAGTGAAAGTCGCTTAGTTGTGTCCTACTCTTTGCGACCCCATGGACTGTAGCCCACCAGGCTCCTCTGTCCGTGGAATTCTCCAGGCCAGAACACTGGAGTGGGTAGCGTTTCCCTTCTCCAGGGGATCTTCCCAGCCCAGGGATAGAACTCAGGTCTCCCGCATTGCAGGTGGATTCTTTACCAGCTGAGCCAGGGAAGCCCAAGCCCTTTTGCTGTACACCTGAAAATATCACAACATTGTTAATTGGCTATACCCCAGTATAAAAGAAAAAATTTTTTTAATTTGCTTAACTTTTAAATAATGTTTTCTGTATTTTCATATTTAATTATTATTTTATGGTCTTTCAAATTATTCTCTTTGCAGTTTTTAAATAATGAATTCTATTTGCATCTGCTGACTCTTCCTCCTGGTAGTTCATGGCCTCCTGTAGGTTGTGTGTGAGCGTAATCTTGGAATCTTCCCCCCAAGGTAATCCTATGGGACCCTATCTGAAACTGCTCCTGTAGGGAAGTTTTCTGTTTGCTTCTGCAAGGGTCCTAGAGTTGATTGGTTATTTTTTGGCTTGTGGTTCCTATAGCTATATGCTTAGCATAAACCCAGCCTTAAGCTTACATGTGGTGCAGGTATTTTGGGATTCTGATTTCTCTTAGGTGACATGGGGATTCTGGGTCATGGACAGTTCTGCCTGTCCTGTTTCAATACATGAACTCCTTGTGGCTCTATGGAGAGAATTCAGTTATAGCTCCTCTTTCTCCTGTAAGCCAGAAACCACGGCTCTTGCCCCTACACAGATAATAGGATCTCAACCTCTATATTCTTCAACGGAACTTCATTGGTTGGAGGGAATTTATCAGAGATTGGTAGGAACCCCTTCTTGAAAGAGGAGGCAATTTTAAAACATATTTGGTTGCACCAGATCTTCACTGTGGCATGCAGGACCTTTAGTTGCAGCACGTGGGATCCAGTTCTCTGACCAGGCATCAAATCTGGGCCCCAGCATTGAGAGTGCAGAGTCTTACCCACTGGACCACCAAGAAGTCCCAGGAGGCAACTTTTTAAAATTCTTATTGAAGTATAGTTGCTTTACAATGTTGTGTTAATTTCCTCTGTACAACTATATATATATATATATATATATATATATAATCTCCTCCCATTTGGATTTCCTTCCCATTCTAGTCACCAGAGTGCATTAAGTAGAGTTCCCTGTGCTATACAGTAGGTTCTCATCAGTTATCTATTTTATACATAGTATCAATAGGCTTCCCTGGTGGCTCAGTGATGAAGAACCTGCCTGCAATGCAGGAGACTCAGGTTTGATACCTGGTATCGGGAAGATCCCCTGGAGGAGGAAATGGCAACCCATTCCAGTATTCTTGCCTGGGAAATCCCATGGACAGAGGAGTCTGTCAATCTACAGTTTATGGAGTCACAAAAGAGTAAGACATGACCTTGCGACTGAATGACAACAGCAATCAGTAGTGTATATGCGTCAATCCCAATCTCCCAATGCTCCCCTTCCCTTTCCCCCTTGGTATCTGTATATTCGTTCTCTACATCTCTACTTTTGCTTTGCAAATAAGATCATCTGTACCCTTTTTCTAGACTCCACATATATGTTAATATACAGTATCTGTTTTTCTGACTTCACCGTGCATGACACTCTCTAGGTCCATCCATGTCTCTACAAATGACCCAATTTTGTTCCTTTTTTATGGCTGAGTGATATCCCATTATATAAATGCACCACATCTTCTTTATCCTTTCCTCTGTTTATGGACATTTAGGTTGCTACCATGTCCTGGCTATTGTAAATATTGTTGCAGTTAACATTGGCATACCTGTGTCTTGTTGAATTCTAGTTTTTTCTGTGTATATGCCCAGTAATAGGATTGTTGGTTCATGTGGTAGTTCTATTTTTAATTTTTAAGGACCATCCATACTGTTTTCCATCAACTTGCACTCTCATTAATAAGTGTCCCTTCTCTTCTTACCCTCTCCAGCATTTATTGTCGATTTTTGATGATGACTATTCTAACCAGTGAGGTGACACCTCATTGTAGTTTAGACTTGCATTTCTCTAAAAATTAGCAATGTAGAGCATCTTTTCATGTTTGTTGGCCATCAGTATGTTGTCTTTGGAGAAATGTCAAGTTAGGTCTTCCACCCATGTTTTTTTGAATTGGGCTGGTTTTTTTATATTGAACTGCATGAATTGCTTGTTATTTTAATCATTTGTCAATTGCTTTGTTTGCAAATATTTTCTCCCATTCTGAGGGTTGTCTTTTTGTCTTATAGTTTCCTTTGCTGTACAAAAGCTTTTAAGTTTAATCAGGTCCTATTTATTTTTATTTTCATTATGCTTAAGTCGGTCAAAAAAGATCTTGCTGTGATTTATATCACGAAGTGTTCTGATGGTTTCCTTTAAGAGTTCTATGTGTCTGGCCTTACATTCAGGTCTTTAATCCATTCAGAGTTCATTTCTGTCTGTGGTATTAGGGAGTGTTCTGATATCATTCTTCTTCATGTAGCTGTCCAGTTTTCCCAGCCACTGGACCAGCAGGTAAGTCCCAAGAGGCAGTTTCTGATGCCTGACACTGACTTGTTGGATGGCAAATACTTTGTTAATTGGCACGACTCAAGTTTTTGCTTTATAGCCTCACATTGTCTACTCTGGCAGTTGGTAACACATGCTCCTACAGTCAATTTCACTTAGATTCCACTGATGCCAGCAAGCGTTCTGGGAAATTGAGGAGGTCTATCTTTATTGGCCACCTCATGCGACGAGTTGACTCACTGGAAAAGAATCTGATGCTGGGAGGGATTGGGGGTGGGAGGAGACGGGGACGACAGAGAATGAGATGGCTGGATGGCATCACTGACTCGATGGACATGAGTTTGAGTGAACTCGGGGAGTTGGTGATGGACAGGGAGGCCTGGCGTGCTGTGATTCATGGGGTCGCAAAGAGTCAGACACGACTGAGCGACTGAACTGATCTTTAATGAGGACGTGTAAGACTGTACTGAGATTAAGTATCTGGAACAGTGCTTTTTTTGGATACAGTGGTTTTTATTTTTCTGTAATTTCTATTATGTTCTTATAGTCTCCCCACTTTTGCCTCTAAGTGGCCACATTCCCAAACAGCTTTACTGTGTGCTATATAGAATGGATGTTCTATATAAAGTCAAGAATTTCCTTTTGGTCTTCTATTGAATTTGACATAAATTCTCAATAGTGAAAAAAATAACCATTAGAAAGAAAAAAGATGTTTTTCTTTTTTTTAGGATCTGTCTAAATTAATCTTTTGCTTTTTCTAGTGATCATTTCCTACAAATAACACACAGTTACACATATTTTACAGTTAAATCTTTTTTTTATTCTCTTGTGGAATGCTATGTTTAATGTTACAGTATGGTTGTCAAAGCTACTGAAATGTGACACATGTCCATGTCTAAATGCTGCAGAACAGTATAACTTTAAACAAAGTTATTTTACAGCTGAGGTCTGATGGTTTTTAAACCGATGCCTATGTGTATGGCCAGCCACAAACCTGGGGGATGTCTATTTCCTGTACATGTATATACAAATATATCCATACATATTTATATGCACACAGGCATGTATTAATTTATGTGAGATTTATAAAATTATATACATACACGCATATCTATATACATATACCCACCCTTGCTATTGAGCTCACTTTTCTAACACTAATCAGCTTCATGCCCAATTATTGCTGCCCAGTATAACTACATGATTTTAGTGCCAATAACAAGCACCTTTTCAGATGCAGGACAGGTCTGCCTGTGCATATAGATATGTGTATTTATGTATGTTTGTGGACATAAAGGAATCATTTCTCCCTTTTACGCTTCAGTCAGTCATGCATTACTACAATAAACAGTCTTTTCACCATAGGTTTTGAAATTCTAAACAGTGTAAAATCTACTTCTGGAAAACTGTATATGTTCATAGTTACAAAAAATATATTATATATATGATTGAAACCTATTGAGTACATATGTTCTCTGAATCTGGCTATATCCTAGCCCTTAGATAAATTAAAAAAACACCCTCTTAACAGGATGTTATGATAGGCTTAAATAGAACATTACCTGTATTTAGAATAGTTGATAATATTTTAAAAGTTGACAAAATGATGTTACAGATTTGAAAAACACTATGCCTCTGCATTAAATATATAAACGTTTCCAGCAAGGGCCTGGTTCAGTTCATTCTAAGAGTCTCATGTTCCAAGCGTAACCAATAATTGTAGTCATTATTCTTAAAATTATGGCTCATTAAGGCTTTTATACAAAAAAAAAAGCCCTAGTTTTAATCATTTATAAAAAACAAGTTCTATTTAAAAGAAAGAATGTACATGAAAGAATGTACATGAACACTAACGTACTCATGGATATTATCCTGTACAAAGTGTGACTATGTAAAGATAGGAGGCTCGTTCCCTATAAGAACACCCCATGGTAACACATGTAAACCTGGTTTGGCTCCTCTGCTCTGCAGCTATTCAGCATGTAAAATTTAAACCATTTTTCACATTAACATTTAAATTTAATACAGTGCAAATGTTTGAGAATAACTTGTTCCCCCCAGTGAAACAAGGACCAGCGTTATGCTGAATATTCTTCAGATCTATTTACAAATTGAGCTAAAAGTTCACCATAAACTTTGAAATTTGCTGAATATCAGCAGAAATGTTACTGAACTAGCAGCAATTGCATTTAAAATATTTGATAGTTATTTGAGAGAATGCATAAAATTTTCCAGGCTGTACTCTGAATCATATTGCTCTTGATCCCAAAGATCACTCAGGTTTTCAAGAATTGATCTCATACTTGTTTTTCCAGAAGTAGAGGTGTCAGCTTTTTCTGCTTTGCCATCCTTTAATTGGAAGAAAGATAAAATGGAAGATTTCAAAAATTTTATTTTTCTTTAAAATACCACACTTGTTTCTAACATAGCACTTTTTCAACAGAGTTGAAAACACTTCAAACTACGGGGAACCTCAATATCTCGTAAGACAGCCTATTCTATTTTCCACTGCCCTAATAATTTACCATTTTATGCTCTCTGAAAAGAATTTTAAGAACATTGAAAAGAATTCATTGTTAACTGTGTCACATTGGGCTCTATCATTCTTCCTCCCTGTATAATATTACAAAGTTGGATATAAACTATCAGCCTTTTCCAAACCAATTCAGAGTAAAAGTTGTAGATATTATTTATGCCCCTTTACCCCAAGAACAAGGACACTCTTATATAACCAAAGTACAAAAATCAAGATCTCATATATTCAGATTTTGCTATTAAGACATATGGCAACAGCTGTTGCTTCCTTGGAAGACCCCTTGAGCCCAGTTCTGCTTGATGAAAGAAGTCACCCATAAGAATATTCTGATGAAATAAAAATACATTTGAAGCAATCCATGTTTCTTTGAGCCTTTTTTCTAGGTTACACAGATCTTGTTCTCTCTACCTTATCTTACATGACACTCTTAAGGAACCCGTCTCCATTCTGGCTACCTTTTGGGGACTAAATTGTTACTGTTGCAGATGCCACACCCAGAATCAGACATAAAATTCTAAATGTGGCTTAACATACAGAGGGGAACTACTTTCTCTAAAATTTGGACATGATAACCCTGTTATTACAGCTGGTTTAACTGCATTATATAAAGCCATCTCTTACCACAATTTATACTGAGTGTACAATTGATTTTCTGAACCTACACAGGACTTTAAATACAGTATTTCCAGCTGGTGCATTCTTTGCTAATGGATTGTTATCTATTAGTTCTATCATCCACAATAACAAAAATAACTATTATCTTCATACCTTTGTGGTAATATAGGCATTGTTATCCTGCCAAGGCTGAAGATGCTCAGAGAAGTTAATTTGCCTCGAGTCACCAGTTAATAGGAGGCAGGGCAAGGAATGGAGAGTCAGGTCTAGCTGACTCGAGATAGTTCCTACCTGCTAAAGGACAGCTAAGGAAAGAAAACCAGGGAGCACACTAGAGCCATCAATCAGAAAGTCAAAACTTCAAACATCCCCTACTACCTGAGAGTTTACATGGACATCAAAAATGCCCTCAAAGGGTTATCTAGTTGATACTAAAGTGAACACCTTTGCTGCCCCTTTTAATACTTTTACCAAGTAGTGCCAGGAAGTCTGTGAACACATATATTATAAATACAAAAACTGTGTAAGTTCTTTACCTTATCAAGAGTAAACAGATCAAGGAGTTGATCTGTCCCCATACTCTGCAAACTAGAATTCTCTTGGCTAATAACAGTATTTGCTATGTTCATCTTGAATTTCTGCAAACCCATTATTTTCTCTTCCAGTGTTCCTCTGGTTATCAATCGGTACACATTAACCACACGTTTCTGAATGAGAAAAAGAAGTTAAGCAACTGTACCACAAATAAATGGATAAGCTTTGAGACTCACCAAATCAGGGGGATTTGTATGCTTGTTTTAGGTACTTGACTACTACTGAATTAGGATTGCAGGTTTTTTTAAAATCTGTGCCTAAGACCTTAAAATGTCTGCAATCACAGAATATTAGGAATGGATAGTATCCCAGGTTTTCTTGGCCCAAGCACCTCATTTAATGTGTGAGGAAGTCGTGCAACAAAATTAAGTGACCTGCCTAATGTCACCGACTCTGTGGACATGAGTTTGAGTGTACTCCGGGAGTTGGTGATGGACAGGGAGGCCTGGCGTGCTGTGATTCATGGGGTCGCGGAGAGTCGGACACGACTGAGCGACTGAACTGAACTGAACTAATGTCACAACACTTATTAACATAAAAATAGGAACTCAAACCAAGACTTTGTCTTTTGGGGGGAGTATTACTCCCAGTGTGCAAGTTAACACCTGTGAGTGTTGACTTTTTACCTGCCCAATGCGATGGGCTCGGTCCATGGCTTGTAGATCACGCATGGGATTCCAGTCATGCTCCACAAATACCACCGTATCAGCGCCTGTTAAGTTAAGCCCCAGGCCACCAACATGAGTTGTAAGTAAAAGAACATCTATGGATGGATCATTGTTAAACCTAAAAACACAGATATTAAAAAATAAAATTAGTACATTGCTTCCTAAAGTTCCAATAATAGACACTTAAAAGTTTAATAAATATTAAAGAGCACAAATAAGAACATTGCTTTATAAATCCATGATACAGTCATTTCTGTGACCACTAGAGTTGAGACTATCTTCTTTTAAATATACATAACATCTTTAGTAGTAGAAAAAAGGTATTCTAGAACATATTAGAAATTCCATAGCTAGCAATTCAGTCCAACTGCAAAGTGTACTTGAGTAATTTTCAAAAATGGAACACTAAGACAAAACCCAACTATGAACCTTTAACATATGGAGACAGAATAGTGTGGGAAAAGGTCTGATCAGTCAGGGAAGGCAGAAGATGAGGGTGGTAAGGGTTGCTAAAATCATACTAGTCCTAGAAGATATTGACAAAAGACATCTAGTAGCTTCTAGGAAAAAGAAAAACTAACATTACCAAGCTATCATTTATTACTGACTGAGACAAACACCAGGCTTTACTTGATATTCTTTATATTATTTGTTACAGTAGCTCTATAACGATATTACTATTTGAAAGACACCCAGGCTGTGTGGATTATAAACATTGGTGCCCAAGAGAACACTGCTTTGATGGTGGAGTTTGGAGTCAAACCTGGGTTTTAAGTCCATTCCTAGGTCTCTGTTTTGTGCCTTAAAATCTCTTAGGAATGCCTGTTAAAAACGCTTTGAAGTCAGCAGCCTGCATGACAAATCCTAGGAATCTGCATTTTAAAAAATGAACCACTGAGATTTCTAAAGCAGACCACATATAAGAAACACTGCACTCAGAGACTGCTTCCAAGCCAGGCCAGCTTCCAACTTGTTCTCAGTGCAGATGGGGAGATGAGGATAGAGATGCTAGTTAAGCCACCTGTTTGCCACCTCTTACCCCCAGCCACCAAAGACAGATGAAGGGAAAATAGTTATCTCTCTGTTTTGATGCCTTAAACTTCTTTCATGCCCTTAAGGATGCTTTCCTAATACAATTCTTTCCCCCTAGCTAAACAAACTACTCAATTACATTTCTGCAGTTCTGTATTTTAAAAAGCTAAAGATTTAGTTGAGTTGAATTATATAATAATAAAACACATTTTCAGATATTTAGTCAAAGTAGTTTGTGGGCAAACTTCTACATAAGTAACAAATACACTGACTATAACTTGATTTATGAGTTTTAGAAGACACTTACCGTGAAACAATGGAATGCCTCTGACCAGGAGGTATGCTACCATCCAATCTCAAGTAAGTGACAGAGGGTAAATGAGGTTTGAGAAGATCATGTTCTACTATATCAAGCATGCTTTTAAGTTGACAGAAGATCAGTATCCTGTGCTGGGCTACTACAGACTCTGTGCCACTCTCGGAAGTACTGCCATTTCCCAAACCACAGTCCAACAGCAACTTGAAGAAAGAATCACTTGTTATATACGGGTGTCCCATAAAAGCAGGCAATCAATCTCACTGAAATAAATGCTTCTCTTTGTGGTGAGAAAAGGTTAACTTACCTGTGACCTGAAAAACAGGTTAGCATTTTGGGCTATCGTTATATAATATTTTCTACTCTAGCCCATGTGAAATCAAAACTCTTATTGTTCATCCATTAGTTATTCTCAATAAAACTTAAGCCAGAAAAGCTATAAAAGCTAAAACAATAACTGAAGTCCAGATTTTAAAACAGGCTTTTTTTTTTAAGGGTAGATAAACTAAAAGCTGAGTTTTGCAATAAGGAGCTCACAATCTGTGATATGATGTACTACAAGTGATAGGAGCAAAATGGCAGAGTAAGCAGTTTCTAGAAAAATAAATTCAAATGGTCCACAAGACCATACATTATAATCAGAGTGATAATCACAGTGACAAAGAGAAACCTTGAAAACAGGAAGGGAAAAGTGACTCCCACCACCCCTGCACTGCATGATTTGTGGGACCTTAAGTTTCCTCATCAGAGATCAAACCCAGGCCCTGGCAGTGAAAGTGCCGAGTCTTAACCACTGGATCACCAGAGAAGGCCCAGAAGTGACTTCATGTGAAAGGGATTCTCAATGAGATTAACACCTGTTTTCTCATCAGAAGCCATGGAGGTCATTATCAAGAAAGTGGAAAGAATCTATAGAACTGGAGAAAGTATCTGCAAATTATATATCTGATAAAGGCTTAACATCTAGAATATAAATTCCTAAAACTCAACCAAAAGAAACAGTCCAATGAAAAAGTTGAAATACTTCAACAGGTATTTCTCCAAAGAAGATATGTCTTAATAAGTACATGAAAAAAACACCATTATAAGTTATTAGGGAAAACTAATCAAATCAACAATGTGACACCATCTCATACCTACAGTGATGGTTAAATTAAATAAAGGAAAATCTTGGGGAGGATGTAGAGAAATCAGAACCCTGGCACATGGCTTGTTGCAATGTAAACGTTATAGCCACTGTGGAAAGGTTTGGTAGTTCCTTAAAAAGTTAACCACAGAATAACTGTAATCCAGCAGTTTTGCTCTCACATCTATACCTAAAAGAACTCAAACAGATACTTACAAGGTAATGTTCACTGCAAGGTAATGTTCACTGCAGCATTATTCACAATAGCCAGAGGTGGAAACAACCCAAGTGTCCATCAACACATGACTGGATAAACAAAATGTGGTTTGCTGTGCTGTGCTTAGTTGTGTCTGACTCTGTGACCCCATGGACTATAGCCCTCCAGGGTCCTCTGTCCAGGGGGTTCTCTAGGCAAGAGTACTGGACTGGGTTGCTATGCCCTCCTCCAGGGGATCGTCCTGAACCAGAGATGGAACCCTGGTCTCCTGCACTGCAGGTGGATTCTTTACCATCTGAGCTACCAGGGAAACCCACAACGTCATGGTGGTGGTGGTGGTGGTAATAACAGCAACAATAGAAGAATATTATTTGGCCATAAAAATGAAGTACTGATATATGCTGTAACGTGAAGGAAACTAGAAAATAAGTGAAACTAGCCAACCACAGAAGAACAAATATGTGATCCCACTTACATGAAATATTTAGAACAGGCATATTTATACAGACACAGTAGATTAGAGGTTTCCAGGGTTATGGAAAGGAGAGTGGGAAGTTACTGCTAAATAGGTAGAGTTTCAGGCCTTCCCTGGCAGCCAGGTGGTTAAGACTTCTCACTCCCTATGCAGGGGGCACGGGTTCAATCTAAGATTCTGTATGCTGAATAGTACAGCCAAAAATAAATAAATATAGGTACAGAGTTTCTATCTGGATGATGGAAAAATTCTGGAATAGTGGTGATGGGTATATAACACTGAATGTAATTAATGCCACAGAATTCTACATTTCAAAAACAGTTAAAGTGGCATGTGTTATATACTTTACCACAATTTTTTAAAAAGCTGTATCAAAAATTTAACAAACCAAATTTTTTGAAAATGGTAAACACATCAGTAATCTTTTAGAAAAGCAAATTTACCTACTGTCACAGATCAGGAATGTACAGCACACATCTAACACTTAAAAGATGTACTTACTTGTTTCAAAGCTGAGAGTTTAGGGGCATGCTGAATATCATGGAGAGAAGAATTCTGAGCTGCAAGTTTTTCAGTGGTACTCTTGAACTCTGGATGCTGAGGTGTTAAGACTAATGCTGGATGGTTGCACAGTTTACGTAAGTACTGTAATGCCTTTAAGAGAGAGAAAAGTACATGTAAGTCTCCTTCACATGACACAGATATCTGTGTCTCAGCATCTTCTCCTGTGCTGCTGCATCTGTCTAGAATGCCCTTCTTCGTCTTCTTACTACTCCTATTCATCCTTCAAGAATCAGTTCAAATATCTCATCTGTGATGTCTTCATCTGTGCTTCTTGTGCAATTTGTGTTTATTTCTGTGAGAGAATTTATAATATATAAATTGTACTGTTATCTCTATCTTTCCCACTAGACCAGTGATGTTCTCATGACAGAAAGTCTTGTTAGTTCCTATAGCTAACCCTTTTGAACTGAAAGTGCCTGATAATGTTGCTAGATGATTCTAGAATTAAGACATTATTTCCTAAAGGAAGGTTCCTCAAACTTTAGTGGGTATGAAAACTTCATAAGACCCTTTTAAATCTGTAAATCTCTCCCCTCTACACAGTATTTTGATTCAACAGGTCTGGTGGTGGGAAAGGGAAGGTGGAACTATGTAGTTGTGTCTGAGAATCAAAACCCTCTAAGGTCTTCGTTTCCTGTCTGTCATTCACTTCACCTGTGATTTGTGTCTCACTTTTGGCACACAGATTTGTATCAGTAAGCTCCACTGCTGGGCACTATGATAGAAACTGGGGGAGGTACGAGCTTTCAAAGTCGCCTTTTCCCATTTCTATCTTTAAAATGCTGTACTACTTTAATATCTTGGTGACAAGGGGGGGTTGGGAGATATTCTACAGTGGAATATTTCAAAAGGGAAGGAAAAAATGAGTTGACGCTTTTTTTTCTCAAACTCATTCATCATCTGTCTCAGGACTTCTGTACTGTATGTAATATCTCTGCCTGGAATCATTTCCTCCCACGAATCTATATGCCCCAACCTTCATTCAGATCTTTGCTCAAATGTCACCTTCTCAGTACATCCCTGATCACCCTGTTGAAAAACTACAACCTACCCTGACTCCTATACTGTATAAGCCCATAGTTGATTTTCTTTTACATGATACATGTTTTTTACTATATTTTTCACCCCTAGGGTCTTGTTCACTGCTTTAATTAACCCCTGAGGTTAGAAAAATTGCTGCCTTGTGGTAGGTATTCAAATATTTTTTGAATAGGAAACAAAAATTCTCTATTTTAAAATTCTTCATGTAATAACATATTGCAGTTTTCACTTTAATTTTAATATTAAATTACCTATTACTAATTATGAACATGAAAATTGGCATTTTTACCTATTTTCAAGAATGTATACACAAAATTTAAAAAATGAGATAAACCCATATTTCAATGCTTCATATAAATATTGCTGTATTGAAGAGCATTCTTCAACAGCATTTAAAAAGTGGGCTATAATATGTACCTGGAATACATGACCTGTAGCTTTAAGCTTTGGTTTTTCGGTTTCTTCAGAAAGTGCAGCTGAAGAAACTGTTTCATCAACATCGCACTTGGCACGAGACTTAGCAAAATCCTCATAGAGCTGAACCTGTAAATTCCCCCACAAAAGCAGTAAGTATATTTTTTTCAGTTGTTCAAAACATAACTAGAAAAGGCCAGTGAGAACAGCAATGTAAATCAGCCCTCATCAAAGAAAATAAATTACGCAACCTACTTATATAGGTTGATATATATAGATGATCCACTACATCGTGGTAGATTCCTTTTAAATTACATTTAGAAAACAAGTTTAACACATTGTTTGGCTGCTAAATTATTTTTTAAAAAATACTCAAATAATCCTAAATTCAATTTTTCCACTCTATTCAAGAAGGTAAATAAGTTACCAATAAAAGAGAACCTGAACTTTTACAAGATTTTAAATGAGGAAATCTTCCGTAAGTTACATGATCAAGATCCTAACAGGTATGTTTCAAAAGATCAGTTTTAAAAAAGATACTAACCACAGAACCCACACCAAATTTAAAGTATTTCCTTATGAGTCTGGGTTCCTGCCTTGTATATGTTAAAACAGTGTGAAAGGGAAGAAATCTACAGTGCTAAAGAACAGAAGTCAAGAGAATAAAAACCTGCAGGTGCAAAACAAACCCAGATGTCACTTCCCTCTCCAGCTCCCTTCCTCCAAACTACTTAAATGTGTTTTATGCTGATGTTATAATACCACTATAATATCTCAGGTTTTTTCACATGGCACCTTTTCTTTATCATACTTAAAGTCTTCATCTCACTACCTCTAATTTTTCTTTCAAGAAATATTAATCCGATTTTTACAAACAAGGGATGGAAGTTGAGAAATGACGTAGATAATATCACAGAGGTCTTAGCATTTAAATTAGCGTTTTGTCCACAAAACTGAAGTTGGATAGATAAATACTAAAAGGTTAACTATCTATACATGGAGGGGAAAGGAGCTATTTTGCAGATACGTCTGTGTATCTTTTATTCATTTGACCCATACTAAATCATAGAAAGTGAAGAGGAACTAAAAAGCCTCTTGATGAAAGTGAAAAAGGAGAGTGAAAAAGCTGGTTTAAAGCTCAATATTCAGAAAACTAAGATCATGGCATCTGGTCCCATCACTTCACAGCAAATAGATGGGGAAACAGTAACAGACTTTATTGTTTTGGGCTCCAAAATCACTGCAGATGGTGATTGCAGCCATGAAATTAAAAGATGCTTACTCCTTGGAAGGAAAGTTAAGACCAATCTAGGCAGCATATTAAAAAGCAGAGATATTACTTTGCCAACAAAGGTCCATCTAGCCAAGGCTATGGTTTTTCCAGTGGTCATGTATGGATGTGAGAATTGGACTGTGAAGAAGGCTGAGCGCCGAACAATTGATGCTTCTGAACTGTGGTGCTGGAGAAGACTCTTGAGAGTCCCTTGGACTGCAAGGAGAGCCAACCAGTCCATCCTAAAGGAGATCAGTCCTGGGTGTTCATTGGAAGGACTGAGGCTGAAGCTGAAACTCCAAGACTTTAGCCACCTCATGCGAAGAGTTGACTCATTGGAAAAGACCCTGATGCTGGGAGGGGTTGGAGGGATTGGGGGCAGGAGGAGAAGGGGACGACAGAGGATGAGATGTTTGGATGGCATCACCGACTTGATGGACATGAGTTTGGGTGAACTCCAGGAGTTGGTGATAGACAGGGAGGCCTGGCGTGCTGCGATTCATGGGGTCACAAAGAGTCGGATGCAAGTGAACTGAAATAATCTGATACTGAAACAGACTGATGCTTACTAACCTAGAACACAATGTAAACATTCAAAGAGAAAATTCTGTTTATAGGCCATATTTTACTAAGACAAGAGATAGCTTCCCCTTACAAAAATACCACACACACACACAAATACTACACAAGGAAAGGCATACAATAAACACCTTTGACAACGGTCTCTATGTACAAAATCAAAACTGGGCAGAAGCCAATACTTCTCTTGAAAATTTACTTGAAAATTTACTGGCAATACTTTAGAAGAGATGAGGTCCCACTTCCAAACTCAGCCCTGATGTATGCTCCTATAATGCTGCTGTAAGGAAAAGACATCACAGGCAGACTTCTGGCCCTAAAAAACACTGGCTTACTTCTTCTTTATCATTTTAACGTTCCAACTTTTCCAATTTACTTGAGACTTATAACAAAGCAATTATGGACAATAGATTTTGCTTTAATGCTGTGTTGAAAATGCACAAACCCAAATGTGTACTTATATACCCAGTTTCATTTAGGTTTTATCTACACCTGTTTGAAACAGAGTATTCCTGAAGTGTAAGGAAGTAGAAGCTAGATTAGAGCAATAAAACCAAAGGCTAAAACCCCTTCACTCACTACTTTGTGACTTATTCAAAGCATTCTAGTAATAAACACAGCATCAACAACCACAATCAACAAACTCCTAACCTGGAGAGGACTGAGAGTACAGTAATAGTCTTGAATAATTTTGGGTGGTAGATCCTGTAAAACATCTTCTTTCATTCTTCTCAAAAGAAATGGCAGGACCTGGCGGTGCAGTGCATCCATTGCAAGAACACCTGTTAATAATTATTAACCGATTTAATTTTATTCTATTTATTATTCTCTTATTAATTTCTCTAATAATAAAATTAAATGACTTCCCCCAAATTAGATATAAATTACATTCACTTGCATAGAATATGTAATGGTATCTCTTTTTCCTACCTGCTTCTTGTTCTCGACTGGAGCTGCGAGCATCCCTACTTGCTAATATAGGTTTACCATACCGAGCAGCAAACTGGCGTTCAGTCCCCAAAAATCCTGGCATGAGGAAATCAAATAATGACCACAGCTCCAAAACGTTGTTCTGAATATAAGAAAGGAACACCAGTTATCTTATGTACTAGGATTATTTCCTTACACTTAAAAATGGAACATTAATGAAAGCCCACTGTAATGACATAGATGAGAGAGATTATCACTATATTTCTGGATATGAGTCTATATTTTATTGTGTAAAATTTGGAGAAAATACTCTATCCTATTTAGAGGAACTTTCAAGTCTTTTCCACCACAATAAGCCTTGGTCCACAGTATTTAAATATTTTTGGTTGGTTCTATCAAGTAGTAAATAGAGCAGAAAGATGAATACGTTTCTGGTTTTTTTTTTGAGACAGCAAGATTTAAGAAATTTGGCCAACATCACCATTTATTCAACGCAGGAAAACCTAGAAGAGTTTGGTTATAGGTCATGTCTACCCAATATTTATGGGTCATGAGAAAAAGCACAGGTTCTTTCCAATTCTACTTGGAGTTTCACAAAACAGAAACTAAAAAAGAAAACCCCAACACTTTTCCATTTTGGATGCTTTCCCAATATGTTTGGATCCTAAGGTACCATCTTATCTGTTTACCCCTTCCAGAAGCCCTTCTCACCCTGCTTAAGCTCTGGCTCACCGTGGTGGGTTGCCTTCCTGCAGTGAAACCCTTCTAATTGCACTTGGGCTTTGCCTCCTGACTCATGGGCTACTATAGCCTAAAATCACATTTTAAGTATGAGATTTAAAACCTGGTCTGCTCAGATACTGCTACATACCAAATGAACCATTATAAAAGCAAGATAATTATTGGAAATTATTCCAAAAACTAAAAAAAAAAAAAAAAAACAAAACACCTCTTAATTCATTGTCAAATGTCAAGTAAAGAAAAGGTAAATAATTACCTGGATTGGTGTTCCAGAAAGAATAATCCTATAATTAGCAGTCAGTTGTTTTACTGCTTTTGACAATTTTGTTTTACCATTTTTGATGACATGGCCTTCATCAAGAATACAGTAGTTAAATTTAATATTTCTAAGGAAGAACAAACAAAAAATGTTAGCATCTTTTACATGTCAGGAACAATACAAAGAATCTTTGAGGCAGAAAGATACTCATTCTCTCTGAATTTGGCACTGTTTTCCTTTAAAAAAAAATTTTAATTCTTACCTAAAGAAATCTATGTCATTTCTCACAACATCATATGAAGCCACTATAAGATTGTGCCTTTTCACCTGGTGCTGTAACCTGTATTTAAAAATAAGTAAGATTAGAAAATGGGGAATCTGCAAAGTTTGTAATATACTTTCAAAGGGGAAAGCACAGATGCCGTTGTATAAAGTGATCTCAATCTGCCAGCCAAACCCAATATTCCTTTCTGCTTACTCTACATCCATGACCCTGCTACCTGAAGGCCATTCTCCTTACAACTGGGTCATGTGGCCCTAACTCAGTCTGATTAGAAAAGAGGTAAGTACCTGACTCACAATGTGAAGGTCATTTTAACTTTATTTGCCAAAACCTCTTCCTTGGAGGCACTATTCCTTCATCATTCCATGTTGTGCTGGGGGCTGAGCACAAGCCATCAATCACATGTCCCCATAATCACCAAAGAGGTGAAGCATTTTAATCAGATCAAGCCATTCACAATATTTTATTCCCCAATCATGGATGCTGGTTTGGGGACATGAAGCAATCAAGGCCAGCCAGTCTGAGAGAATATCTCTGTTCAATACAGTTGCCAAGCTAGGAGAATGTAGGCCTAAGACTGCCCATGACCTTTTATCTACACCAACAGTAGACCAAAGTCCAGTA
This sequence comes from Moschus berezovskii, assembly GCF_049115385.1. NCBI lineage: Eukaryota > Metazoa > Chordata > Mammalia > Artiodactyla > Moschidae > Moschus > Moschus berezovskii. The sequence continues at coordinate 59,341,004 of NC_142471.1, read as the reverse complement.
GAGACCAATAGAACAAGCTATGCATGGGGAAGAACAGTAATGCAAATATACCTGAAGCAAGAATTCACCCCAATATGCTCAGTTTAATTAATGAATTTCCTGTTTGCTTAAGCTAGTCTGAGTTGAGTTTCTACCACTTATAAATGGATGAATTCCTTTACAGTAAATTCTTTAAGAGTACAAACTCTTAAGCTGCCCGTGTTCAAATCTTCATTTAATTACACCTGCTGCTGCTAAGTCACTTCAGTCGTGTCCGACTCTGTGTGACCCCATAGACGGAAGCCCACCGGGCTCCCCCCTCCCTGGGACTCTCCAGGCAAGAACACTGGAGTGGGTTGCCATTTCCTTCTCCAATGTGTGAAAGTGAAAAGTGAAAGTGAAGTCACTCAGTCGTGTCCGACCCCTAGTGACCCCATGGACTGCAGCCTACCAGGCTCCTCCATCCATGGGATTTTCTAGGCAAGAGTACTGGAGTAGCTTGCCATTGCCTTCTCCTTAATTACACCTAGTGACCTTCTATTTAATTAGCTGAGTGATCTTTTCCCCAGGCCCCATGTCGTAAGACTCCTCATCTGCAAATTGGGAACAATAATAGTACCCATACCTCATAAGGTAATTAAGAGAATACATGGTATTACATAAATGCAAATAAAACGGCTTAGAATATCTAATGCCTGACTGGTAAGTGCTCAGTATATGTTAGCTATTAATTCACAGAAAGGCAGCAAATCTACAGACCAATCAGAAATCTGTGACTATCCAAGTTTAAAAGACAAACTGAAATTAATGATATACCACTCTTCAACATCTGTATTTAGGAACAGAGATGTATTAATAGAACTATAGTGTTCTATGGGATTAGAGCAGCTAGAGCAAACCACTGTGCATCAAAAGCATTTTTGGGGAGAGGGAAGAAGGAAGAGGTAGCTCTTAGGGAAAGTGCATAGAAAATGAAGAAGTAACAGAAGCACCTAAGAGATGCTATGATCATAAGACTTTAGGAAAGGCACCAAGAACAGTTTTGGTTCTTGATAGTTTCCTAGCTCCAAAAACTTAGAGCCTAACTGATTGTTGACAGTGGTTAATGTCCTTACACTTTGTATTTATTTTATGACTTATTTGGCTATGCCATGTTTTAGCTGTGGCTTTTAATCACAGCACATGGGATCTAGTTCGCCAACCAGGGATTGAACCCAGGCCCCCTGCATTGGGAGCACAGAGTTTTAGCTACTGGACCATCAGGGAAGTCCCGAAACTTCTTAAATTGTGATGAGTCTCATTGATTATATTTTTATTATGTTCATTTACCTTTCTTAAATAAGTTAAAGTAAGTTTCTATGTCTGACAACCAAAAAAGCTAACTAGAATTCATTTTTAATTTTATTCTTCCAAACTACTTAAAACAAAAGAGTAAACGTTTTTTGGCTGTACAGTTCTTACCTTATTCTTTCAGTAGGAGGTCCAGTATAATGCAGTGGATTGAGATATTCTCTGGAGCAAAATTTACCTACTTCATCCACCCAATGACCTGTTAATGTTGGTGGACAAACCACCAAGGAAGGAAGCGGCATACATTCTGCCAATTTTGATCTTGCATATTCCTGGGCCCTTTACAACAGCAAAACACAATGAATTAACCAGCTTGTTTATATTGCTCAGCATCTGAAAGCCTTCTGTTAAAATAACATTTAAGATTACCTGTGACAGTGATCTCCTGCTAGAATACAGATGGACTGTAAAGTCTTCCCTAAACCCATATCATCACACAGAATTCCATGAAGCTTATACTTATTAAGAAATGCTAACCAGTTCACACCATCCTGAAAGGTTGGGAGAAAGAGAAAAATGGTAAATGTGAACAAATCATAAAAATATTTTTCTGTAAAGAACATGTTTACAAAGACCAAACACACTGTATCTTTACAGGCAGGGAGAAATAAATGGATATAAGACACCAAACACAAGAATTTTAATTTTTAAATCAATCTTTAAATTGTTCAAGGTACATTTAAAAAGAATAATCAGTATTTACAAAATAAGTATAAAACTTTACCTGTTGATATTTTCTGAGTTCAGCATTGATTGGTACTGGAATCTTGTAATTTTCTAACTTTTTCCCGTCTAACAGTTGCTCCAAAAAGTGCCTTTCCTTGGCTTTCAGTTGGATTAATTCTTCTGACATATTTGGAGGGTCTGGAATGCCTGCCTAAAATTATTGTTTAATTGTATTAAAACAATTTGCTACTATTAATTTGTCCATCCCCAGATTATGAAATTATTTCAAGTCTTATCAAAATGTAAATGCAGAGATAACATAATATTGTAAACCAACTATTCTCAATTAAAAAAATACCAAAGGTAATACACGCTCGCGCGCACACACACACATATATATGCAAAGAAAAACCAATCCAAAAATAGTATCATTTTAATGACTGGAAGACAAATATTTAAGAATCAGACAGGTATTAAAAGCACTATATAATGAGATTATTAAATAAGCACATCTAAGCTATTTTAAGAACACAGCTACAACTTATTTTTCCCATACCATGTGTTACTTGATAAAACAAACAATACACTTTTGTCGTTAAGTGGAATGCTGTTGCTACAGAGCCTCTCTAGAATTTTAGTGTTAACGGTTACCCAGGGTTCTGGTTCTCAGAATGTGGTCTGCAGACCCCTCAGGATTTCTAACACCTTTTCAAAGGGTTACTCACTGCAGCTATTTCATAACAAAGGATAAGACATTGTTTGCTTTTTTCACTGTGTTGACTTTTGCTCTGATGCACAAAAGTAATGGTGGGCAAGACTGTTTTTGCCTCAGAAAGAATCAAGGAGGTGACACCAAGTATACGAGAAGTCACTATTACTTGCAGCCATGCAACAGCCATTTTTTTTAAAAAAGCTGGTTTCACTTAAGAATGTCATTGAAGCAGTAAAAATAATTTTATTAAACCTCAACCTTTGAATGGCACATTTTTCTAACATTCTGTGCAACAAAATATGAAGTATTCCATAAAGTATTTCAGCTGTATACCATGCATACTGAAATACAAAATATTCAGGAAAAGCACTTGAAAGATTTCTTAAAATTGTGAGTTGACCTAGCTATTTTTTACAGAACAAGTTTACTTGAATGGACTGACAAACTATGGTTATTCTGACTTGAGTATTTGGCAGATTATTTTCTTTAAAAAATTTGGTCACTTCAAGGAAAATGAGTGGCACAACTTGTTGCCAATGATAAAATGCAAGCTGTCAAAAGAAACAGCACTGCAGGTGCTTCCCAATACTTAAAAATTTTCTGTTGGTGATACTAATGAGTCTGTTTTTTGCTACTGTATGCTGATATGAATCAACCTTTAAAAGATTTACATAACTCAGTGAGCCAGTGTTCTCTAAATGACCAGTGCATGTTACAAAGCATGTATCTGTAAAAGGTCTATTCAGGAGTCTAATGGATTTATTCTTTAAATGAATCAATAAACCTTTTTTCACTTCTCACTTTTAACTTCTACTACAGAAAATATGACGAACAAAAGTTCTTTGGGGTCTTTAATTTTTAAGAGTGTAAAGAGGTACAGAGACCAAAAACTCTGAAAACTACTGCCCTATGATTAATAAATGTAAACTTAAAAGTTAAGAAAAGTAACATTCTGAGAACAGAACTTTAATTAAATTCAATTCAAATATATGTTTCTTATAATACCAGAAATAGTATCAGGAGTGAGGTGTATATATTGTCTTAAAATGATTATATGTTATAGTTTCAAAAGGGGTTTTCTTTTCTTGCCATGCTGTGCAGCTCAAGGGATCTTAGTTCCCCAACCAGGATCAAACCTGTCCCCTCTGCAGTGGAAGCTCGGAGTCCTAAACACTGGACCACCAGGGATTTCCCTCAAAAGGTTTTAGAATTAACAACTTAATCAAGATAGAAACTAACATTTTAACACATTCAATATCCTAATGATAACCATCAAAATGAGGCCTTTCTGCACAGTGCTTTACATGGAAGTAACAAATCTTCAGGCATTTATCCTCATGGACCTTTTAATAAATAACAACCAGATATAAGGCCGTACTTCCCAGGTGGTGCTAGGGGTAAAGAACCTGCCTGCCAATGGAGGAGAAATAAGAGATGCAGGTTTGATCCCTGGGTTGGGAAGATCCCCTGGAAGAGGAAATGGCAACCCACTCCAGTATTCTTGCCTGGAGAATCCCATGGACAGAGACGCCTGGGGGGCTTCAGTCCACAGGACCACAAAGAGTTGGACACAACTAAAGTGACTTAGCATAAGGCCATACAATGTGGTACATTTCCTAACAATGATTCCGTTCCGTCGCTCAGTCGTGTCCGACTCTTTGCGACCCCGTGGACTGTCGCCTACCAGGCTTCTCCGTCCATGGGATTCTCCAGGCAAGAATACTGGAGTGGGTTACCGTTTCCGTCTCCAGGGGATCTTCCCGACCCAGGGATCGAACCTGGGTCTCCCGCACTGGAGGCAGACGCTTTAACCTCTGAGCCACCAGGGAATAAATATTGTACAGTGCCAGGAACCCTTCCACTGATATCTTCCTCACTCCAATTCCTATAAAAGCAGCAAGAGTTACTAACAGTGCAAGGAATAAAAGCTTCTATCCAAACCCACTGCCTGAAACCTTGAAAGAAAAGTACATGATTCTTCTCATGAAAATGTAACAGAGCGAACCAAGATAAAGTGGAATAGGAATTAACCTGCATGAATTCTTGTTTCTACTGCTGTGTCTTCAAATTCACAGCATCTACTCTGTCATTAATCCTATCCAGTGTGTTTTTATTTGTAATTGCATCTTTCAATTCAAGAAGTTCAGTGTGGGTTGTTCTTATTTCTTCCATTTCACTCTTTATTACACTCATGCTTTCCCTCTACCTTCTTAAGCATATTTTAATGACCCTGTATACTATTATCTGGGTCATTTCAGGGTCTGCTTCTATTAACTGACTTTTCTCCTGGGTAACTTCTTTTTTTCCCTCTGGCCACACCACATGGCTTGTGGGATCTCAGTTCCCCAACTAGGGATTGAACCCTGGTCATGGCAGTGAAAGCCTGGAATCCTAACCAGTAGGCCACTAGGGAATTCCCTCTGGTTAATTTTTTGATGTGTGCTAAATATCCTAAGTTTTATGCTGTTAGGTGCTAAACTTTTGGGGGTTAAATATTTTAGATTTTTTAAATTTTTTCTGGGATGTAGTTAAATTCTCTGAAACCAATTCAATCCTTTAAGGCTTGCTTTTTTAGGCTTTGTTAATGTGGGTACTTTGCCAACCAAGGTCCGTCTAGTCAAGGCTATGGTTTTTCCCGTGGTCATGTATGGATGTGAGAGTTGGCCTGTGAAGAAAGCTGATCGCCGAAGAATTGATGCTTTTGAACTGTGGTGCTGGAGAAGACTCGAGAGTCCCTTGGACTGCAAGGAGATCCAACCAGTCCATTCTAAAGGAGATCAATCCTGGGTGTTCATTGGAAGGACTGATGCTAAAGCTGAAACTGCAATACTTTGGCCACCTCACGTGACGAGTTGACTCACTGGAAAAGAGTCTGATGCTGGGAGGGATTGGGGGTGGAAGGAGACGGGGACGACAGAGAATGAGATGGCTGGATGGCATCACCGACTCGATAGACATGAGTATGAGTGAACTCCAGGAGTTGGTGGTGGACAGGGAGGCCTGGCGTGCTGTGATTCATGGGGTCGCAGAGAGTCAGACACGACTGAGCGACTGAACTGAACTGAATGTGGGTTCAAATCAATCTCGCAAGGGTTAATTTGGGGCCACTACTCAGGCAGTGTACTTCTGAAGACTGTATTCAGTACCCTGTGGTAGGTCCTTTGATTCAAAGTTGTTTTTTTTTACCAGATATAGTCAAACTTTCCCCCCCAACCCCCCCCCAAGAGACTGTTCCAAAGTATTATGCTCATACTTTTCTGGTAGAAATAGAAAATGGTACAGTTTTCTGGGAAAACAGTTTGACAGTTTCTTAAAAAGTTAAACATCATATGACCCAGTAATTCCATTCCTAAATGTCTGCTCAAAAGAAAGAAAAGCAGGGACTTCCCTGGTGCTCCAGTGGTTAACAATCTGCACTTCCACTGAAGGGGGCATAGGTCTGATCCATGATCAGGGAACTAAGATCCCATGTGCCTCACAGAGAAATCAAAAAGAGAAAAAAAAAAAAAAAAAAGCTTACCCCCAAATACTTTATAAGTGCATGCTCAAAGCAGCATTACTCATAATAGCCAAATGCCCATCAACTGATGAATGGATAAACAAAATGTGGTATTCTAGTGTATTATCAGGCCTAAAAAGGAACTGCTGGATACATACTACAAAATGGATGAAATGCATATATACTTATTTCTTGAATTACAAAAATCCCATAAAAATATATTAAGTGGCTAAGTGACAGGGCCCTGGCTTTTCTCTTGCTTCAAGCCACTTCTATTTCATGCATTGGCCACATGTATTATTTCTGTCCTATAAATATACTCCAAAATTGTCCAACTTCAGCCTTGCATTCTGCTTTCTCCATAATCCAACAGACATACCATTTGCTTTTTATACTTTCAGTTCCGTCCATTCCGTTCAGTCGCGTCCAACTCTTTGCGACCCCGTGGACTGTAGCCTACCAGGCTTCTCTGTCCATGGGATTCTCCAGGCAAGAATACTGGAGTGGGTTACCATTTCCTTCTCCAGGGGATCTTCCCAACCCAGGGATCAAACCCGGGTCTCTCGCATTGGAGGCAGACGCTTTAACCTCTGAGCCACCAGGGCAGCCTCCATCTCTCAAATTTACCTTTCATGTAAACTCCAGAAGAGAATCTCAGATATTACCTAGGATACTCAGGAACACAATTTATTTCTATAATAGCATCTAGAAATTTAGCATCACCTGAAGAATTATCATTCTTTTACGAACCATAGTTTTATTTAAAACAGTGTTAAAAAAATTACCTATTATAAAAGTTGTAACACTTACAATGTAAACATATTCACCTTTCTTTAAAACCTGTTCTTTATAAGGTGTTACAATTATTATGATGTTATTGAAAACATTAAGTTCATAAACCAAGTTATTATCAACTTACCTCAAGTGGCATGAGTCTAATTAGTGTTGCAAAGCACTGTGTAGCCATGAATCTTACGCTGTCCGTCTGATCACTCATCCTTCCCAACACGGGCACAACTAAGAGTACAATATATGGAACAATACCAACATCCAGCTGTTCCATTACACCTGAGTAAGTTACTAAGGAAATTTCTAACTGGTTCCAAGGTAGATGTTTTCATAAATAAACTGATACACCAAGACTGTGACATCTAAAACAGTTCCTCATTGCTTACCTGTATTATGTGGGACTGACTATCCCTCAAGGTGTATGATTCAATTATAACAGCATATATACAGGGTTCAGTTCAGTTCAGTTCAGTTGCTCAGTTGTGTCCTACTTTCCGCAACCCCATGAATCACAGCACGCCAGGCCTCCCTGTCCATCACCAACTCCCGGAGTTCACTCAAACTCATGTCCACAGAGTCGGTGATGCCACCCAGCCATCTCATTCTCTGTCGTCCCCTTCTCCTCCCGCCCCCAACCTTTCCCAGCATCAGAGTCTTTTCCAGTGAGTCAACTCCTCGCATGAGGTGGCCAAAGTATATACAGGGTTACTCTTTTGTAAAAACTATGTAACTTTCTCAAGATTAAGAAGATGATTTTTTTTCATCTGAGGAATGCTGGAAGAAATCTTTACTAAGAATTTTTTCCATAGAGAAATTCCTACAAGTTTCTAGAATTCACATATCAAAATAAATTGATTTACACTGCAAGCAAGGGAGCACAACTAAAGGGTCAAAGATTAATTCCAATTTTCCCACCAGGATCTTAGCAACCCTGAACTGGAGACAGCAGGCCCAGTGAGTTCAGTCCCATAATCTTTAGCATTTCTTAGCTAGAGTTTCTACTGGTTTGATCTCTATCCATCTTTCTTGCTCTTAGACCAAAATATCTTTTAGGTATTTTGCGTTAAACAATGTTAGTGGATGTCATACCCCTGGTAAAAAAGCTCGTCTGTATATTTCTAGTTAATTAATCTTTTTGCCAGACAATCAATGAACAAAGCAAACATAGTAAATTTATAAGAAATACCTACATAGTATCTGATTAATACTGGGTTGGCCAAAAAAAGTAGCATAGCATCATATAGAAAAAGCCGAATGAACTTCTTTGGCCAACCAAAACTCCAATTCTTTGGCCACCTCATACAAAGAGTTGACTCACTGGAAAAGACTCTGATGCTAGGAGGGATTGGGGGCAGGAGGAGAAGGGGACGACAGAGAATGAGATGGCTGGATGGCATCACCGACTAGATGGAGGTGAGTGTGAGTGAACTCCAGGAGTTGGTGATGGACAGGGAGGCCTGGCATGTTGTGATTCATGGGGTCGCAAAGAGTCGGACACGACTGAGCGACTGAACTGAACTGAATATTTAAAAACATACTGACTATAAATGTTTTGCTTATAAAAATATCTCTTAAAATTAACAGTAATTCAATTTTTTGTGTGAATATTATAATAAAATGTAAATACAGGTATAATGCAATAAAAATAACACTTCGAAAAAATATATAAAAAAGTAGTTTTCTTTTTTGGAACAAGGCAGGTTGTGTGCACATTTGTTTTTGGTGCTGTTTTTTTTTTTTGGCTTGTTCTCCTCCCACCTGCCAAGGTCCCGACATGGCTTGATCAGCAGTGACAGTGTGGAATCCTAACCACTGGACTGCCAGTATATATCTGAATAAATTTTATTTTATTCACTCTTAAATAAAGCAAATATAATTTCTGAGTAGTTTTTCAAAGTGAAAAAGGATACAGGCAAGTGCTTCAATTGCACCCTCTTGTTTGATATTGTCGTCAATTGCTCCCAGCCATGGAAGAACCTTCTCCAAAAATATATTCATTGTTTCCATGGTAGCTATTTTGCTCATGACGCCCACACAACGAGCAGCCATGTGCCTCACTGCAGTGCTGGGATACTGAAGGCACATGTAAAGATGAGGCAAATGCAGTACCAACTAAAAACAAAAAGTTTAAGTCAGAAGACTCATTAGGGAATCTAATGTTTAACATACAACTATAATGGCCCTTACTCAGAGGTTGTCAATATTCCAAGTGATGCTAAATCCAAGAATTATCTCCAGTTACCTCAAAACATTGTCAGAACATACTCAATAAAAATTTAATCTAAATCTACATTATTATAATGCTTTTAAAAAGAATTGATAGATGCAGAACTTCTCCCCTGTTCAATATTCTCTTAGGCATCAGGGAACACTCAATACTTTCCAAAATTCATAGGGAACACATCAAAGGCACTTGCACGATTCTCCTACTGAGGCTGGAAAATGACACTACACATCATCAGCCCCCTCCAAATCTGGCTTAGGTTTAAGTACATACTTTGTATTCACTGGGTTGGGTGATCCTCATTTGTTCTAGGCACCATATTCTGGTAGTTATTTTCCACTTTAACTTCCTGGTTTTCCATACGCAATATAATCACAAGAACATGACATATCCCATTATTAAATGTCTGATGCATAGAAGCCAGGATTAATGCTGATGAGAGTCAGGTACTTGCTCAACAAACTAGCCTTACAGTTCAACTGAATGCATCCTGTTTGATCATGGAGGCTGAGCACATACAGATGAATTCTGCCCTTCTTTACTAACGATAAATTCACAAAATTTAACAACTAAAAGAATATGCTTTATTACTATATAAACAGAAAAATTTCCCTCTACTCTCTCCTATATGAAGAGAATTGACGCTAGCAACCTTTATGATGTTATAAATTGCAGAGAGCTTCCTATTACAGTTACATGGAAAGAATAATATCAATACTTTCTTCAGTGGAAAAAACCAGATAATTAATTCTCTGGTCTATGTTCCTCCTCCCTCTATTCTAATTTTTTGGTGAGAGATATTTTAATAGTCAAAAAATAAACCCATGTTCTATCTTTGCCACTGACTAGTTTCATCTCAGAGAGGTAACCTCCTCCTACCATTACATTTATCTATGGAAGAGGTTTTATCACCTGTACTCTTCTGTTCCTGGACTATATTATTAAAATGGTCCAGATGAACAGGGATGCAGCTTTGTGTTTGCAGCTGGCTTCAGTGTCATCAGAGCCCTGTTCCTACTGTCCTGTATTATAAGCTCTCAGAGTGGGTTTTCTCTCATTCACGCACCCAGCTCTGCCTCAAAGCCTGGAAGAGTTAAGTTGTCAGGAAAAGAAGGAATCTAGTTATAGCATCTAAAAGAAAATGAAATCATAAGGGATGACATCATAATTGCACTTTTAATTCAAGCCTTAAGTCTTTCTAATAGGACTACTCGTTTTATTAGAAAAAAAACTACACTTGCATTAGTTAGTTACCAGGGGATGAAGCTCAGAATCCATTGACACCGCTGCTGTTTCAAAAACTTGCAGAGAATTCACCAGTTCTTGGGCAGGGCCATCTCCCTTTTCCAAGAGGGACTTTCCATCTATTAAGATACATTGATTTAAGTGCATATTACCTTACAAATAGTCTTTCAAAATCCAGAGCCTACAAAAAGTCTTAGCACTCCCCCAGCTACTGTGGGAGAGTCTCTTTTGCTTTATAACGTAAAATGAAATACCACACCCTTAATTTAACTGCTGAGGTGCTACTTCTAAAGAACTAAAGAAGCTTAATATAATGATCCATTTCAAATCTCTTTCTAAATACATAACAGGAAAAGTAAAAAGCAAGAAAGTATACAAAATGACATGAAAATCAATGTTTTTACCAACCTTCTATTTAAAAACTTACCAGCTAGCCTGGGATAAATAGGCACTGTTACTTTATAAAGATATATGTAATGGATATACACTGAAATCTGTTTAAATCCCAACTCAGAAAAATATGTACACACCAAAATTATGTACGTCTATTGTATTCCTCAATGGGCCAACCATCGCATCCCAGAGATGTGGCAACTTCACTGCCATTTCACCACCAAAATGCTTCACTATAGTCGTCAAGGCAAACTCAGCTCCTCTCCGTTGTACCAAGTAAGGCTTCTGGGCCTAAAAATTAAATGTTAGGTGAAAACACTATTTCAGAAAAAAGTATAATGCTTTCAAAATGTTATTAAGACAATTTAAAAATCAGTGTTAAGAATTCAGTGTTACCATTAACCAATGAAGCAATTACTGGACATATTTATTATAATTATAAAACACCTCTCAATAAATTTACATAGGCATAAAATCCTGAGCTAGAGTTTTACATCCAAAGTAAAATACTTTTGGGGGTTGGAGAAAAGAAATAGAAGAATACGTGCTGTTTCTAGAGACAGTCCTAAGTGACATGGTTTTTTCTTCTCTCTACCCCAAAGAAACTTACCATGACCTGCCCTTGTATATATTTGCTTAAGGGATAGCATGGCTTCCCTGATAGCTCAGTCGGTGTAGAATCTGCCTGCAATGCAGCAGACCCCGTTTTGATTCCTGGGTCGGGAAGATTCCGTGGAGAAGGGATAGGCTACCCACTCCAGTATTCTTGGGCTTCCCCTGTGACTCAGCTGGTAAAGAATCTGCCTGCAATGTAGGAGACTTGGGTTCAATCCCTGGGTTGGGAAGATCCCCTGAAGAAGGGAAAGGCTACCCACTCCAGTATTCTGGCCTGGAGAATTCCATGTACTGTATAGTCCACGAGGAGGTTGCAAAGAATCGAACATGACTGAGTGACTTTCACTTTCAAGGTAGAGAATATAAGCATCTGTTTAACAAGATTAATATAACCTCATACGCAGCAGTAATTTCACAATAATTAAATACAAAAAAAGTCCCCCCCAGAAAGATACAATTATATTTTTACGTGAAGGAACTATGCAAATCATCGAAGTATACATTTTTTATTAAAATTAACATGAGAATAATATACCTAGTGAAAAAGCCTTCATTCACAGAATATTTTAAAAGGAATATAGACAATAAGATTTTGGTTTAAAAAAACAAAATAGGCCTATACTTTATAGAAATACACTAAACACATGTCTTTTAGCACTGTTAGTTTATTGCTCAACTCAGGTAAGTTCCTATGTCTTGCAACCAGTAGAGCTACCTAGAGAATTCCATTGTTAACAATGTGACTATAAGATTTTTCAAAACCAAACAGTTAAAAAACATTTTTTTTTTCAGCCACACAGCAGTGTGAGATCTTAGTTCCCTGACCAGGGATCAAACCTGCACACTCTGCACTGGAAGCATGGAGTCTTAACCACTGGACCACCAGGGAAGTCCCACCAAATGTTTTTTTAAATTGTCTTTAAAAACTGTACTGTAGAACAAGTAGATCAATGAAATAAAATAGAAAGCCCAAGGAGATCCTTACATATAGGAAAAGCCGGATATATAACAGAGGAGCCATTATCATCAACTAGGGAAGAAAAGATTCGGTGACGGGATAACTGGTTGTTCCTATGGGCAAATAAATTTAGATACCTACTTCACATCAATTAATAAATTTCAAGTTGACTAAAAGGTAACAAGGTATTCAACACTATAAACATATCCTCTAAATATCAACAGTAATTCCTAACACTAATAAGACTGAGAAAAGTTAGCTTTCACTATTACTTAACATCTCCATCGTCACTGTTACAGGAGTGAATTAGTTCATATTCATGAATGACTTATACACCCACTACTGAGAAGGTTTCTTGCTAGGAAGATAATCAGAAAGCTAAACTGGTAAAAATAAGAAGTTTGAGAAATTTGAAGGTTGTAGTTTTTCTGAACTCTGTTGCTGAAGTACTCCAAAAAGTTATTAGCCCCAGTTCATTCACTTAAATATATAATTCTAGAAGCTGATATAACAATTTAGCTCTCAATCTGTAAGAAATTTTGTTTTAAAATCAGAGTATTCAAAGAAGAAAAACTATTTACCTCATCAAGTTCAACAAGGAGGCTTCCACTACCTCCTGCAGGAAGATCTGCTATTTGAGCTTTGACGGCTTTGGGGGTAGGACCTCGCCTACTTGTGATAGCAAAAGCAGCTTTCTGATGCCGATAGAGTGTAATTATACCCCGGTGCTTGGTGACAGTATGATGCATTCCATCTTTTTCAGAGTTGGATCCTATTAAGGAAAAAAGTCAAATAATCCTTAAAGCATAATATAGGTGACCAAATGTTTCCTGCTCCAAAAGATACAACACATTTTAAAACTGTCTTTTAAGCCTCAATTTTTATAGGCCAATGATATTTTCTCTAGACAATGAAATGGTCACAAAAATCAGTAATTTGCAACATTAAGTTAAACATTTTGATATCTGCACAGGACCATACTTAATACAACCAAGGCTGCAGAATCCTGTTAACAACCAGAAATATCTAATGCAAGGCTGACTATACCTCCTTCTGTTAAAAGTACATTAATTCTTCCAGGCATAAAAAAACACATTAAAAAATACTGCAAGTAAATCCTCTCTTAAAAAAAAAAAAAGTCTATACTAACCATGAATTCAGAAACACCAACCAATGCAAAATATTGTTGCCTCAGCTAGCTCTCAGGGGGATGGGAGGAAATTAGGACTAAGGCATGTGACAAAACACTGGTCCTTCAGACTAGACTACAAACAGCAGTTACTACTTTACATATAAATTTTCTGGAGGAAAACATAAAAGCTGTTTAAACACTATTTGATAACAGAGTCCACTTATCTCATAAGACATGTACTAAATCAGAGAAAACAGAATTTTATTGGAAGAACTTTCAATCACCATTGGATACTTAAGTTTTCTAGCCTTGTTAACAGTAAACACTACAATGATGATCTTGAAAGAGAAGTTAAGGGTTAATACCTGTCTTATAGGATTTAGTCATCTTAAATGTGAGAACTTAAAGACCTAAAACATATCAGGTCTTTTATAAATAACTTATGAGTTAAGAGGGCTGTGATTTTATTAGCAATAAGTGTAAATTCTCTCAAAATGGTAAAAAGCTCCAACATAAACTGGATTTTGCTTAAATTATACCTGTAGATAACTGTAAACAAATTTAAATGGTTAATTCTTTCTCTACCCCAAATAAAGGTTTAGATATATACCTTTAGAATTTTCCTGGCCACTTTGTGTTGGTACTGGACATGTGACAGAAGGAGTTAGATATGGGTCCACACAAAGTGAGCTACAGAGATTTTTAATAATTTTTGAATTGGGACAGGGAGTCCTTGTTGTGCACTGCTGAAGTAGTTTGGCCATGCATTGAGCTGCGTAGTTCTGCACTAGCGTATTCTCTTCTTTTTTAATTGTCTCCATTAATGGTTTTATAATAGGATTTAATTTCTCCGGAAGTTGCTGCAAGCTCACAACTGCACATGCAGCAAAAGTATGCACTCTCAACTGCAACACTTGCCACTCCTGGTTGGTCTCTGTAACTGTCATTTGGACCTGCTGTCGTTTACTATCTAATTGCTGTAATACTTGAGGATTTAAATTGAAGGATGATGTGACTTCATTAAAAACAGTAGTGACCTATTAAAGAGAGAAATCAAGAATCATTAATGACATCAACCCCAAGTAGCCTGCAAATTCTTAAACAGAAGACAGCAAGCTTTCTGTTTCAATTGTAAATTCTACAATAACTAGCACATTTTAGTATTCAGTAAACTAAATGTCTAAAACCTTCCAAGTAAACTTTATTTTAATCTGACTTCATTTAACATTGTATTATACTTTTTTAAGAAAGACACAATCTCTTCAGAGACTTCTTATATTTAGTTATGTTTGAGCGAAAAATCACACATAATACCCACATAGTGCTTTGGTAAAATAACACTGTAAGCAAATATAAACCAATTCTTTGAGAATGGTATAACAGTTGTTAATTCTTTAATTACCAAGAACTGCCTGAAGCTATGACTGTGGCATCAGATTACTTTACAAGCTCCATTAAAAGACTGTTCATTTTATCTTTTTTAAACAACTTAATGAGATGTAACTCACATACAGTACATTCAAAGTGTACAGTTCAATGTTTTTTACTATATTCAGAATTGTACAATCATCACCACAATTTTAGAACATTTTTATCATCTCCAAAATGAAACTCAATACCTATTAATAGTAACACCTCATTTCCTCCATCCTGTATAACCACTTATCTACATTCTATCTTCACAGATTTGCCTATTCTGGACATTTTCATATAAACTAATGTATAATCTTTTACGACCAGATTCTTTCATATAGCATCTTTAAAGGTTCACTGATATTTTAGCATGTATAATTACTTAATTCCTTTTTTTGGCTAAATAATATTATACTACATGAATATACCATATTGTATTCTTCCATTCATTAGCTGATGAATGGCTGGGTTGGCTCCACCTTAGTTAATATTACAAATAATGTTGCTATGAACATTTATGTACAAGATTTTGTGTGCACATGTTTTTTAAATTACCATTTAAAGATAGTATGATGGCTTATGTAAGAAAAACAGTCTTCTTCTTTGATAAATAACTGGAGTCATAAAAAGGTTCTATAAATGGATCCAATCTGATCAATGTTGGTCAGAAAAGTCTGTAACATTAAAGAACCTAACTTTTTAAAAATGGATAACCCAATTTTTCAGACTTAGAAATGATCAACTTTCTTATGGGCAAGACTGATAATGCCAGACTCTTACTATGACAAGCAAAACAGGCACACAGATAAGATCTTCTTTCATCACTAAAAATATGAAAGACTCTAAGATCTTTTATCACTATAAAATATGAAAGACTTTAAATTGAGCTTTATCTGCTTGATCATGATCTGTTCTCTACAAAGAAACATGATCATATACCACTTCTAGCTTATGTTCTCCACTTTGCTTTGTCTGTTTTATGTGTTCAAGCTCTGCATAAAACTATCTGAAACAGCGTTTCACTACTAAAAGTTTAAAAACACTGTCCTAAATACACTATGCTTCTGTCAATTTTCAGTGATTATAGGCAGCTTAGTTAGGTAAAACTTTCCAATTCCATTCATTCATTCAGTCAACGAATATTTAATGAGTAATACTAAAACATGAGTAAAACCAATGTCTTTATACATTCAAAAAAATGTTGAGACCAATGTGGGAGATACACAGGTAAACAATTAAAGACAATATAACATGAAACTAAGTTAAGTGCAAATTGCTGTGGTAGCACAAGGGTAGCTTAACTCTTCTCATATGACAAAAGCAATGAAAGCTTGTTAGAGGCAGTTAACACTTATGCGAGGTTTTTAAACAATAGTTAAGTCTGGAGTTATGAGGACATCTTGGCAAAAAGAGTTGAGGTAGCTGAGTGGAAGTCGAGGCAGTGTTCAAGGAACTGACAGCAGTCATCATGGCTTAAGCACAGGGTTTAGATGAAAGAATGTCAAGAAATGAACTTGGGATGACATAGACGTTTGAGGGTAGGGAATTTTCGGCAAAGGGAAGAGCAGTTCAAACACAGAAGAGAGAATAAGTGAAGTAAAGAAAGTGAGCAAGGGTGGTGTACTTTTACAAGAGAAAAACTAGGCTTAAGTGGAGGAAGTTTGAGAAATAATGAGAAAAGAGATGGGGAGTTTAGAGGTGGTGCTGAAAGTAAGAAAGGAAAAAACCAAAATCAAGGAAAAAGAAAATAATGTTTTTAAGTAGGGGAGGGATGTGTTCAGAGTGGCACTAAGAACTTCACTAGTCTGGCACAGCAGGCAGGGTGAAATGAACCAGAGACTGCCTGGAGCCTTAGAGATGAGTCAGGACCTAGTCATAAAATACTGAGGCCTTTAACTGGGTTATAGTGATGGAAACAGAGAAAGAATAAACACATGAAACTTTCTGAAAGGAAATGTTAACAAGATTTGAGGCTGTGGATAAAAAGCGCTATTTTCTGTTAAAAAATAAATTCCAGTTTTGGTGGTGGTAAAGTTTGAAATGACAGTGAGATATCCAAACAAAAATGCCTAACTGAAGAACATAAAAGATCAAAAGAAGACAGTACAGCCCTTGGATAAGAACTAAATTATGCAAATGGTAAGAGACAAAGGAAGACCATCAGAAAATGCCTGTATCTGGCAGGTAAGAGAAAAATAGGAACGCAAAGAAAGATACAAAGAGCAACTCTTAGCCAGGGCCAAGATTAATCTTTTAAAACTGTTCTTCCCTCAAATATGCTCTTCTGGAGACTCTGATATCCTAGGTCAAAACCACTGGACTAAGGAAGTTGATGAAACAAAACAGTAGTTCCACTAGGGACTAAGAGGTCTGAATTAAGAAAAGCTTTAAAAGGCCATGTAATAGCTTTAAAAAAATCTTGTCAGAAACACTAAAAAGGGACCCCGGACCTTAAAGAAAATTTGAGATTTTATTCTAAAAAAGCAAAGCATGGGGAAGGGGAGGCAAAAAGGTGAAATTATATAAAAATTGGAGCAATTTTAGCTTTTTCTCACAGGTGAGACCAAAAACAATTTCAACTATATTGTGGTTTGTTTTTTTTAATAAGAAAGGGGGATAAGAAATGAAATATGCTCCTTCACAGGATCAACTCAAGTAGCTGAACTTCTGATTCTATAACTCAGGAAGAACTCAGTCACACTACTTAACCTCAAAGACTTACTAAATACAAAGACACAGTAATGAAAACACTGCTGCTGGCATACAGAGACAAACAGAATGAACAAATAGAGCCCAGATACAGAACCACACATCCATTTCAAATAATTTTTGACAAAGGAAACAAAGCAATACAATGGGAAAAGGAAAATCTTTTCAATAAATGACAATGAAAAAATTAGGTATCTATATGAAACAATGCAGTCTCTATTTAGCACTATATATAAACATAAATATGGATGATTAAACATTAAAACTACAATGCTTTAGAAGAAAATGTGTGTGAATACCTTCGCCACTTGGAGGAAAAAAAGGTACCTTAGATCACAGAACACAATAACCATAAAAGAAAACAACTGATAAACTAGACTTCATCAAACTTAAAAATACCTGCTCATTCAAAGACAAAGCAAGCCTCATATTTGGGAGAAAATGTTCTAAAAGCATCTATATGATAAAGGATTGGTATCCAAAATATATTAAAAAACTCCTACAACTCAACAATAAAAAGACAACCTAATTAAAAATAGACAAGAGCTGAACACACATTTTGGAAAGGAAGATCAACAAATGGTGAATAAGACATAAAAAAGTGTTACACTTATTAGTCAGCAAGGAAATGCCAAGTTAAAACCACAATGCCACTGTCACACAACCACCAGAAAGGCAAAAATTACAAAGAGTGATGTGATGACGTGGAGCAACCAAAACTCTCAAATTGCTGATTAGAAGGTAAAACGATATAGCCACTTTTGGGAAAGTGCAGTTTTTTATAAAACTAAATAAACATCTCAGCCTATGACCCAGCAATTCTACTATGTATTTACCCAAGAGAAATGAAAACATGTCTTAAAAAAAGCTTATACAAAAATGTTTATAGCAGCTCTGTTCATAACAGCTGAAAACTTGGAGCAGCCCAAGTGTTCATCAAGAGAAGGGCTTACACTTAATGTGGCATGTTTATACAATGAAAGAAAACTTAGCAATACAAAAGAATGAACTATACTGATACATATAACACCACAGATGATTTCAAAAAACATTATGCTGAAAAAGATCCTTACATTGAACAGCACAGAGTGTATGGTTCCACTTATATGAAATTCAAGAACAGGCAAAAGTAATCTATGGTGCACGAGAAACCAGAACTAGAGCTCTCTGAGGGCAGGAGATTGACTGGGGAGTGGGTATGGCACTGGCTGTCTCTTGACAGAGGTTTGGGTTTCAAAGGTATACATTTCTGTTAAAATTCATCATATATTCCATTGAAGATCTGTACAATTCATAGAACATAAGTTTTACCTCAAAGAAAGAGCAAATCACCATAAAAACTAAATTTTAGTTAACAACACAAAAAAGAGCAAAAAAAGGGAAAACCCTGGATTTTGGTTGAGGTGTACCGATAGCTGTCTGCAACTTATTGAGAAATACATCAAAAATATGGATTAATGGTTACATATTACAATTAATACATATATGATAAAACAAATTTAGTAAAGTGTTAACTGGAATCTAGTTGGTAGGTACATGAGTATTCATTGTATAATTCTCTTATGTTTGAATGTTTTCACTGTAAGTTAGGAAGGGGGAGGAGAAATACTCAGAAACTTTTTTCCCCCCTTTACTCTGCCAGTCTTAGGCAAAACTGAGAAGTGACAAAAGGCAACAGCTTTTTCTAATAAATGTGTATTGGTTTGTCAAAGCTGAGATTTTTAAAAAAAAAATCCCTTCCCCATTCTCATTTGAAGAAAAGTCAACACAATGAAATAACCTTTCCAAAGGGAATTTAATTCCATTAAATTTTCCACCTAATTACTCTTATTCTGAATACATGATAGACTACCAAGCCACAAACAGATTCAACAAATTAAGTGTTTTTGTGGTAAACATGACATTGACAAATTTCTTATTTCATGCTCTAAAATTAAGAAAGTCACTTCTTTACTCACCAGGTCATTAGCTTGATCAATTGTAAAAACGTTGTTGTTTACTCTATTACCAACTTCAATATGTGCATCAGCTAATGATGAAATAAGCTGTTTACATTCATTTTGCATTCGTGTAAACGGAACGGCAATTTCATCATAATATAAATGTTCTGAAAGGATATCAAGTAAACGTGGCTGCACAGCTAGGGTAACAGCTCTACACTCCTAAAATATAACAGACAACAAATATTCAGGGCAAATATGTAAATTTAATTCTAGAAATGCATAATCTTCACTTGCAAACTACCAAGTCTAAATTTCTATTGTTTTTGAATCTATATTCTGTTATCTCCCAGAACGTAGTTAGTTTCACAGAAAAAAGGTATCACACCCAAACTACTCTAGAATTTTAATATGAATAACTACAGAACATGCACATGGAACTATTACAATTCCATTAAATTTTCCACCTAATTACTCTTACTTTATTCTGAATTTATTCCAAGACAGATTTAAAAATATACAACTGTAAAAAGAAATCAGTCAGAAAAGAACACTTAGCATGCACTAAAAAATGTTATTTCAAAACTCATTAGATTTCTTAACAATTGAACCCATAGTTTCACATGCCATACTGTAGAAATGGATATATAATTTAAAAGCTACTCACCTGCCCCCAAATTTAACTAACCCTTCCCACTCTCTCTGGTTGTTGCCTGCCCCAACCAGAGGGGGAATGACCTCAGTGGTGAGCCATGAGGGATTCTGTGGGATCTGGGTGATCAGCCTGGGCTTCACAGAGTAAGTCCAGAGAAGCTCTGTGAGGGTCCAGAAACCGAACTGTCAACACTTGCTGCTGAGTCTGAGAGGCACAAAAACACAGCATCACTGCCTCTCCAGCACACCACGTCCTGCCTAAAAACAGATGAGCCTTGCTTCTTTCCAGAGGCAAAGCTGGGGTTTCAGTTGCAATAGAGCATGGCTCAATTACTTTTAGACACAGCTTTGACAAACTGTTAAGAGGCAGTAACAAGCAACTCTCACAGCAAGTGCAGACAGTTAAATTTCCAGAATTCCAGTCAATGGAATAAACAAAGCCAGCAGGAAGTTTCTTTGATTTACAGAAGCAAGTCTTACACAAAATCAATACATCTTACTAGAAGTTAAAAATTAAAGGGGCTGCAAGGGAATGGTTTACTTGGAAACACAAAAATTTGGGTTTAAATGTGCTGATTTTATTCTTCCTGTGACCAAAAATCTGCCCTTGCTACTACTCATACAAATGGACTTCTAGCTCTCAAAGCCTCTTATGTTTTGTAGTTCTCAGGTACAAAACTGGGGGTTCTAGGAAAAAAGGCTAGTGTTAAAGGCAAATGAGAGAGAAACAATGTTTCAGTATAATTTGGAATACTTTTTTCTATAAATGTTTGATTTTTTTTACAGAAAAATTTTTCACTTTTCTGTTTGTACAATACAATGTAAATAATCCTAATAGCTAATGGAACCTAGTTTAGATTGTCTTCATTTATTTGGGGGCAAAATCTTACCTTCTGTAAAGCAGCCCATTCACAGATTACCAAAGCTACACTAATTCTCTGTAAGGCAGATTTGGAGTTCAAATGGAAGAGTAGTAACTGGCCAAGGGATTCAGCTGGTTTAATTTCTTGGGTTACCACATTTACACTTGGATCACAAATACAGCAACAAAGGGCTCCTAACAACCTAAGAGGGAGAAAAAAAGAAGTTACTATAAAAATGACTTTATAAAATTATAATTACTTTATATAATTATAAAAAAGTTTCCCCTACTGAAGCTATAACTTTTCCCAGGGAAAATTAACTCCTATCTTATCTTCATAAAAAAACACAAATCCTTGAAGGAAGTGGCAAACCACTCCAGTATTCTTGCCCGGAGAATCCCATGGACAGAGGAGCCTGGAGGGCAACAGCTCACAGGGTCACAAAGAGTCCAACATGACTTAGTGACTAAAACAACAAAACAAACAAAGGAGATTTTTAGGCCTGAAAACATAGTTATGTGGCCTAGATGTTCAAATTTTGTTGTGGACTGTGCAATTGTTGGGTTGCCTTCCCAAACAAATTTTAGTATCTGCCATTTAAGATGACTTCACTTAAGCTTAAATATTAAAGTATATGTGCACCAAAAAAATACAAATCTTATTTTTAAAACTTCAAAAGAATGAAAATGTTTTCTTACATTTTAATTTTTTTCTTACTCTAGTATGATGCAGGAAGGATTGACAGACACATGGGAGGAATCTTTTGGATAAATGACTTTTGAATTTATGTATACTCACTTGGCTGCCATCATTCTGGCCCGCATAACAACAAAGTCCCTGGTGGCGGGGTCTTCCATGATGGTGTCTGCACCTGCAATGTACTCCTGAAGTACTTCTTTACTCTGGCTTTGGCCTTGGCGCACCTTACCACCTGTTTTTTCCTAAGTGAATAAGGGGGGAAAACAATAATTAAAGATTTACCATTAAAATTTAATAGACAACATAAAAAATAATCTCATTTGTTACAATTCCACTAGAATACAGTTTACAAAACTTCAATGGATAAAAATTACTATACATTTTTTCAAGGTTCCAATAAAATAATTTTTCCTTCTGTTATAATAATATCACACTTATAATAAAGCCATACAGATTTTTTAACACAGTTACTGTATTAATAATTATGAGTTGAACATACAAATACATTATGTTCCTCGACACTTACTTTGGCTCTAGCTTTTACTTCCAGCAACATATTTAAATCAATAGGTAAATGAGAAGGCTGCATCATTAAGCAAAGCCATGCACCCATCCACGGACAAGCAGCCGCTACCACATACTGAACTGAAGCCTTGCTCAACAATTCCATCCAAACCTGCAGAATGAGAAGGGAACAAGAAAATGAAATGTTTCTAGCAAGGCCTAATAAAACCTAATACTTTTAGTGATAACTGAATTGAAAAAAACAAAAGAAATAGCACAAAAATTAATTTTAAAATTCAACATATAGGCTTACTTCGACATACTGTTTTAGGGTAGATAAGTTTGTATGCTAAAAAAAAGTAATACAAAAGAAAGTTTAAAAAAGAATAGAAAGTATTTTCCTCAGTATTTTATAAAAATCATTTTATAAATACCCATAAAAACAGTTATCACAATTTCAGTAAATATCTGGAATCCTTTCTTTGTATCATAAAGCTCTGTATGCATTCCTAT
Source organism: Moschus berezovskii (assembly GCF_049115385.1). Classification (NCBI taxonomy): domain Eukaryota; kingdom Metazoa; phylum Chordata; class Mammalia; order Artiodactyla; family Moschidae; genus Moschus; species Moschus berezovskii. The sequence continues at coordinate 59,318,147 of NC_142471.1, read as the reverse complement.
ATTCAATACATGCTTCAATATATAACAGCTCCTGTAAATCTAGTATATACTAGAGTAATATCCAGGTAATATCCAGTATTATAAGAGTAGTGAAAGTCACTCAGTCATGTCCAACTCTTTGTGACCCCATGGACTTTACAGTCCATGGAATTTTCCAAGCCAAAATACTGGAGTGGGTAGCCTTTCCCTTCTCCAGGGGATCTTCCCAACCCAGGGATTGAACCCAGGTCTCCCGCATTGCAGGCGGATTCTATACCAGCTGAGCCACAAAGGAAGCCCAAGAATACTAGAGTGGGTAGGCTATCCCTTCTTCAGCAGATTTTCCTGACCCAGGAAATCAAACCGGGGTCTCCTGCATTGCAGGCGGATTCTTTACCAACTGAGCTATGAGGGAAGCCATATCGGAGTAATATACTAGAGTAATATCCTAGTATAAGTTAAAAACAATGTAAATCTTGATTCATGATCTTACTCAATAAAGCACTTAAAAAAAAATAAATTTATTTATTTATTTATGGCTGTGCTGGGTCCTTGGTGCTGCAGGGGCTTCTCACTGCAGTGGCTTCTCTTGTTGCAAAGCAGGGCTCTAGAGCACTCAGGCTCAGTAGTTGCGGCTCCCAGGCTCTAGGGCACAGGCTCAGTTGTGGCGCGAGGGCTTAGCAGCTCAGAGACATGTGGGATGCTTCCTGATCAGGGACTGAACCCAAGTCTCCTGCATTGGCAGGTGGATTCTTTACCAGTGTGCCACCAGGGAAGCCCTAAAGCACTTTTCTTGATGCCTAACATTAAATGGGCTAGGGCCAGCATGTAGAAACACCACCAATGTTAACCCACAGTTGTTAACAATGAGCCACTTCAGAGGCCAATGATTCAAGACTATGTTAACAGGTATTAAAGGTACAACAGTGCCATTTCCTCCCATAAATATTATTAAACATATTAAGTGGCTATTCTTTATTGGTTCCAACACATATGACCAATATTCCTAAATAAAAGGAAAAAGTACAAGTCTAAATTATGACAATCAGACTCTATATATTACCAATAAATCCCAAAAGATACTCTATAGGACAGATAAGCACCCTGATAGGAAGCAAAGTAAGTGATGGAAAAAAGTTGTCTTTTCTTCATTTTTTATTTTCTGTATTGAGGCTATGAAGAAAGTGCTTAAAACACCTGCCTAATGGGTCACACAACTAACCAGGACTTAACCATTATAATCCATAAAAAGTCTATTTCCTTGATCTCCAGACTATTCAAATGTCTTGGATGATTTCTAATTTCTTAAATCCCTGATCGACAACTGTACAGAATTATGAAAAAAAAATTTTACATCTACCAAGGTACTGGGAAAAGGAGTACAGATATATTCACCACATACCTTGTGAATGAGGTCCAGAATTTCCTGGCTGCTTTCTAAAACACAAAACTGAAATATGTGTCGAAGCATATCAGGAAGGATAGGTGTAAGCCAAGATGAAGAGTTCTAAAAACAAAAGCAAATCAAAATTATAATTCTTCAGCATTAGCTTATTTTAAAAGTTTTAAGTCAAATAACAGAAGTACTACCATGAAAAGACTGTTACGACTTCATTAAAAACGTTCAACTGGTGATAAATTTTGACAAGATTCTGAGCACAAACACCGTATTATTCCAATGATTTGGAGAAATTAAATGGCATACAGTCTCTAGGAACCTGGAGAAAGTCTGATTATGATTAACAACACTGAATTTTGCTTCTAATAAACTGAAATCATCCTGTATATGGGAGCAAGCTCTAACCAGTGACATCTCTTTGGTTTCACTGTTTATCACTGCTCTGTCAGGGAAATTTGATAAATGATCACACTACAGTTCTTGTGCTAGATAATCAGCTTAAGTTGTATGTGCTCATCATTAATGCAAGAAAAGAACTGTGAGATGATATCCAACCTAGAAAATTCAACTTTGAGTTCACTACAAAATTAAAGCCAAAGTTCCTAATTTATTTTGGGTTAAGGACCCTCTAAAAATAGGGGAAAGACTATGCACAATCTTCTCTTAGAAAAATACACTTATATACATACTTATGTATAATATTTTGCTTTCGGCGTCAGGGATTTCCCTAAGCTCAGGTTTAAAACCGCAATCTAAGGAATTTCTCAACAAATCAAAGCCCACCCAAATCAAGCAATCAAATGGTGCTTAACTAAATCCACTGTGTGCTCACAATTTTAGAAAAGGAACCTCATGCTGTCTACTGTTCAAATTACAAGCTCGTTGAATAAGAACTAAAAATTTTATTAACTAGTTCACAGTACTTAACATCACATCCTTCCACAATTTTTTAAAAATAAAAACTATGTTGTCTGGAAGAAAGCTGAGCGCAGAAGAATTGATGCTTTTGAACTGTGGTGTTGGAGAAGACTCTTGAGAGTCCCCTGGACTGCAAGGAGATCCAACCAGTCCATCCTAAAGGAGATCAGTCCTGGGTATTCATTGGAAAGACTGATGTTGAAGCTGAAGCTCCAATACTTTGGCCATCTGATGCAAAGAGCTGACTCATCTGAAAAGACCCTGATGCTGGGAAAGACTGAGGGCAGGAGAAGGGGACAACAGAGGATGAGATGGTTGGATGGCATCACTGACTCAATGGACATGAGTTTGGGTAAACTCAGGGAGTTGGTGATGGACAGGGAGGCCTTGCATTCTGCGGTTCATGGGGTCACAAAGAGTTGGACACGACTAAGAGACTGAACTGAACTGTCTGGAAGAGACTGAAGAGAAATTTGGAAAATGTTTAACTGAAATTCCAGAGAGTGAGAAGGTCTAGGGATAATGCATAACTCAGAAAGCTACCTACAGTTCTCTTACCAGTAGGAAACTCATAACCCTGGTCTTCTTTTCTTCACGTGTTTCTCAAAATGGCTTCAAAGAAATTTAAAACAGATTGCAAAATCATCAGTGGGGGCGGGGGGGCCTACTCACTGACAGGGGCTGCCTTAAAGACCTACTTTTCATTGAAAGGGAAAGGGATACTGGAAAGAAGAAAAGTTCTTCTTTCCTCAGCAGAGAGAACAGGCACAATTAGCAAAGCTGTTAATAGCAATAAAGCAAATAATTTAATATTCAGTTCAGTCACTCAGTCATGTCTGACTCCTTGCGACCCCATAAATCACAGCACGCCAGGCCTCCCTGTCTTATCACCAACTCCTGGAGTTCACTCAAACTCATCTCCATTGAGTCGGTGATGCCATCCAGCCATCTCATCCTCTGTCGTCCCCTTCTCCTCCTGACCCCAATCCCTCCCAGCATCAGGGTCTTTTCTAATGAGTCAACTCTTTGCATGAGGTGGCCAAAGTATTGGAGTTTCAGCTTTAGCATCAGCCCTTCCAATGAACACCTAGGACTGATCTCCTTTACGATGGACTGGTTGGATCTCCTTGCAATCCAAGGGACTCTTCAAGAGTCTTCTCCAACACCGCAGTTCAAAAGCATCAATTCTTCGGTGCTCAGCGTTCTTCACAGTCCAACTCTCACATCCATACATGACCTTGACTAGATGGACCTTTGTTGGCAAAGTAATGTCTCTGCTTTTAATATGCTATCTAGGTTGGTCATCGGAGAAAGCAATGGCAAGCCACTCCAGTACTCTTGCCTAGAAAATCCCATGGATGGAGGAGCCTGGTAGGTTGCAGTCCGTGGGATCGCTAAGGGTTGGACACGACTGAGTGACTTCACTTTCACTTTTCACTTTCCACTTTCACACACTGGAGAAGGAAATGGCAACACTCCAGTGTTCTTGCCTGGAGAATCCCAGGGACAGGGGAGCCTGGTGGGCTTCTGTCTATGGGGTCACACAGAGTCGGACACGACTGAAGTGACTTAGCAGCAGCAGCAGGTTGGTCATAACTTCCCTTCCAAGCAGTAAGCGTCTTCTAATTTCATGGCTGCAATCACCATCTACACTCTTTCCACTGTTTCCCCATCTATTTGCCATGAAGTGATGGGACCGGATGCCATGATCTTAGTTTTCTGAATGCTGAGCTTTAAGCCAACTTTTTCACTCTCCTCTTTCACTTTTTTTTTTTATTGGAGGCTAATTATTTTACAATATTATATTGGTTGGTTTTGCCATCCCGTTCCATTCTGTCACTCAGTCGTGTCCGACTCTATGCGACCCCCGTGGACTGTGGCCTACCAGGCTTCTCCGCCCATGGGATTCTCCAGGCAAGAATGCTGGAGTGGGTTACCGTTTCCTTCTCCAGGGGATCTTCCCGACCCAGGGATCGAACCCAGGTCTCCCGCATTGGGGGCAGACGCTTTAACCTATACACTGACATGAATCCGCCCCGGGTGTACATGAGTTCCCCCTCCCACCTCCCTCCTCCCCTTATCCTCCCTCTGGGTCATCCCTGCATACCAGCCCCGAACATCCTGTAACATGCATCGACCCTGAACTGGTGATTCGTTTCACATATGATAATATACATGTTTCAATGCCATTCTCCCAAACCATCCCACCCTCACCCTCTCCTACAGAGTCTCGAAGACTTTTATACATCTGTGTCTTTTTGCCATCTCGTATACAGGGTTATCATTTGCATCTTTCTAAATTCCATATATATGCGTTGCTGCTGCTGCTGCTGCTAATTCACTTCAGTCGTGTCCGACTCTGTGTGACCCCATAGACGGAAGCCCACCAGGCTCCCCCATCCCTGGGATTCTCCAGGCAAGAACACTGGAGTGGGTTGCCATTTCCTTCTCCAATGTGTGAAAGTGAAAAGTGAAGTCACTCAGTCGTGTCTGACCCTCAGCGACCCCACGGACTGCAGCCTACCAGGCTCCTCCATCCATGGGATTTTCTAGGCAAGAGTACTGGAGTGGCTTGCCATTGCCTTCTCCATATATGCGTTAGTATATTGTATTGGTGTTTTTCTTTCTGGTTTACTTCACTCTGTATAAAAGAGGTTTTTTTTAGTTCCTCTTCACTTTCTGCCATAAGGGTGGTCTCATCTGCATCTCTCCTATAATTTCTTCTCATTTCCCTCTACCATATTTACCAATTCTTATTCCACCCCTAACCTCATCACTGGAAATCAAAACAGTTGCTTGTAGACCCCAAGGCCATACCTACAGATGAAGATTTTTCCCCCATATTAATAAAGTGAATGTAATATAATTGTAGTAGTCTTCTCAGGCTATAAACTTTGTTAATCTAGTAAATTCTACTTTATAATTAATGTTGCTTTTTATTTATAGGTTTATTAAACTGAATTGGTTAGGAGTGGGGTACAGTGAGGGGTACAATACTTTTAAGTTGCTTAGAAATTAACCACGTTCGGATTTTCCATTCGAAAATTAAAAAAAACAGTCAGTGGACTTCTAGTATGCTACTAACTAGAAGCCTACTAGTCACAAATTTCCCTTCTAATCTTAGGCAAAGTCTGGAAAGTTTTGATGACTTCAGTAGTAGTCTAGCAGAGTATAATCCAAATTACAGAAAAATTCCTACCACAGACTGTTTACTTCACCAGGTTTAAATTAACTATAAGCTATCAGTTCAGTTCAGTCGCTCAGTCGTGTCTGACTCTCCGCGACCCCATGAATCACAGCACGCCAGGCCTCCCTGTCCATCACCAACTCCCGGAGTTCACTTAAACTCATATCCACAGAGTCGGTGATGCCATCCAGCCATCTCATTCTCTGTCGTTCCCTTCTCCTCCCGCCCCCAACCTTTCCCAGCATCAAAGTCTTTTCCAGTGAGTCAACTCGTCGCATGAGGTGGCCAAAGTATTGCAGTTTCAGCTTCAGCATCAGTCCTTCCAATGAACACCCAGGATTGATCTCCTTTAGAATGGACTGGTTGGATCTCCTTGCAGTATAAGGGACTCTCAAGAGTCTTCTCCAACACCACAGTTCAAAAGCATCATTTCTTCGGCGATCAGCTTACTACACTAAAAAGACTCTGATGCTGGGAAAGGTTGGGGGCGGGAGGAGAAGGGGACGACAGAGAATGAAATGGCTGGATGGCATCACCGACTCTATGGACATGAGTTTGAGTGGACTCCGGGAGTTGGTGATGGACAGGGAGGCCTGGCGTGCTGTGATTCGTGGGGTCGCAGAGAGTCGGACACGACTGAGCGACTGAACTGAACTGATACTACTACAACTCAACTTATAAGTGAATTCATGTTTTAAGAGGGCTTTTAAATAAATATTTTGGTTTATGTTAAATAATTGACACAGTATTAGCACTTTATGTCATTTTTATAATGAGGGTCAGATGGAGGGGTGGGCATCTGTGGGAATACTCAGGGCAATGACTGATAGTTATTCAGTGTAAAGAGAATGGGGCAGTCTCTGTACAGCTCTTTCATTCAGATTGGTGTTCCCGCCTTCACTCTGCCTTTGTGGAACTCAGAATAAGGAACGCTGATGACAAACAAAAATAAGACCATCGGACATGTCACTATATTTACAAAATCAAGGTGAAACTTTTAGCCATCTACATCCCCTTACACTCAGTCCTTCAGCCAGACCAGTTTCCTTTTCCTTCCTCTTCAGTGCCATCATGCTCACTCCTGCTCCCAGAGTTTGACACACGTTCTTCCTCTGTTACCCTGCTCTTCACCTGGTTAAATTCCATTCATCCTTCAGGTCTCAGTTTCAAATGTACTTTCAGCAAGACAATTCCTTGACCTTTATTCACCTTACTAGTAAGGAACCAGTAGCACCATCTTCTTCCCCGACCAGATCCTTACCTCATTATGTAATGATGGCTTTATAAAATGGCCACTACGTAATTATAAGGGCTTGTCTAGTTGTCTTCTCCTGTCTTGCTTAGCTTCCTGTTTTAAGCTCTACAGAAGGAAACAGATCTTTTCTCTTACAAATCAGTATCTAGAAAATTGTAGGCACTAAAATAACCGTTGAACAAATCCACCTTGATTATGAGAGTAGTCAAAGTCACAAGGAATAGTTGGTAATATGCAAAACTTTCCACAATTGTAGAATGGTAATAAATCCCTAACTGGCAAAATTGGCCTCTTAGGTGGGGTACAATCTTGACAGCACCCTTTTGCTATGCCCCCTCTTTTATCTTCCGACAAGCACACCTATAAAGTGTGCAGATGTGGTGGTGGGCAGGGGGGAAGCAGCAATCTGATTATCGTTTACCATGAACACCTGATTCATGTTGGTAGGAATTATCATTTCTATCTCCATATCAAATGATACGGGGTTGCAGGGAAGAAAATCTGGAAAGATGCTACAACAAAGTTATGAATCATACTGATTTCTGAGCTCCTCTACTAATTTGGTCTGAAATCCTATTTTGGCCCATTGCCAAAAAACAAAACCCAATTCTATAATTAGACAACTTGAAACACCTTGTTTTATTTATTTGTCCAACCAGTATTCATTGAAAGTCAGATAAATATTTAAACTTGCTCTCTTTTCATACCTTTATAAAATCTGACCAATACCTAATTATGCTGATGTTCTCAAATGCCAAAGTCTCAAGTCAACTCTGTTTTTTTAGTCTTTATTCCCTTCTCTACATATGCATACATTAAATTTTCTTACCTCCTGGACTAAATATGCCCCCAAATTCCAACTCAATCTCATGTATATCTTCATGCTAAATTTATAAGCATCATGCTAATGCTTGCCTTTCAAATAAAAATCAATACTTTATGTACTAAAATTTTCAAATGACTCAGAAGGTGACTCTGATGCAAACAGGATGGAAAAGCTTACCCAGTCAACAAAATATGGCTAAACTAGAGGTTAATGTCCAGAATATAGTTTCATAGTTGAGTTCTGACTAAAACCACTATTAAAGATAGCGGTTATCAACACTAATTAATCTAGACATTCCAGGAAAGTAATTCACAGATAAACATATACATTCATAGATAAACCTGCATGAATAAATACAGTCTATAGAAAGTAAAAACAAGTAATGATCTACATGGGAAGAGAACCTAAAAAAAATGAATATATATGATTCATTTTGCTGCACAGCAGCAGCTCAGTTCAGTTCAGTTCAGTCGCTCAGTCTTGTCCGACTCTCCGCAACCCCATGAATCACAGCACGCCAGGCCGCGCTGTCCATCACCAACTCCCGGAGTTCACTCAAACTCATGTCCACAGAGTCGGTGATGCCATCCAGCCATGTAATTCTCGGTCGTCCCCTTCTCCCGCCCCCAACCCTTCCCAGCATCAGAGTCTTTTCCAGTGAGTCAACTCGTCACATGAGGTGGCCAAAGTATTGCAGTTTCAGCTTTAGCATCAGTCCTTCCAATGAACACCCAGGATCGATCTCCCTTAGAATGGACTGGTTGGATCTCCTTGCGGTACAAGGGACTCTCAAGAGTCTTCTTCAGCACCACAGTTCAAAAGCATCAATTCTTCGGCGATCAGCTTTCTTCAGTCCAACTTTCACATCCATACATGACCACGGGAAAAACCATAGCCTTGACTAGACGGACCTTTGTTGGCAAAGTAATGTCTCTGCTTTTTAATATATTATCAAGGTTGATCATAACTTTCCTTCCAAGGAGTAAGCGTCTTTTAATTTCATGGGTGCAATCAGCATCTGCAGTGATTTTGGAGCCCCAAAAAATAAAGTCTGACACTGTTTCCACTGTTTTTCCATCTATTTCCCATGAAGTGATGGGACCAGATGCCATGATCTTTGTTTTCTGAATGTTGGGCTTGCACTCATCTCACACGCTAGTAAAGTCATGCTCAAAATTCTCCAAGCCAGGCTTCAGCAATATGTGAACCGTGAACTCCCAGATGTTCAAGCAGGTTTTAGAAAAGGCAGAGGCACCAGAGATCAAATTGCCAACATCCGCTGGATCATGGAGAAAGCAAGAGAGTTTCAGAAAAACATCTATTTCTGCTTCATTGACTATGCCAAAGCCTTTGACTGTGTGGATCACAATAAACTGTGGAAAATTCTGAAAGAGATGGGAATACCAGACCACCTGACCTGCCTCTTGAGAAACCTGTATGCAGGTCAGGAAGCAACAGTCAGAACTTTACATGGAACAACAGACTGGTTCCAAATAGGAAAGGGAGTGCGTCAAGGCTGTATATTGTCACCTTGCTTATTTAACTTATATGCAAAGTACATCATGAGGAACACTGGGCTGGAAGAAGCAGAAGCTGGAATCAAGATTGCCGGGAGAAATATCAATAACCTCAGATATGCAGATGACACCACCTTCATGGCAGAAAGTGAAGAGGAACTCAAAAGCCTCTTGACGAAAGTAAAAGAGAAGAGTGAAAAGGCTGGCTTGAAGCTCAACATTCAGAAAACAGCAGAAGTTCACACATGATAAATCAACTATACTCTAATAAAAACAAATTTTTTAAAAAAAGGAAAAACAAATGATAAATTACTTCACTTTGTCAAGCTTAGTTCAGCCAAAAAAAAAAAAGTTACATCCTGATTTTAAGTTACTACCAAATAAAATTAATTTGGTTTGCCTAAAAATTCTTATTTCATACTCGCTAAGAAGCCAGACTTGCCAATACTTTCACATGTTAACATCAGAGATAAAGGCACAGGGATTAAACAATTTATCTTCAAAGATGCCAAGGTATGTCATAAAAGAGTCTAATATAAATGAGATTTCAGGAATTTCCTGGCAGTCCAGTGGTCAGGACTTAATGCTTCAACTGCTCAGGGTCCAGATTCCATCCCTGGTCAAGGAATCAAGATCCTCTAAGCCATATGGTGCCAAAGCCTTTGACTGTGTGGATCACAATAAACTGTGGAACATTCTGAAAGAGATAGGAATCCCAGACCACCTGACCTGCCTCTTGAGAAACCTGTATGCAGGTCAGGAAGCAACAGTCAGAACTGTACATGAAACAACAGAATGGTTCCAAATAGGAAAAGGAGTGCGTCAAGGCTATATATTGTCACCTTGCTTATTTAACTTCTATGCAGAGTACATCATGAGGAACGCTGGGCTGGAAGAAGCACAAGCTGGAATCAAGATTGCTGGGAGAAATATCAATAACCTCAGATATGCAGATGACACCACCCTTATGGCAGAAAGTGAAGAGGAACTCAAAGGCTTCTTGATGAAAGTGAAAGAGGAGAGTGAAAAGGTTGGCTTGAAACTCAACATTCAGAAAAGATCATGGCATCTGGTCCCATCACTTCATGGGAAATAGATGGAAAAACAGTGGAAACAGTGTCAGACTTTATTTTTTTGGGCTCCAAAATCACTGCAGATGCTGACTGCAGCCATGAAATTAAAAGACGCTTACTCCTTGGAAGGAAACTTATGACCAACTTAGATAGTATATTAAAAAGCAGAGACATTACTTTGCCAACAAAGGTCCGTCTAGTCAAGGCTATGGTTTTTCCCGTGGTCATGTATGGATATGAAAGTTGGACTGTGAAGAAGGCTGATCGCTGAAGAATGGATGCTTTTGAACTGTGGTGCTGGAGAAGACTCTTGAGAGTCCCTTATACTGCAAGGAGATCCAACCAGTCCATTCTAAAGGAGATCAGTCCTGGGTGTTCATTGGAAGGACTGATGCTGAAGCTGAAACTGCAAAACTTTGGCCACCTCATGTGACGAGTTGACTCCCTGGAAAAGACTCTGATGCTGGGAAAGGTTGGGGGCGGGAGGAGAAGGGGACGACAGAGAATGAGATGGCTGGATGGCATCACCGACTCTGTGAACATGAGTTTGAGTGAACTCCGGGAGTTGGTGATGGACAGGGAGGCCTGGCGTGCTGTGATTCATGGGGTCGCAGAGTCGGACACGACTGAGCGACTGAACTGAACTGAAGCCATATGGTGCAGGCAAATAAATTTAAAAAAAGAAAAAAGAGAATTTATAAATAACTTATTAACTGTGGTTCTACACAAAAACATTTTAGAGATAAGCATATATGCATACATACTTATGATGGGGTAAGTTGTAAGATTCAGGCTATCTTCCTTATAAAGATTTATGGTTTTGCAAAACAAAACAAAATTACTAAAGATAAGCATATGAAAAGACGTTCAACACCATATATCATTCGAGAACTTCAAATTTAAACTATAGTGAGTTACCACTACACACTTATTAGAAAGGCTAAATCAACAACACTGACAACATCAAATGCTGGGAAAGGATATAGGGCAACAGAAACTCTTAATTCATTTATGGTGGAAATGTAAATTGGTACAGACACTTTTGGAAGACATTTTCTTATAAAATTAAATATATTCTTAGCATATGATCCAGCAACTGTGCACTTTAGTATTTACCCAAGTGCACTGAAAACTATGCCCATACAAAACTTGCACACAAATGTTTAAAACTTTGTTCAAACTGATAAAAACAGAAAGAAATGAAAATATCCTTTAATAGGTGAAAATATGAACTGTGGCACATCCATACAATGCAATATTACTCAGTGATAAAAAGAAATGAGCTATCAAGTTATAAAAAAGACATGGAGAAACCTTAATTTTGTAATGCTAAATGAAAAAGAAGCCATTATTAAAAGGCTATATACTACATGTGTGTGTGGCTCAGTCGTGTCCAACTCTCTGCCACCCCATGGACTGCAGCCTGCCAGGCTCCCCTGTCCACGGAATTCTCCAGGCAAGAATACTGGAATGGGTAGCCATTTCCTTCTCCAGGGGATCTTTCCAACCCACGGGTCAAACCCAGGTTTCCTGCATTGCAGGTAGATTCTTTACCATCTGAGCCACCAGGGAAGCCCACATACTATATAACTCCAACTATGTGGTATTCTGGAAAAGGCAAAAGTATGAGAACAATAAAAGAGTAGTAATTGCTAAGGTTTTGAAGGGAGGAAAAGTGGAAATGCATAGGTGTGGCACAGGCATTTTTTAGCGCAGCAAAACTATTCCGTATGATACTCTAATGGTGAGCACATAGCACTGTACATACGTCACCCTATAGAATCTACACTATAAAGAGTAAACCCTAATGTAAACTGTGGGCTTCCGTTAATAATGTATCAATACTGGTTCATCAACTGCAACAAATGTACTACACTAATGCAAGATGTCAGCTAAAGGGGAAACTGTGTGCATATGGGTAGGGGCATATAGGAACTATGCACTTTTTGCTCAGCTTTTCTGTAAACCTAAATTGCTCCTAAAAGTAAAGTGTATTAAAAACACAGAAAACAACAACAAGAAGGGAAGAAATTTGATAATTTCAACAGGTCTCCCTAAAGTGAATTTAAGAATATTTACATCAAAAACATTCAGGCAAAACTCACAAAACCGAAAAAAAAAAAAAAATGTGAAAACTCAGAACCCATGCCGGCAGTTTTTTATATGAACCCATGCCTGATCAACTAAGCATTATATTAATAAAATGGACATGATAGTTTTCTCTTAGAAAATTCTGATCAGACAAAAACAATAATGCAAAAGGAAATTTACAAATGTTGATTCATGGTAGTGCAACACAATACCGTGCTATAGATTAAAGTAGGTCTACATGGAACATTCCTAATTCACATAGGAATGAATGGTTGGTGAACACAAAAGAGACATTTATCCACAGTATTAATATATTGTCTAAAAAAAAATTAACCATTGCTTTTTAAAGACCACTGGCTCAAACTGCAGCACCCATAAATAACAGCATTAAGAAATGGATTCTTTATGATGTTTCCCTAAATTGTAGTATTCTGTTTGACCTTTAGGACTATTTTTAAAGCAGGAACGTGAAGCCTTTTACAGATAGGGCAAGGATCACTCAGCTCATAACAGATTTCTATTTACACAGTGATATTACCTGAAGGTTCTCTGTAGGCATTTCAATGTGTTACTCCTTGGAAATAAAATGCTCTTAAGACTGAGTATTCCTTAAAAGGAAGTAAGTGCCGAGCAACTGTATTATCAGTCTTTTCAAGTCACACTGCAGAGCTTCACAGGTAGCTTTCTAACCTGGGATGGTTTTTGCCAACCATCCGACTGTCAGTCACATAGAGCAGGCAAAGAATGAATAACGTGATCTTTGACAGGAAGGGATGAGTCAATCTTTCCTTCAACAAAAACTTACTGAGAACCACCTTTGTGTTGAGCAATATTCCATGGGCTGGGTATACAATCTAGAACAGTATTAAAATATTTCTGCCCTTATGATGATTATATTCTTATGTATCTACATAGTCACCATACCAATTTTATTAGCCCTAGCATTCTCCTTATCTTTATGTGAAGCAAGGGTAACCTGGTGGTCAGATTGATCTCACAAAATTAATCTCTAAAAATTTCAAGATTACTGTAGTTATTAGTTCTTACCTGGTCTTGTGTTGATAATAAAGTGAACAGAGTTTCCAAGGCTGCTCTTCGAACTGATGATATCGTGTGATGCAAAAAAGGCCAGACACGTGGAACTAAAACTGTGAGTGACTGCTGAATACTAATAAAGAAGACACAGATTAATGTTATTCATTCTTAGTTGAAATTCTGTTGATACATCATCTAAATATCATTTCCTTATGGACCTAGCAACTTTTTCGATGAATAAATTCTAAAAAGACAATACAATTTTCCTGTGAACACTTGATTAACATCCTCATACAAAACTGTTGTTATAACACCAGAATAGACAGAACAAATGCAGTCATAAAGAATAGCAGAAACATTACCATGAGGTTATTCTGTGGCACTAATACCATGAATCACCTCTATCAAATTAGAACTTTTCAGTATAACTGCGCTTATTCTCAGTCTGTTCTCACTCAGGAAAATGGGACATGTATCTTAGTTGACAGTCAGCCTACACAAATATCAAGACTGTTAATCCTTACTCCTTTCCTACTGATAGCTCCAACGGGTAACCAATAGGTGCACAGAATGTATATCCCCCTTTGGGGCCATCTCTATCATATATCAAAAGAAGCAAGAGATGGTATGGTAGTAGCTTCAGAATTTGTTATCCTAATCTAGCATTACTAAATTAAGAAAACTCAAATTATCTTCCTTCTCACAGATTAGATTTTAAATGTGAAAGCAAGCAAAGGTATGAGTTGGTTAACAACTTGGACCATAGGATTCTTGTCACATCCACAAGTCATTTATAAAAGTTACCTCAAATTATTAGCAAATTATTTATAAGTAGCATCTGAAATATATACCTCGGTAGAAAAAGACATGAGGAAAGAAGAATATGTCAGCGTAATTATCTGTTCTTTTGGTTCCTCTCAGGAGGTCCGTCTTTTAATGCTATTTTCATTACTTGCAGATTTATAAGAACATCACCTTTTAACATTTATTTACACATCGAGTAAATTTACTTATAAAATTACAACTTAAACACATGCACACACAGACATAAAATAGACTCAAATATGAAAAAGCATTATAGCAGGTCTTGTTAATAGTGTAACTCTTCATGCTCCAAATACATGCTGCATTTCTTCTTACATAAGGTGGAAAGTATCTGCCAAATATCACAACATATGAAGCAAATTTTCTAAGGCAATTTTGAAAAAAAAATCAAAAACTACATTATTTCACACTGAATTAACAGAATTTTCACTACATTCTTTGATTTTTTTTACATTATCTAGCTTTATAACACTGTCCACTTGATTATATACATACATTTTTAGTCCAAAGCCTTTTTTTTTTTTTTAGGGCAAGTGCCAACAAACCAAGGCTCACAGTTCAAGTTCACTTTACGTGAGTTTTTAAATGAAGTTTTATTGGATTACAGGTATGTTCATTCCTTTATGTATTATCTACAACTGCTTTTGTGCTACACGGACAGAGCTGAATAGCTTTGACAGAGATCATATGGCCACAAAGCCAAAGCCTCACATCTGGGCAGAAAAAGTTTGCCAACCCCTGATATATAATAATAATTAAGAATTCTTGCATTTTGTAGCTTGAGAAGGGCTTTCACACAGATGAACTCATTTAACCCTTATACCAAAGAAAGTGCCTGAAAATTAGGAAACACCATATATGCACTACTATTTCAATTTTTCTCTTCACTTTATAGGCACTTATTTTGCTATTTCAATTTTGGGTTGTCCCACTAGCCTAAATTTAACACTGAAGGACGACCACAGGTCAGTATTATTTGAAACATTCTCTCCATGTTTTTCACACATCAATGATTTTCATTGGAAACAGATTTACTCACAGAACCAGAAATCATTTATAATTACAATTACATAAACATTCATTGAATAAACTCACTAGCCTAAGAAGAGTAATTAACTTTCTCATCTGTAATTCCTTTTTTCTGTACCTCCAAGGATACTAATATTTAGGAGCCAGTCTAAAAGGTAGGGAATACATTAATTAGCTAAGCTTCATTTCAGATATCAAGAGAGGAAAATAAATGACACTAAATTTTCGGTTTATGTATTTGCTTTACCCATTCTCTGCTTTTGAACATTATATTACATTATTATGTATTCCCTTCCTGATAAGTGATTACTGAAATCAAGAAAATATTTCTTTGTGACCATTACGAAGAAAATAGAGTAGCAAAATTTGGAAATGTAAAACTGATGTTCACTGATAATTCTATTAACCACTGTCACAAAGGCTACAAAATTCTATAGTCTAGAACTAGAGGTGAAAATAAAATGTATAACTGTTTATCTAAAGTTAACTATCACAGGATGAACAAGTTGAATGATTATATAATGGAATTAACCCAAGAACATAGCCTAAGTTTCTGCCCCAAAAGAGCTGGTGGCTAGAGAATGAAGAACAGTCCTGAAAATAACTGTCTTTGGCATCCCCAACTTACAGTGCTGTTCTAAAAGACGCTAGACTATCATATTTTTAATTATCTGGAACTGTATGTAAACACCTTCTACTTTATCCCATTGAATAGAAATAATTACCTGCATTGTTGAACCTGAGGATAAGTTAACAAGGATGACAGAAGAGTCATAATACTATTTGTTGAAGCTGTTAGATCATCTAGTTCCAGAAGAGCATCCCATAATGTATTTATAATGAAAGGTACCTATAAGATCAGTTATCAAAAATACAGTTATTAATTCTGCAAGAAATATTCACCATCCATGCCAAACTGTATTTCAGGAGTCACTACTGATTTAACAACATATACAACCCCAATGACCTTGGATAATCCCAGTTCTGAGTAAATTTAAAGAGGAAACATTATTCGTCTTCAACAAATCTCTACCCCTCTTTTTAATGCCACTCAGCTCCACTTTGGCATTTACCTTTCTAGCAAGGTTCATAATGGATGGAGAATTCAAGAAATAAGATATTCCAACTGTATTTTCCGTAAAAAAAAAAAAAAAACGTAAACTTTGAAAACAATACAGCTTACACATACATGTCAGGACCCTCTTAGCAATTTTAATATAGTTAAAACGTCCTTAATCATCATGAAAAGACAAATTTAGTTTCTGAGCTTTCGAAGTACTCTCAAATACACATGTTCTGGTTTTAACAATAGAGGGAAATCAGATGGACTTTAAAAGACACATTTCAAAAATGAAAACATAATAAAAAATCAAAAGTCAAAATCAAAATCAAAACAAGCAAAAATCTCATATGCCGAAAAACCAGGAATGAAATGAACAAGGAATGGTTGCTTTCTTTTTACATATTCTGTACATGAAACAGAAAGACAAAAAGACACAATTCACTCTTTCCAAGAATATATATATCAAGATCTTATGCATTAGAGGGCTGTCATAAGAAAAATGAAGAATATTAAAAAAAAAACAAAAACCAACCTCAATGTTTTCTCTAACATGCCACATAACAAATGTAAAAGGCTCTATAGGAAAAAAATGCAAAAATATTTACTTTTTGTGTCTGAAGATACACAAGGCTTTCTACCACTGGTACTAATGATGCTGCAGCAACAGCTCTGACATCATCATCAAGATCCTGGAGTCCTTCAATTATTCTAGTTAAAACTTTAGGCAACAAAGTATTAATTACATCCTGTAAAAGAGTACACCAAAACTGATTAATTTCTATAGTACAAGTGATGTGCTTAAAAATCTTTTATTAAATTAACATACAAAAGTATAAATTCCAATATTTATTTTAAAAGAATCACGTAAACAGAAATGAAAAACAGTGTCATTAGATGCCTATGTAATTAATCTCATTTGAAAAAGAACATAACAGTATTAATACTTCATTATTCAATGTGACTTGAAACATTAGGACATGTTTTAAGGCAGAAGCATGAATTCCCAGTGTGAATACACATACATATATACTCCTGTGCTAGAACCTGAACTTCTATCTCATTCAATACCACTGACAACCAAAGGGAGGGAAATATGAGAGAAAAGAAAAAAGAAAGCCATCTCTTCCTGCTTCTCATTACTCCAAACTACCCTCTTTTCAATTGCCCCAATAGAGTCAGCCCCCAAAGGCTACTCCTGTGATCATACACTAGAAATCTCACCAAGAATTGGTCTTGCTATGAAACAGAAACAGGTTTCCAAGCATAATTCTCTTTTAATTCGTACTTAAATTCTTATTAGCATCACTGGTCTCTATGATACTACCTCAAGAAGGCAAATTTTGAAGGACTGGCTTATCTGTAACACTAAGAATCTAGAGCCATTCCATTTAATGAGAATAAAAGGGGAAAAAACTCTCCCATACATGCTTCAAAACTGAAATGTTTACCTGACGAACTGCCAAAGCATACTTTATTCCTAGCAGACCACCATGTCTAACTTCCCACTGTTCTTGTGTAAGTAATTTAAGCAGCACATCCACAGTCTTATGAACTCCTGTTTCATTCATGTGTTTTAACACCACACCTAATGTTTGAGCACAAGTTTCACGAACTGGTGCCACAACCTAAAAATGAGAAAGCAAGAAAATTCACATTTGCAAAAAATATATATATATATATTTTAAGAATCTGAAATCTGATTGGGTAAAGCCTCCCTTAGGAGATACTTACTTCATCAGAAACAAAGTCTCCAAATCTGTCTAAAGCGAACACACAAAGGAGTCTAATAACAAGATCTTCCAACCACTCTTGATGCTGTTGAATCATCTGTTAAAATAATCACTTTTTAATAACATATTAAAACATATTAGGTCCAAAAACTAAGACTAAACTATCACAGCAAACTAAAACAAAACACTGGGACAGATTATTTTAGCTGTAGGAACAAAAACCAAACTATGGAATAGTCCCAATTACTATCTTCAATATTAACCACATCTTCTTTGATGATTATTTAGATACACTGTACCAAAATCTATAAAATTCATGAATTCTATTATTTAACTTGCACTCCCAGAGAAATTGAGAAACCACTTAAGGTTGCTGTAATATCAATTACATCTCTTCAGTTCGGTTTAGTCGCTCAGCTGTGTCCGACTGTTTGCGACCACACAGACGGCAGCACGCCAGGCTTCCCAGTCCATCACCAACTCCCACAGCTTGCTCAAACTCATGCCCACTGAGTCAAAGATGCCATCCAACCATCT
The DNA here is from genome assembly GCF_049115385.1 of Moschus berezovskii. Taxonomy (NCBI): domain Eukaryota; kingdom Metazoa; phylum Chordata; class Mammalia; order Artiodactyla; family Moschidae; genus Moschus; species Moschus berezovskii. The sequence goes on along the minus strand of NC_142471.1, from coordinate 59,299,683 downwards.
CATCATCTGTCATCCCCTTCTCCTCCTGCCTTCAATCTTTCCCAGCATCAGGGACTTTTTCAACGAGTCAGCTCTTTGCATCAGGTGGCCAAAGTATCTGTTATCTAGCCTATTACTACTGCCTCCATGTTACACCAGTCATACTGCTTATTGCCCTTTAAACTATACTCTCATTCATCTTACTCTATATTCTAATCCATTATACCCTGCTCAAATATGAGTGCTTCTACATACTTTTCCACTCAATATTTCTGAACATATCTTTCCCCGAACTCATTCTTTCTCTATCTATAATATAAATAAACCTCTTCCTAATTTTTTAACCTTTTTCCTTATGTTCACCCCTCCATATTTCTTACTATCTACCTCTCATTTCTACTTCATGGCACATGCTCTGCTACTTTCCTGTCTTAGAAAGAGGATATCCACTGAAATCTGATGATAATTTGATTTACTACACTTAAACTTACCTCTTCTAAAGTGCTATCTCCTATTTTACCACCACTTTTCCCATGAGCTTTAAGGATTTCCCTAAGTCCAGTGCCTGCACCATGTCGAACCTAAAAAGAACCAAGAAGCAAATATCGGAGGTTAAATGCTTAAGAAACAGTGTTTAACTTTTCTTCAATATGAAAAAGGGATACTAGATTTTTAAGAAATTGGAACAAACTGAGTGGGACTTCACAAGAATGTGTTTTTCTTCTATTATCCAAGAAGAATTACATATATTTATCTCACAAGTTTGATTATATGGGTTTTATTTTTTAAAAGGCAAAAAGTAGCTATTCTGAATTCTTCCTGAGATACTAATCTGCTTGGCTGTCACTCCTCTACTTTCTACTTGCTTTCAGCATTATCCACAGCAAAGGAGAGAAAAGAAGTATTATATAATGTTCCTTATAGTCCAAACACCAATATTTTAGAAATAAATACATCAAAACTAAGTTCCAAAGCCCAGTGTTAAACATCAAAGGAAGACAATTTAATAAAATGTCTCATGACTAATACTTAATTGTAGCCCTGAAGCCTTCTGCAGTGTCATCTGAAAGGGAGGAAACATGCCACTGACACTGCCCCCACTTGTTAAAAACTCCGTTTTAGTTAAAACTTGAACAGCACTGAACAGAAGTACATCTGGGAGCAGAAAGCTAAAGGTAAAGCTAAAAGGTATTCCAAAACAGTGTTTTAAAATTACTCAGAGACCAACCAAAGAATCTTTTGAGATTACCAACCCTCAATTTCAACCAAAAGAACTTCACTTTCATCTCTGCTACATACTGAGACCTGTTCAAGATCTTCTTAGAAGAAATATTTCTGAGGCTAAGCTACTGCTTGCAAACTGCTTGGTTTTAATCAAAATTGTCCACTTCCAAAGGAAATTTTTTACTGTCTGAGAGAGATATGCAACTCTATGAAGTGCCCTGACAAGTGGTTCTGAGAGGGACATAGGGGAAAAATAAGGACTCTGACAAGACAGATTATGATTGATATGGTTCCTATCATTAGCAAAGAAAACAAGAGTTGAGAGAAATTGTAATGAAGAAATCCTACCTCCCAGGAGGGATTAAAAAGGTCATTGCAAAGTTCTTCACAAAAGCTTTCCAAAGGCCATTCATTTGTCTGAATAAGAAAAACCAAATTAATACTAATTAAAAAGATCTATTTTATGCTACTAATTTAAGCGTATTTATTCGCAGGACTAATAATAATAGGCTTTTAAATAATCAAAAAATGTTACTAACAAAAAGTACTTTGATTTTTAATAACAAAATTTCTCTCAATTAACAGATTATTATATTATACCATCTACTAACACATTAGTATGAAAAAATTATAAATGATTTCAAAGGATGCTTCAGGGTAATTCAGTAGTACCTCTTCAATTAAGGGAGAACTGTCTGGAATATTATCAATCAGAACTTTGGAATCAACTGCAGACTGATTAATAACAACATTTGATATCTTTCGTCTCTTTTCTTCTGGTTCCCCATCAGTGCTATCATTGCTTAAAAAAAAAAAAAAAAGGTCACCATTTATTTAAAAGAAGTGAATACAGAACACTGTGAACCACAATGAATATAAGAGAGTAAGGACAGTGAGTTCACCCACAGAGCTTTCCTACAACAGGATTAGGTAAATAAGCCTGGATTATTACCTACCATTTGGCTTAGCCCTCAGCCAAAGGAACAGATGATGTAATTCGGTGACAGTTCTCACCTTACAAAAGTAGCAGTCTTAACTTGTAGCCCTCAGGCCATCTCTCTGAATTCACTCTCTAATACTCTTACTTCAGTCTACTCATCCCAGCCACACAACTTTTTTGTTTCTTGATTACATGATTCAGGTATTTACACTTGTTCCCTTTACCTGGAATGCACTCCCCTTGGAAGATCTTCAATCCTCATTCAGAGCTCGTAATTATTATGAAAAATCTGCATATATGGATCTTCCTGGGGAAGTTGTCCTAGTTTCTAGTAATAGTAAATACGCTCTCTGATAATTGAGCAAAACAATCCAAACGGTACTCCACAGCTAAAGGCAATGTCATCCAAATATTTTTGGAAATCAAGCAGACCAAGATTTAAGTTAAGCCCAACATCACTGTTTTAAATAAGCAAAAAAATGGATCATTATTAGAGAAATGTAAATCAAAACTACAATGAGGTATCACCTCACACCAGTCAGAAGGGCCATCATCGAAAAAGTCTACAAACAATAAATGTTGGAGATGATGTGGAGAAAAGGGAAATTCCTTGCACTGTTGGTGGGAATGTAAATTGATACACCACTAAGGAGAACAGTACGGAGATTCCTTAAAAAATTAGGAATAAACTACCATATGGCCCAGCAATCTCACTACTGGGCAAATACTCTGAGAAAAATCACCGTTCAAAAATACACATGTACTCCAGTGTTCACTGCAGTACTATTTACAAAAGCCAGGACATGGAAGCAACCTAGATGTCTATGACAGATGAATATAAAGAAGTTGTTGCATATATATATAAAAATATATATATGCACACATATAATGGAATATTACTCAGCCATAAAAAGAGACAGATCTGAGTCAGTTGTAGTAAGGTGGATGAACCTAGGGCCTTATACAGAGTGAAGTAAGTCAGAAAGAGAAAAACAAGTATCATATATTAATGCATATATATGGAATCTAGAAAAATCATAAATCATACTGATAAACTTACCTGCAGAGAAGGAATGGAGATACAGATGTAGAGAACAGATTTATGGACACAGTGGGGGGAGGGGAGGGTGAAACAAACTGAGAAAGTAGCACTGACATATTTACACTACCACATGTACAGCAGCTAGCGGGAAGCTGCTATATACAATGGGGAGCCTAGTCTGGCACTCTGTGACGACCTAGAGGGATGGGATGGGGGTGAGGTGGGAGGTAGGCTCAAGAGAGAGGGGGCGTGCACACACACACACACACACACACACACACACACAGTCATGACTGATTCACTGCTGCATGGCAGAAAACAACACAATACTGTAAAGCAATTATCCTCCAATTTAAAAAATTTTAATTAAATAAAATGGTATAACAATAAATATATAAATGAGCAAACAAAGGATTACTACCTCTTCTCATTTGTTTCTACTGCATCCCTGGATCTCTGTTTTGCAAATAATTTGGCCATTCTTTTAGCTTTGTTCTTTTGTCTATTGCTCATTCCTGTTCGAAACTCTGAGTCAATCAGTTCAGCGGCCTGGAGAGTCTAAAAGAATAAAAGAATATGCAGTTTGAACTTCTGAAGTTAAAATATATATCCACAGTCTCAGCCTCAAAAGAGGACTAAAGTCTGTAAGTTTCACTACATACAAACTGACTACATTCTTCTTTGACAGATTTATGCTCTTCTGCTGTATAGCTGTACCATAATTTTACTCTCTTTTTCTTTCTTCCCTATTCTTCCAGTTGCCGGGAAAAGATCATGGGTTTCTTAACTTTATGTCATAAATGTGGCAAAGTATGATCCTGACTCCAGTGAGGACTTAGAAGAGGTGAAACTTTAAAAAAAGCATAATATAAATGAGTTAGTCGCTCAAGTCACTCAGTCATGCCCGACTCTTTGCGACCCCATGGACTGCAGCCCACCAGGCTCCTTTATCCGTGAGATTTTCCAGGCAAGGATACTGGAGTGGTTTGCCATTTCCTTCTCTAGGGGGTCTTCCCGACCCAGGATCAAACCCTGGTCTCTTGCGCTGCAGCCATATTCTTCACCAACTGAGCTACCAGGGAAGCCGTAATGTAAGCATAAAGAATGTCAATTTTTAAAAAAATTATAATTATCTTCTACTGAAAATATAAAAATAACTGTAGCCATAAGTAACTGGCTTCCCAGATGGTTCAGCAGGTAGGATTCTGCAGCAATACAGGAGACACAGGAGACCCAGGTTCAATCCCTGGGTTGAGAAGATCCCCTAGAGCAGGAAATGGCAACCCACTCCACTATTCTTGCCTAGAAAATTATATGGACAGAGGAGTCTGGCAGGCTACAGTCCAAGGAATCGCAAAGAGTCGGACACAACTAAGAATGAAGACCTGATAAGTAACTGGTCTTTCCCTCTTAACCACTCACTGCATACCACTTTTGCTCCTTCTTCCATTCATAGGAGACATTATTAAGGCTGTGAATAAAAATGCTTTAATACAGCCTAAAAATCCTTCTGCCCTTAACTGATTTAAGATTCAACTGAAAGGTACACTACCTCAAACAGTCAGGGTCACTGGTGTGGGTGCCTTGCTATAGACTTGGTCCAGGGACCACTAGCATATATATAAGGTAACGGAGCAGTGATGAAAACTACAACAATAAACCTCAACAACTCTTCCCAAAGGTCCCTGACATCTAAAGTCAACCAAATTTGGATCCTGCCAAATTTGCTGCTGCCATTGCCTATCCAATTATTCTGTCTATAGCCTATTTTCTCTAATACCCCTACCTATTAATTTCCCTACACAATATCCAATTACCACACTGTGATCACATTTGTTTTCGTTTATTTTATTCTATTGTTTTTTATTTATATCTTATGCTTCAGTTCATACTCCATCTTTCTGTTCCTTCATGTCTGTTGTTATATTTTCTGCCATTCTTCCCTCCAGAATCTGCTTTTTCCTCCTTGTCTACAGAAGTCCCATCATCATCACACACTCCTCAATGCTAAAAAACTTACTTACAAATTCTAATGATTTAGAGGATAACTAGAATAACAGCAAATAGAACCATTCTCCACTTAAGCAAAATGAAAGGCCAAGGGAATGAGAAGATATGGGTTTCATGTAAAACAGGCCAAGAAGTAAGAGCACTAAATCCCCTGAGAGGTACTACTTCACATGTATGTACATTCTTCTGAGGGGAGAGAGCCACAGCTTTTACTGGAGCTTATGAGTACTTTAATGTATAAAAAAAGAAGCACACAGGGATCCATTGGGAATTGGAAAAATAGAAACAGGAAAAATACAGAGCAAAATTATGGTACAGCCTTACAAACAGAAAGAAGTTATCAAAAAACAATGTGATCAGTCTATATATATGGACGGGTGTGGATGCATGCTCAGTCATGTCTGACTCTTTGTGACCCCGTGGACTGCAGCCTGCCAGGCTCCTCTGTCCATGGAATTTTCTAGGTAAGAATTCTAGAGTGGGTTGCCATTTCCTACTCCAGGGGAATTTCCTGATGCAGGGATCAAACCCACGTCTCCTGCATCAGCAGATGGATTCTTTACCACAATGTCACCTTGGAAGCCCACACATACAGGCAGGCATGGCTTAAAAAGGACTTGTGCATACACAGAAAATTTCAGGAAAAAAAGGACAAATAATTTTAAAAGGGTTGCTGTGAGACACAAGGAAATGTTTGTCCATCATTTATCAGAAAAGAAACTTACTTCATACCGTATGTCCTTCTGCACTGTTTGAAAGCTTTCATCATGTTTGCTCTTTCTCAAAAGAATCAGCTCTAAAGATTTCTAGTATCAGCATGATAACTATGATAGCCCTTACTATCTCCTACCCTCTGAAATATTTTTTTTTCTTCATTGAAGAATAAAGGAAAGAGCAACTGGTGCAACTATGATTTCTCAACACCAATTTCTCCTGAAAGGTCCACCACAGCTTTTATCTAATAGTCTAGCACCTATGAGGCAGGCAGATGCTACCTTCTATCTCTTCAGAATCTATCACTAGAAATTCAACTTATGGAGATAGTAAATTATGGTGACACTAAGCAACAATGCGGAGAAGGCAATGGCAAGCCACTCCAGTACTCTTGCCTGGAAAATCCCATGGATGGAGGAGCCTGGTAGGCTGCAGTCTGTGGGGTCGCTAAGGGTTGGACACGACTGAGAGACTTCACTTTCACTTTTCACTTTCACACATTGGAGAAGGAAATGGCAGCCCACTCCAGTGTTCTTGCCTGGAGAATCGCAGGGAAGGGGGAGCCTGGTGGGCTTCCGTCTATGGGGTCACACAGAGTTAGATAAGACTGAAGTGACTTAGCAGCAGCAGCAAGCAACAATGAGCAGAAATAAAGAATACTTTTTTTTTTTTTTTAGTTGCAACTGCATAGCAAAATAAAAGCAAATCGCCCATATTATTAGTTGCAGTCAGACATCCAAAGGTTTTACCTACAGGTTGTTTATTTACAAGGGCTGCTGAAGTTGGGGTATAATCCAAATCCTCATCATTAAAGAGCTCTTCAGTGCTCATTCCAATGGCTTCTCCCATATTAAGGCCAAGTTTTTTCTGTAATAGCTTTCGTTGGCGTGCTATCCTCTCCTTAGGATCCACTTCACCTTTAAACAGAAAAGAAATATATTTTCTTCAAATCAGCTTTCTAATACATGAAGCTTTCTAATACATGAAGATCAAACTCGATTAAATTAAAAAAAAATTTTAACTATTAGAACACCTCTCTTGATAATAAAACAAACCACACCACTCACAATCTCTGAACATGTCATAAACTTTATTACCTACTAGAGTAAGTATTTTACTGAACCTTGGAAAATATCATTCTAGCTAACAAAAACACTCTAGGAGTAATATCACTCACTGATGTTACCCCACTGCCCTGCTGCTGCTGCTAAGTCCTGTCAATTATCAAGTATATATAAAATGAGATCTATTCCTATGAAGATAAACCCATCTTATTATTTTACAGCTACCCTTTGTACATTCTCTGAAATATCTAACCAGGCTTTAAAAAAAAAAAACAATCTAGACTCTATTTGACAGAAAAGATCTCTCAAATACAAGCTTATTCCAAGTGTGGCCTTTACAGTATTCTGAAATGACACATTCCTATATTTATTTAGTAATCTATTTGATAGCCCAAATAAAAGACAAAGGCATAAAAGTAGATTTTGAATGTTCCAAGTAAAATCCCTCAATATTTCAAAAACAGATCAAAAGGTATCATTCTGAAAATAAAAATTTGGGCTTAAAATATTTAAGCTGCAAGATATGGTTCTATCATGATTAGCTTCCAATAATAGCTAAGTTCTTTTGGACTACCCCTCCAAAGATAACAAACAAATTCTAGCTTAAAAAAAAGTAAACAACCACCTGAAGGCACTGGAAAGAGAACAAAAGTAGGCATATACTTGGAGGAGTTATCAGTGCCTTGAAGAAAGCATGGTATTAAGGGACTTTCCCATTCTTGAACTCTTTAGCGTGAAGGTAGACCCAGTCTATGGTATGCTGTGCAGTCATAGTCTACATTTAAAAGTTGTGTAAAAAACCCAGTATGTCTGGCTTGAAGAACCAGAGGTAAGAGAGTTGGGAACAGCATAACCATTGGAAAATAGAGAAAACCCAGAAAGAAGAGAACCAGACAGAAAGCCAAATCTCTGGATGATCTCTGAAATATGCATGGACAACACAGACTCCAAATAGTCCAAATAAAGCTAAAAATTGAATTGAGATTTGAATTGTTGCCCACCACAAACGAGATTGAGTTTGCAATTTGAGTTTCATCAAATTAAATACCTATTAAAACAAGCAAGCAAAAACAACCAAACTAAACCAAACAAATCAAAACACTCTCTGGAAGAATATAACAGAATCTAGCCTGCAGTATAAACATTTAAAATGTGAGAAATGCAATCCAACATAACTGACATACAAAGAATCAAGAAAATGTAACCCATCCCAAAAGAAAGCCAGTTAATGGAGATCAACTCTTAGGTAACCCAGATGTTGGAACTGGAAGACAAAATTTTTAAATAACTAATATAACAATATTCAATGTAAAGGAAGATACTGTCACAATGAGAAGACAGGATACCTCATTACAGAAACTATTTTTAAAAACAGAATCATACACTTGAAAAGGGTGACTTATATGTGCAAAATATGCCAGTTTTCTTTTTAAGTAAGTCTGGAACTAAACAATACAATACTTGAAAATTTTAAATCAACAAATGTGCTTAACAACTTAATTGAGATAACAGGACAAAGTATAAGTGAATTCAAAGGTAAAGCTATACAAAGTCCCTCATCTAAAGAACAGGGAAGGGAAGGCAGATTTGAATAAACAAATGACTTAAATATAACAAAGTAATTTTACTAACAACATCAAAAGCAAAACTTAAGAATTTATATTTTGAAAACTACAAAATATTGGTTTAAGAAATTAAAGATCTCAATAAATGGAAGAACACTCTATATTCATGGATCAGAATACCTAACAGTAAGACAGTAATACTTTTCAAATTGATATACAGATTCAAAACAATTTCTATCAAAATATCAGCTGGGTTTTTACAGACACTGACAAACTGATCTTAAAATTCACACAGAAATGCAAGAGACCAAGAATATCCAAAATAATCATTAAAAGAACAACAAAGTTGGAGGTTCATACTTCTTGATTTTAAAAATTACCTCTAAAAAGCAACAGTGATCAAGACAATGAAATACTGACACAGACAATCAAACAGAATTGAGGGTTCAGAAATAAGACTACATGTCTGCAGACAAGGATGCAAAAACAATTCAATGGGGGAAAAAGAATCTTTTCAACAAATGGTGTTGAGACAACAGGATAGCCACATGTGAAAAATGATATTGGGGACTTCCTTGGTGGTACAGTGTTTTTAAGAATCCACCTGCCAATGAAGGGGGTACCAATTCGATCCCTGGCCCAGGAAGATTCCACATGCTACAGGGCAACTACAGCTCACAAGCCACAACTACTAAGCCCGCGTGATGCAACGACTAAAGTCCACGCACTTAGAGCCTGTGCCCTGCAACAAGGGAAGCCACCACAGTAAGAAGCCTGTGCACCGCAACAGAGAGTAGCCCCCACTCACATAGAGAGAAAGCCTCTGCCCAACAGTGAAGGCCCAGTGCAACCAAAGAAATAATAATTAACAACCAAAAACAACCTCAAAAGGAAAAAAAAGAACTGTTAGACTCACAACGTACGAAAGTAAGCTCAAGATAGATCAAATACCTAACAGTAAGAGTTAAACTATAAAACTCTTAGAGAAAACAAAGGCATAAATATGACCTCAGATTTGGCAAAAACTTCTAACATACGATATCAAAAAGCTTGAGAAACAAAAGGAAAAAGATAAACAGGATTTCATCAAAATTAAAAACTTTATGCTTCGAAGGCCAGGAAAGTGAAAAGATAATGCATAGAATTGGAGGAAATATCTGTCAATAATTTATTAGGTAAGAGGTTTATATACAGAATATATAAAGAACTCTTATACCTCATTAACAAAAGAACAGGCATCCCACTTAAAAATGGGCAAACATATGAATAGACAACTCTTCAAACAAGATATAGAAATAGTCAATAAACACATGAAAATATGTTCAATATCATTAGTCATCAGAAAATTGCAAATCAAAACTACAATGAGGTATCACTTTATAGTCACTGGTACAGATAAGAGTCAAAAACAGGTAAGAGTCAAAATCAGTGAATAAGAAGCAAACATTGACAAGGATGTGGAGAAATTGGAACATTTGTATCCTGCTAGAGGAATGTGACAGAGAAGGCAATGGCACCCCACTCCAATACTCTTGCCTAGAAAATCCCAAGGATGGAGGAGCCTGGTAGGCTGCAGTCCGTGGGGTCGCTAAGGGTGGGACACGACTGAGCGACTTCACTTTCACTTTTCACTTTCACACATTGGAGAAGGAAATGGCAGCCCGCTCTGGTGTTCTTGCCTGGAGAATCCCAGGGACAGGGGAGCCTGGTGGGCTTCCGTCTATGCGGTCACACAGAGTCGGACACGACTGAAGTGACTTAGCAGCAGCAGCAGAGAAATGTGAAATGGTGAAGCCAGTTTGGAGCATAGTCTGGCAGTTTCTCAAACGGTAAAACAGTTACCACAAGACCCAGCAAGTCCATTCTTAGGTATCTACATCAGTTCAGTTCAGTTGCTCAGTCATGTCCAACTCTTTGCAACCCCACTGACTGCAGCATGCCGGGCTTCCATGCCCAGAGCTTGCTCAAACTCATGTCCATCGAGTTGGTGATGCCATCCAACCATCTCATCCTCTGTCGTCCCCTTCTCCTCCTGCCTTCAATCTTTCCCAGCAACAGTTTTTTCTAATGAATCAATTCTTCGCATCAGGTGGCCAAAGTATTGGAGCTTCAGCTTCAACATCAGTCCCTCCAATGAACATTCAGAACTGATTTCCTTTAGGATGGACTGGTTGGATCTCCTTGCAGTCCAAGGGCCTCTCAAGAGTCTTCTCTAATACCACAGTTCAAATGCATCAGTTCTTCAGCACTCAGCTTTCTTTATAGTCCAACTCTCACATCCATACATGACTACTGGAAAAACCATAGCCTTGACTAGACGGACCACTGTTGACAAAGTAATGTCTCTGCTTTCTAATATGCTGTCTAGGTTGGTCATAACTTTCCTTCCAAGGAGTAAGCATCTTTTAATTTCACGGCTACAGTCACCATCTGCAGTGATTTTGGAGCCCAAGAAAAGAGTCTTTCACTGTTTGCATTTGTTTCCCCATCTATTTGCCATGAAGTGATGGGACTGGATGCCATGATCTTAGTTTTTTTGAACACTGAGTTTTAAGCCAGCTTTTTCCCTCTCCTCTTTCACTTTCATCAAGAAGCTCTTTAGTTACTCTTTGCTTTCTGTCATAAAGGTGGTGTCATCTGCATATCTGAGGTTATTGATATTTCTCCCAGGTTATTGATATTTCTCCCAGCAATCTTGATTCCAGCTTATGCTTCATCCAGCCCAGCATTTCACATGATGTACTCTGCATACAAATTAAATAAGCAGGGTGATGATATATAACACTGACATACTCCTTTCCCAATTTTACAGCAATCCATTGTGCCATGTTCGGTTCTAACTGTTGTTTCTTGACCTACATACAGGTTTCTCAGGAGGCAGGTAAGGTGGTCTGGTATCCCCATCTCTTTAAGAATTTTCCACAGTTTGTTGTGATCTGCACAGTCAAAGGACCATGATAACTACTAGTGTGGTAGGTATCCTTTAGAAGAAATGGAGTAGCCATCATAGTCAACAAAAGGTATCTACACAGAAGAAATGAAAACATACATGTACAAAAATCTGTACATGAACATTTATTGCAGCGTTACATAAAAGCCAAAAAGGTAGGAACAACCCAAATGTCTTCAAACAATGAATGAATACACAAAATATTATATTCATACAATGGAATGTTATTCAGCCAGAAAATGAAATAATTTCATACCTATTAGTATGGCTGCTACCAAAAAACCAAAATAACAGCAGCTGATAAAGTTATGTGGAGAAATTGAAAACCTCACAGGTTGTTGGTGAGAATGCAAAATGAAACAGGTACTATGGAGAACAGTATGGCAGTTGTAAAAAAAAAAAAGATCAAAAATAGAATTACCATATGATCCTATAATTTCACTTCTGGGCATAGACCCAAGAGAACTGGAAGCAGGAATTTGAATAGATATTTGCATGTCTATGTTCACAGTAGCATTATTCACAACAACTAAAAGGTAGAAGCAACCCAAGTATCTAACGACAGATGAATTGATAAAACAAAACATGGTATAAACATACACCGGAATTATTATTCAGCCTTATTAAAAAGGAAGGAAATTCTGATACATACAATACAGATAAACATGAAAGGAGATTCAGTTCAGTTCAGTCGCTCAGTCGTGTCCGACTCTTTGTGACCCCACGAACCGCAGCACGCCAGGCTTCCCTGTTCATCACCAACTCCAGGAGCTTACTCAAACTCATGTTCATTGAGTCAGTGATGCCATCCAACCATCTCATCCTCTGTCATCCCCTTCTCCTCCTGCCCTCAATCTTTCCCAGCATCAGGGTCTTTTCCAATGAGTCAGCTCTCCGCATCAGGTGGCCAAAGTATTGGAGTTTCAGCTTCAACATCAGTCCCTCCAATGAACACCCAGGACTGATCTCCCTTAGGATGGACTGGTTGGATCTCCTTGTAGTCCAAGGGACTCTCAAGAGTCTTCTCCGGCACCACAGTTCAAAAGCATCAATTCTTCAGTGCTCAGCTCTCTTTATAGTCCAATTCTCACATCCATACATGACTACTGGAAAAACCATAGCTTTGACTAGCTGGACCTTTGTTGGCAAAGTAATGTCTCTACTTTTTAATATGTTGTCTAGGTTAGTCATAACTTTCCTTCCGAGGAGTTACCGTTTTTTAATTTCATGGCTACAGTCACCATCTGCAGTGATTTTGGAGCCCAGAAAAATAAAGTCAGCCACTGTTTCCCCATCTATTTCCCATGAAGTGATGGGACTGGATGCCATGATCTTTTTTTTCTGAATGTTGAGTTTTAAGCCAACTTTTTCACTCTCCTCTTTCATTTTCATCAAGAGGCTCTTTAGTTCTTCTTCACTTTCTGCCATAAGGGCTGTGTCACCTGCATATCTGAGGTTATTGACATTTCTCCCAGCAATCTTGATTCCAGCTTGTGCTTCCTCCAGCCCAGGGTTTCTCATGATGTACTCTGCATATAAGTTAAATAAGCAGGGTGATAATATGTAGCCTTGATGCAGTCCTTTTCCTATTTGGAACCAGTCTGTTGTTCCATTATGTTATGTGAAAGGAGATTATGTTAAGTGAAAAAAGTCACTCACAAAAGGATAAATACCACAGATTTCACTCAGATGAAGTACCTCGAGTAGTCAAATTTAAAAACAGAAAGTAAAACAGTGATTGCTGGTGTGGGGCGGGGGGGTTGAGGGGAGAAAGGGATGAGAATTATTGTTTAATAGGTATAAAGTTTCATTCTGCAAGATGAAAAGAGTTCTGGAGATTGGCTGCACAACAATATGAATGTACTTAATACTACTTAACTATACACTTAAAAATGATTAGGATGGTAAATTTTATGTTATCTATATTTGATCAAAATTAAAAAACGGATATACCCTATAACAGTAATAAACACTATTTAGAAAAAAAATCTAAACAGTACTAACATGTATACTACAATATAGATAAATGTTGGAAAAATTCTGCTAAGTAAAAAGAAGTCAGTCACAAAAGACTACATACGATTCCATTTATATGAAATGCCCATAATAGGCAAATCTATAGATAAAGGAAGTAAATTAATGGTTCCTTAGGTCTGGGAAGAAAAAGCAGGGGTGAAGGGGAATAGGAGTGTGATAAAAGATATCGAGTTTCTTCCTGAGGTAATGACAATGTTCTAAAATTACACAAAACTGTAAATACACTAAAACTCACTGAATTGTACACATTTAAAATCGGTGATTTATGTGGCATGTGAATTATACCTCTCTTAGATAGCATATTAAAAAGCAGAGACATTACTTTGCCAACCAAGGTCCATCTAGTCAAGGCAATGGTTTTTCTCGTGGTCATGTATGGATGTGAGAGTTGGACTGTGAAGAAAGCTGATCGCCGAAGAATTGATGCTTTTGAACTGTGGTGTTGGAGAAGACTCTTGAGAGTCCCTTGGACTACAAGGAGATCCAACCAGTCCATTCTAAAGGAGATCAATCCTGGGTGTTCATTGGAAGGACTGATGTTGAAGCTGAAACTCCAATACTTTGGCCACCTCATGCGACGAGCTGACTCACTGGAAAAGACTCTGATGCTGGGAGGGATTGGGGATGGGAGGAGATGGGGATGACAGAGAGTGAGATGGCTGGATGGCATCACCAACTCAATGGACATGAGTTTGAGTGGGCTCTGGGAGTTGGTGATGGACAGGGAGGCCTGGTGTGCTGTGATTCATGGGGTCGCAAAGAGTCGGATATGACTGAGCGACTGAACTGAACTGAACTGATAGCTACAGTAAAAGAAAAAAAAATTAAGGCTGCTCTCCCAAGAGGGAAAAGCACTAGGCATCCAACATGAAAACTTCTGGATCATAAATTCAGTACACTCACAAAGAGCTCCAAATTAGTCCTCCCATTTCAGGGAAAGTTCTACTGGGGAAAATAACCAACACAACTGCAAAGGAACCAGACTAGCACCTATGCTAATCATGTACGTGTCATCTATAAATATGTAGAGATCAACACAGATGAACAAACATTTAAAGAAAACCTAATTAAAGGGTTTTAATGAGCACTCTTCGGCACGCTATGACTTATCAACATTAACATACTGACTTACAGGGAAAAAACCTGAATTCTAAAAAAACTGGGGTTCCCAATACTGCTGACATATCAGTCATCTGTGGAGTTTTTTCTTTTAATATACAATTTCCCAGAACTCTCCACAGATGTATTAAATCAGCATCTTTAAGACACGTCCCAAGCACACTTTCTTTTTTAGTGACAAAAGTCACACTGACTTTTTTCCCTAGATAAGGGTCAATAACCTCTCATAATGTTTATGGGAACTCTACTAAGACTCGTAAACTGATTAGTAAACTTAGAGATAACTTTTTTCAAATTTTAAAGTTTTTGAAGACTTCTACTTCCCTTATTTAAAAAAACTATGCTTTTCTGGAACTTAAGCAAATTCTTCTCTTTATTCTCTCTATAAATAACTACACTAGATTTTTCAATAGAAAGCGTATCAGGCAAGAGAAAATGAGTATCTGACTTTGTTTTTAAGATGAACAAACTGAAGATCATTTCATTAATCTAGCTAGATAGATATGCTTTGACTAACGATTAATTAGCAACAAAACAAAACACTGTTCTGTTTTGGTTTAAGTCAAAAAAGTAATTTATTTACTTACAGAAATCCATTAAAAACATCAAGGTTTTTTCCACTCAAGGCATCAATCTTGAATGGCCAAAACATTTATTTTATATCCAGATGGATTCTGTAAGTTTAAAGATAATGGGACAATTACCTATCTAAGACTTATTTTTCATTTTTGCTTTGATCATTAGCATCAGTAGATCTAATTACTTAAATATTTAAAACATATGATAAAAAGAACTGTCATAGTCTCTTAAATTTCAAGAAATCTGAAAACATTACCACAATCTGTGCTAATCCTGGATTTTAAAATCTACTCAACTAAAGCTCTTGGGTACCACTTTACAATTTCTATACTGAAATACTAAAATATTAATATGTATGCTGACATACTAATATCTATTAACAATACATACATATATATATATATATGTATATATATATAGCACATATTCCATTAAGGGATGAAAAATATTCCTATTTGTTTTAGACAAAGTGCTCCTGGTCACCCTCCCTAAGCCCCACATCTCAAACTGCAAACTTCTGTGAATGTACATTTCATGGCATCTGTGGGGTTTTGTATGACTGATAACATAGCACACCAAGTAACAAACTGATTTGAACACACATTTCAGACTTTTTTCTACAGGACTATTACATACCTGATTTTTCATCTTGTACTTCAAATTCTGCACCAGCAGATCCCAAAAGTGATGCCCCATGTTGTAACAATCTACATATATCAAATCTGTCAAAATTCAATCGATCTGTAGTAGATGAGTCTTCCATAGCACTTTCTGAAGTAGTTTCTAGATGAGGTTTGAAAACATTCAATTTGATTATACAGCCAAAGCGCAGAATGAAAGAAAATAGCATTACTTCAGGTGGGTGGGTAGTACTTTAAGAAAAGTAAAATGTGGAGGAAGTAGAAAAGCTATTGTGGATTTATTTATGATCAGTTCTTATTTACGAAAAAACTATTTAGCAGATGGCTCCCTTTCTACAAACTATCAAAATGTTAGTGGGTGTGTAACTTTTTGACTGTACATGCACAATATTACATGAAGAAATGTATCCCCATGTTGAAATATGTACAATAAAAATCATGTTATCTGTTAGTTGAAAGATACCAAGGTAATTTATCACAGTAATAAACCTTTCAGTTTATAAACATATTCATATAAATTTTCATAAATAACACTAATGAGCATCATCACTCCCTATACCTAGGACTATCTAGGACATAAAGGAACTACTCAATCAATAGGACTCATTTCTCATAACATAAGCAAATTACAATCTCCTGTTAAACTGCTAAAATTAAATATCTATCTGGGGCCTAAAACTATTTATAAAATGTTCTGTATTCCTCCCAAAAAGGTTATGCCATTGTAAAATTTTATATATACTATAAATTGTTCACTGACAATAGTTTGTTGAGCTGGTCATTTGCATATAATTCTCTACAAACTAAAGTATACTTGCTAAACTGAAAGGGAACTTGATGAATTTCTTGATGTTTTCTAATGATGACAATATATTTGATACTAATGATATTATGTATTTTAATGCTAGTGTAACGAATTTAAAGCTTTTTTGGGGAGTGGAATTCTCTGGCAGTCCAGTGGTTAAGACTCCATGTAGTCAATGCAATGAGCTTGGGTTCAATTCCTGGTGGGGGAACTAAGATTTCATTAACAAGGTTGTGCCGAAGGGAAAAAAAAATTTTTTTTTGAAAAGAATTTAAGTCCTAGTATCTCTGTATACCAAAATAAGCAGGGGTAATAAGCTGGAAAGAAAATGGCTCTTTTCTAAAACAATTTATAACTTCTGGTTATGTATTTCTTTTGATGAGAGAAGACAAACTAACACAATCCCTCAAAATAATAGGTGCAGCAAATTAAAGTAAAAATTTTAGACAAGTTAAGACAGGATAACACTTGTATTACTAAAACTGACTTGAAAATGAAATGCAGTTACACCATATTAAATTCTCATTTAATTAAAATGTGTACCTTTATAAATTTGTAAAAGCATACATTCAAGTGTCATATATAACCAGAGAACAAGTAATTTCCACTAAAAGACATCTAAAAGGCATAAAAGGACTAAAGACTGACCTCTCCAAATATCCACACATAATTGTGCTTATTAAATTTAGTAAACAACTACCCTATTCTCACAGCAATAAGAAAAATTTGACTGTTTTAAATATAAAATATTTATACTTAATTGATTTCATTTTTTAGGGCATAAATCCTTGAGGGAAGCAATAATCTCTGCAAATCAACCATATTGTAGAATTAATAATTTAAAATTGTCTGGTACAATTTTTAAAACATGGTGAAAAAGCACCTTGTTCAATTTTATTTCCTGACAAGACCGCACCTAGAAGTATGAAAATTAAGCCTTTAAAAGTGGAATTAGTAAAACATAAAATGTATAGTTTTTACTACAAACTACTTTTTCCTCTTAAAAGCACCTTGTTTGGTTCTTGGCACGGGATTCCATTCAGGTACATTTTTCACTATAGCTTCAACAGCTTGTCCTGCTGCAATCCGAGTATCCCAATTTGTACTCCTTAAATATATCAACACCTTAAAAAATTGTAAAACAAAAGTTACACACCAAAAAATACTGTTTGTTTAAATAGTCAAAAGAGAGGAACACAAACATACTTATTAATTTCTAATTTAGCAGCTCTCAAATTTATACAAAACACTTTGCAATTATTAAAATCATTTATAAGATTTTCTATCAGTCACAAGAAATATCACTACACTTTAAAAAAAGGAAACAGGAAGGGGACTTCCCTTGTGATCCAGTGGTTAAGAATCCGCCTTCCAATGTAGGGGGATGCAGGTTCAATTCCTGGTTGGGTAACTAAGATCCCACATGCCATGGGGCAACTAAACCCTCGAGCCACAACTACTGAGTCCCTGTGCCACAACGGACAGAAGCCCGAGCATCGCAACAAAAGATCCCAAATGCCACAACCAAGACCAGACACAGCCAAAAATAAATAATTAACTTTTTAAAAAAGGAAACAGGAAACTTAATAAATAAAAGAATGCTTAAGTGCATTTAAAAAATAAGTCTTTAACATACTAAAAAGCAAAGTGCGTACTAGTCACTAAGTCCCATTACTTAATGCAAGAGTTGTAAAACCATCAGAAAAGTAAGTAAGCACAGCAAGAGAGCAAGATATAAGACCAATACGTTGCACAAAAATCAACTGTATTTTTTTTACATTCAACAATCTGAAAATGAAATTAAGAAAATATCATTTATAATAGTATCAAAAAGTATAAAATACTTAAGAATAAATTTAACCAAAAAAGTGCAAGACTTGTATAATGAAGACTAAAAAAAATTCAAAATACTATTGAAAGAAATTAAAGAAGACCCAAATAAACAACACCTCATGTTCAGGGATTAGAAGACTTAATTTTATTAGCATAGTAATACCCTCTAAACTGAATACGGATTCAACACAATTTTTATCAAAATCCCAGCTTTTTTTTTTTTTTTTTCAGAAATAGACAAGTTGATCTTAAAATTTATATGTAAATTTAAGATGCCAAGAATCACCAAAACAATCTTGAAAAATAATAAAGTTGGCAGATTCACACTTTTTGATTTAAAAGCTTACTACAAAGCAACAATAATCAAGACAGTGTGGTAACGGCAGGACAGATAAACAGATCAATGGAAAAGAATTTAGTTCAAAAATAATACTGTGTGTCTATGGTCAACCAATTTTCAACAACAGTGTCAAGCAATTCAATGGGGAAAAAAGGTTCTTTTCAACAAATGGTGCTACAGCACCAAAACAATGACTTAAAATGCCTACTTCATGGTTTCTCTGGTGGCTCAGTGGTAAAGAATCTGCCTGCCAATGCATGAGACACAGGTCTGATCCCTGGTCCAAGAAGATCCCACATGCCTCAGATCCCACCAAGCCTGTGTGCCACAACTGCTGAGTCTGTGCTCTAGAGCCAGGGAGCACAAATACTGAGCCCACATGCCAAACTACTGAAGTCTGAGCGCATAGGGTCCGCACTCCACAAGAGAAGCCACTGCAATGGGAAACCCGTGCACCGCAATGAAGAGTAACCTGCAATCGCTGCAACCAGAAAAAAGCCCGTGCAGCAATGAAGACCCCGGCACAGCCAAAAATAAATAAAAATTAAAAAAAAAATAAAAACAAAATAAAATCCTTACTTCACACCAGACACAAAAACTAACTCAAAATGCACCAAAGACTAAAAATAAGAACTAAAACTATAAAATTGTTAGAAGAAAACATGGGGATAAACCTATGTAACCCTAGATAAGGCAAAGGTTTCTTAGATATGATCTCAAGAGCACACAGGTCATGTGTTTAAAAAAGATAAAGTCAACTTCATTGTAACTAATAACTTTTGTGCTTCAAAGGATACCATTAAGAAAGTGAAGACAACCTCAAGACTAGCAGAATGAATTTGCAAACCTCATATCTGATAAGGAGCTTGAATCTAAAATGTATAAAGAATCTTACATCTCATCAATAAAAGAACAAACATCCCACTTAAAAATGGTCAAACGATCTGAATAGACAGATCCCCAAAGAAGATATAGAAATGGTCAATAAACAAATGAAGAGACGTTCAACATCATAAGTCATACGAAAATGCAAATCAAAACTATAGTATCATTTCATACACACTGGTATGAATATAAACAGTCAGTTAATAGTTATGTAATAGAGACTTCCCTGGTAGTACAGTGGTTAATAATTTGCCTGCCAATGCAGGGAACACAAGTTCAATCCCTGGTCCAGGATGACTCCCCACACCGTGGAGCAACTAAGCTTGTGTGCCACAACTACTGAGCCTGCGTTCTAGAGCCTGCGAGCTCTAGTATACTACTAGAAACTAGTAAAATACTGAAGCCTTTGCACTCTGGAGCCTGTGCTCTGCAACAAGAGAAGCCACTACAATGAGAAGCCCGCACACCACAACTAGAGAGTGGTCCCTGCTTGCTGCAATTAGAGAAAGCCCACATGCAGCAACAAAGACCCAGCACAGCCAAAAATACATAAACAAAATAAAAAAAAAAAAAAAGTGCTGACAAGGATATGAAGAAATCAGACCTCTCATACATGCTGTTGGGAATGTAACATGGTGGAGCCAGTCTGGAAGGTGGTCTGGCAGTTCCTCATAAAATTAAACACAGTTACCATATGACCCAGCAATTCTACTGTCTAGTATACACCCATGTATGAAAACATACATCCATACAAAACTTGCACACAAATTTTCATAGCAGCATTATTTACAACAGGCCAAAAAGTGGAAACAACTAAAATGTCCATCAACTGATAAAGAAATAAATAAAATGTGGTATATCCAACATTATCCATACCCATACAAAGAATGATATTTGGAAACAAAAAAGAATGAAAAATGAAACATGCAAAAATATGAAAGAAGGTTTCCCAGGTGGCGCTAGTGGTAAAGAACTTGTCTGCTAATGCCAAAGACATAAAGAGACATGGGTTTTGATCCCTGCGTTGGGTAGATCCCCTGAAGGACGGCATGGCAGTATTCTTCCTGGAGAACCCCATGGACAGGCTACAGTCCACTGGGTCACAAAGAGCTGCACACGACTGAAGTGACTTAGCACACACAATATGAAAGAACCTTGAAAATAACATTTAAGTGAAAAAACAATCACAAAATACCACATATTTAATATAAAATGTTCAAAACAGGCAAGTCTATAAAGAGAGTAGATTAGTGGTTGCCTAGGACTGGGCATGGAAGGAAGAATGATAGAGTGTGATTGGTAATAGGCCTGAGGTTTCTTTTGAGGGAAACAAAAATGTTTCAGGGCTTCCCCAATGGCTCAGTGGGTAAGAATCGGCCTGTACAGCAGAAGCCACGAGTTTGGTCCCTGGGTAGGGAAGATCCCCTGGAGGAAGGTATGGTAACGCACTCCGGTATTCTTGCCTGGAGAATCCCATGGAAAGAGCACCCTGGTGGGCTACAGTCCATAGGGTTGCCAAGAGTAGGACACGACTGAAGTGACTTAGCACACAAAAATGTTTTAAAATTAGATCGTGGTGACAGATGCACGTATCTGTGGATATACTAAAAATCACTGAATTGTACACTTTATCTGGATGAATTACATGGTATATAAAATCCATTCAATAAAGCTATTTTTCACAAAAATAAAACTGGAGACAACAGGAAAACACTGAGGGCAGAGAGGGGATAGGAGATGAGAAAGTGCTAAAAACAAACTTTGCCTCTTTTAGAATTATTTGATGGCAGTCATACGATGGGGTCTGAGTTAAGGACACAACTCACTGGAAGGCTGGAAACTTTTTCTCAGTTCAGCAGAGGTTAGTCTTATCCACTGTTTCCAGTCTCAGTTCACTCAGTCCTCCATCTCTTCCCTTGGGATGAGAAGAAACGGGTGTGCCTCTCTATCCCCACATCTAACACATGAGTACAGTACTGTCAAATGTGCATCTTTCTTCATTCTGAGAACATGGAACCTGTAGATGTCAAATCACTCTCTCTCCATGGATGTCTTGGTTAGAAAGTTCTGATAGTATCTAAGTGAGGAGTGTGTTGCAGATAGAGTTGCTGTTCGCCCCCATGACAGGAATAGAGGTCAGATTTGTATAGGATGACGAGGGCTTAGAACTCCTACTCATAGGAATCAGGGAGGGACAAATCAGAACTAGAGGAGGAGATAAGACTGGTGGGAATAGAGGTATCTTGGGTCTTCCAATATTTGGGTTACCATATTGCTTCCCATCCCATCTGCTATCCACTGCCCCCACTCCCACTAAACATACACACCAACACTCCTGTTTTTATTTTGCATGCCAGAGAATTAAACACATGGAATTTGCTGCTTACTATCCCTGGGTTGGGAAGATCCCCTAGAGTAGGAAATGGTAACCTTCCCCAGTATTCTTGCCTGGAAAATTCCACAGACAGAGGAGCCTAGTGGGCTGCAGTCCATGGGGTCACAAAGAGTCAGATACGACTGAGCAGAGCACATCACACAGGCACACTTCTACAAGCCCACAGAAATCAGTAAAAATAAAGCAACTGCTTAGGGAAAGAACATGGGCTAGGATTATGAAAACACTTATCCACCAAAGGAGAAAGCCTCCACTTTCAAAGAGCTAATAACTAAGAATGTAATGACAACTAGCTTCTCATATATTTCCACCATTACCCATGAGTACTCATCCATTTGAAGACTGTCAACTGATATAATTATTAGCTGCTAAGAACAAGTTAGACCACTAACAAACTAGATTAACAACTTAGTTCATTACCACATTGGATCAGATTCAAATTTGTACCACAGGCCAAAGGTTCTTTATTATCAAATCCCTTTGACAATAAAACTTGACATAAAACCTTATGACAAAAAAATAGTAAAAAATTTTAAATATTTGGGAAAATACTGGACTTATTTAATGAATTTGAAGACCACAAACTGTCACTAATAAGACAACTTCCTTCTCTCCTTTTATGTTTTTACCCATGGATAAATTTCTACAACTGTATTAAACTAAAAGGGAAAAAAGAATTCTTACTTTAGATAATAGATTATTCAGCTCATGGGGATGAAGTTTCACCACTTCTCCAAGTTGCTGTGCAGCAGCTTTTCTCGTAACTGGAGTAGTGCCAGTATCCAGCAAGATAAAAAGACGGTCAAGCCTAAAATAATAAAAATATAATGGTTATTCTGAAATGTTTCCTCATATATGTTTGAGTCAATAAATGTACATATTCAGCATCTATGAAGAAAGAGTTATGGCAGAGTTGTAGGAGATAAACTAATCTACTCTTAAGGAACTTGCTATGGAGGTGGGGTGAGTGGGTAAGGCAAGTACACAAATAATTAGAATATAGAGTATAATATAGGAATTGTACATGCATATACATGTCCAATAAGCACACGTCAGAAAAGGAGAAAGTTCTTTGAGAAGATGGAATGGAGGCAACAAATACTATATCCCCAACTGTATAATATTAAAAGGGCTTTCTAAAAGAAATGGTGTATGAGTTGGACCTTAATGGTAGCAAAAAACATTCAATACTGGTGAAAATGAGGCAGTAAAAGGGAAAAAGGGGAGAAACATCTGGAAGAGGGAATAAGAAGAGAACAGCAGTAAGACAAAGAGGCTATATTTAGAGAAGCGAGGATCACAGTCTGGTTGTAATTCAGGGTACACTCAGAGAATAGTAGAAGGTGTAGCTATAAAAGCAGCTAGAAAGCTCAGCCACAAAAGACTCTGATCAGAAAAGACATGGGGGCTTCCCTGGTGACTCAGTGGTAAAGAACCTGCCTGCCAATGCAGGAGACGAGGGTTCCATCCCTGATCTGGGAAGATCCCACATGCTGAGGAGAAACTAACCCCATGAGCCACAACTATTGAGCCTGTGCTCTAGCGCCGGGGAGATGCAATTACTGAGACCACATGCTCCAACTACGGAAGCCCTTGCGCCCTAGAGCCCCGGTTCCACAACGAAAGAAATCACCACAACGAGAAGCCCACACACCACAACTAGAGAGGAGTCCCTGCTCACTGCACCTAGAGAAAACCCCACTCAGAAAGGAAGGCCCACCACTGCCAGAAACAAATAAATAAAATTATTTTTTAAAAAAGAAAGTCACGGGACTGCAGCTATGCTTCACCCTGCTAGTCTTGCAGCAGGGTGAAGCGTGAAGTAAAAACGAAATTTTTATGAGAACTTTAGACCTGAACGACAATCATGGTTACAAGACTAGAAAGAAGCTGGGGAAAATGCTGCAGAATTACCATGGTAATGTCAAGGAAATGAAAGGATTCTGAGACTCAATCTTAGAAATGAAGATGTCATTAAAGAAATGTGAAGAACTAGTGGAGGCAATGTTTCTGAGGAAAGATGACAAGTTTATCAGTGGCAGGGTCAGGAAAGCTAGGGGAAAGCAAAAAGAACAGCTGGAAAAGAGATCTGATGTTCAGAAGAAAGTTGAGACGAAAGGTATATAGATAAGTGAGTCATTTGCAAAGAAGTGACAGAATGGCAATAAGATCTCTGAGGAAACAGTTTGTAAAAGACAAACACCACTATTGGCTAGAGCCACAGCACCACGATTCAAAGTTCTGACACTTATTCAATAAATAGTTTGGAATAAAATCACAACCTCTTACATCTGGAATAAGTGGGGGAAAATGGAAAACTGTGTCACTTTGTTTCTGGGATATAGGAAAATCCTAAGATTTGAAAAAGAGAAACCAGTAACTACTACCAGCTGTCCATGTGTCATATAGGTCTAGCCCTTCCACCCCAGTATTAATCAGGTTCAATGAAGCAAATGGATACCACAGGTAAAGAAAGGAAGGCAGTCTCATATACAGAACAAATGGGTATTTATACAAGATGAAGGATGAAAAGGAGAAAGTGATATTAATTGTGCCCCAATCCTATATGAGGGGAGATTTCGAGAACAAACCTTTAAATCTCATCTAATGAGGAAGAGAAAGAAAGCAAGGTCCCAAAGTTAAGCATGAATATTAAGTATTAATAAACTGCAAAGAGGCTCATCTTTTACCCCTGGGATTATTTTTCTTTAACAAAGAGCTAAAAAATTAGAAAGCAAAGCTCTAAAATCCCTTTATAACAAAATATAAAGCTATAAGGGGTCACATGAAATAAGCAGTGTCTTTTCTTCTTTTGGTGGAGAAGGAAATGGCAACCCACTCCGGTGTTCTTGCCTGGAAAATCCCAGGGATGGGGGAGCCTTGTAGGAGGCTGTCTATGGGGTCACACAGAGTCGGACATGACTGAAGAGACTTAGTAGTTCTTCTTTAGGAGGGGATTGTTGCTGTTTAGTCATTGAGTCCGACTCTTTTATAACCCCATGGACCGTAGAACTGCTGGGTTCCTCTGTCCATGGGATTTCCCAGCAAGAATTCTGGAGTGGTCTTTTCCTTCTCCAGGGGATCTTCCCAACCCAGGTATTGAACTCACATCTTTTCCTGCATTGGCAGGCAGATTCTCTACCAATGAGCCACCTGGGAAGCCCTTTGGAGGGGGCAGTATTTATCAAACTAGCCAGTCACTAATAAACATAAAATCATGGTAACTAGTAAAAAATATATATAAAGATACATATATATACACACACACACACATATACACAACTGGGCTTCCCTTGTGGCTCAGCTGGTAAAGAATCTGGAAGACCTGAGTTCGATCCCTGGGTTGGGAAGATCCCCTGGAGAAGGGAAAGGCTACCCACTCCAGTATTTTGGCCTGGAGAATTCCATGGAGTGTATAGTCCATGAGGTCACAAAGAGTCAGACATGACTGAGCAACTTTCACATACATGCAACTAAAATAGGTTTTTTTCAGTCAAGAAGGCTAAGGGTACCAGGAAAACTTTTCAACTGACTCAAAATAAAATACTAAGAGGCAAGGTTCAAATTTTACAGTTAAGGGTATGTAAGAAGGACATACTTTAAACAAAATATGAGGTAATTAAAGCCACTGACATAAAGAAAGAAAGAGTAATACAACACAATGTTTGCTTCCTATACACTGAATGGCACACAGAGTGATTGTAAAGAAATTAATTCCGAAAAAACACTGTGCATAGACACACCCCACCTTTTGACACAATATTTCTCCTTATCCATCCAAGGCTGCCTAAATACTTCCCTTCACTCATTTACTCCTCAGGCTTTGCTACAGGATTTGGTGAAGAATGACTCAGAGATAATGGGACAAAGGGGAGAAAAAAATCTTCTGACAGTGGTTTTCATAAAATTCTAACACTAAGTCGGATCCCAAATCCTCTTCCCATAAAATTACCTCCCTCCTACATCCCATACATAACTCTAAGAATGCTCTTTGATGTATTTTCATCTTTATAACTGATTGTGATGTTAAAGTTACTGAAACTGTCTCTGAAACTTCACAACAAATATATGCCTATTGCCAGGACTGATTTTGAATGCCTCTGCTCAATGAAAAGAAATTTGCAAAAAGAAAATTTAATATCTACAACAATTTTCTATCAAGGTAAATAAATATTCATTTTAAATCTATATTCTATGACAAGCAAAATTATCAAAAATTAAATGTTTTATTATAAAAGTTATGTCTTAAGTCATATTTATGCAACAATGGACTTATATCTGTATATGATGTATGTATCCTTTATAATAATATAAACCATATGTGTATAGTTTACATAAATCCAGGACCTTCCTACAGGAAAAGTTGCAAAATGGTAGAACAATTAGGCTGGAAGTTAGGAGATCTTTAAAAGTATTATTTTTGTCACTTGTTAGAAGGCTTAGAGAAGAAACTCACTTAACTTCACTTAACCTCTTATTTTATAAAGCAAAACTAGATTTAGTCATATTTCATAGCTTCACATCACTGCAACTATTCATAGTTTTTTTCCCCCTTATATATCATGTTTGTCATATCTTTGGTTTATTTGATGCAAAGTTCCTTAGACTGCACCTCTGGATAGATTTCAACTATTGGATCTGCCAAAAAGTTCGTTTGTTTTTCTGTAACATCTTACAGAAAAACCCAAACTTTTTAACCAGCCCAATACTTCATAACTCCTTTTCAGTGATGGAGTTCCTGCTTTTGTCATGAAAAGCAAAGCTGGCTGCAAAATGAACACTCTAAGGAAGTGACAATACTAACCTGTTTGTAAGTATAAATAGCTAAAATTGAGTTTTCCAAGTTCCCCACCCCCATCATTTCCACTTTCCTCAAGTCCCAATTGCCATTACCTATTCCTTAAAAATGAAAGGACTGAGTAGATCCCTAGGTTATTAGAATACAAACTATCTCGTCTCACTTATTACCTTTAAAGGTCTTTACACTCATCCTTTCAATTTCAGATGAAAGGACAGTCCTTGTTTTTCTTCAAGACTTGCATAACGTCTCACCATTTTCTTGATACCACCTCCTTCTACCCTCATTCAATTATCCTTTCTCTAATATCTTACATCACTGCCTTATTAACCTACTCTCTTCTGTCTTCAAATATACAGAGGTCCATCTTTAATAAGATAAACTGCTTGACCTCCATCTTCCAGAACACTTTTTGCTGCCAAGCATCTTGAACAAGTGTTTAAAATCACTTTTTTTATCTTCTCACCACATACATTTTAATCCCTATAGATCAAGTTTCTATCCTTCTCTACTACTGAAATAGCACACCTGAAGGTCACCAATGAACTTCTAAGCTCTAAAACCAATAGCTTTGCTTTTTGGAAATCCAATTTTCATGATTCTTCTGTGACATCTGATTTCAGCACGTACCCCATTCTTAAAATACTTTCCTTCCTAAGTTTTCAAAACATTCTATTACCCTGTTCTTCTCTGATCTCTTAATTCTTTCCATGGTTTCCCTATTAACACTCTTAGTAAGAACATTCTCCCAAATTCAATCCTTGGCTGTCCATCTCTCATCAGTTTCTCCTGTA
The DNA here is from genome assembly GCF_049115385.1 of Moschus berezovskii. NCBI lineage: Eukaryota > Metazoa > Chordata > Mammalia > Artiodactyla > Moschidae > Moschus > Moschus berezovskii. The sequence continues at coordinate 59,271,969 of NC_142471.1, read as the reverse complement.
GGAAGCTAATCTGTTTACACTATAACACAGAACAAATAATCCTCAAATCTAGCCCATTTGGGAGCTCAAGTGCAAACTTTTAACTGCCTGATGAGCCAAACTCCATACTAATAAGATCTCAATGCTAAGTTTACTTCCTGGAACACTGTAATCAAATTATTACTTTATTCTAAAACTTTCAATGGCTCACCCTTACCTGCTGCTGCTGCTAAGTCGCTTCAGTCATGTCTGACTCTGTGCGACCCCAAAGATGGCAGCCCACTAGGCTCACCCATCCCTGGGATTCTCCAGGCAAGAACACTGGAGTGGGTTGCCATTTCCTTCTCCAATGTGTGAAAGTGAAAAGTGAAGTCACTCAGTCGTGCCTGACTCTTAGTGACCCCATGGACTGCAGCTTACCAGGCTCCTCTGTCCATGGGATTTTCTAGGCAAGAGTACTGGAGTGGCTTGCCATTGCCTTCTCCGACCCTTACCTAACAGGTTGTAATCAAAAACAAGAAAGTATCTCCCAAACAAGGGCCATTTTGGTTTCCACAATTTTGTCTACACTGTTTCTTCTACTTGGAATGTCTTTTCTTGGTCCAATTCTTCAGCTCACTCCCACCCATTCAAGTTCAGTTCAAGTTCTTTACCTTCTTGACACCATCTCACGGGACTACTACACAATTACATCCTCTTCTAAAATCCACAGGGATTCTCATTTTGCATAACTATTTTGGCACTTGCTATGCATTTTTGTGTCTTTACATTTGTCACATGTTCAGTTCAGTTCAGCTGCTCAGTCGTGTCCGACTCTTTGCGACCCCATGAATCACAGCATGCCAGGCCTCCCTGTCCACCACCAACTCCCGGAGTTCACTCAAACTCATGTCCATCGAGTCGGTGATGCCATCCAGCCATCTCATTCTCTGTCGTCCCCTTCTCCTCCCGCCCCCTTGTCTTACGCTTATTAGGCTTCACCTTCTTCAATGATTCTTTTCGTCCCCCACAATATTGTGCAAAGTGTCTTTGCACAGAATTCAAATATTTGTTGAGTACCTGGTATTTACTGTAATTAAAATTATAGATAAAGAAAAATTCAGGTTTCTTGGGGACAGGTTGAAGCACCATTTTTAAACAAAGAGAGTACTATATTTTTTTTGCTTCCTTTGAGAAATATCCTTAATCTGTCATAGCTATACTACACAAAAACAAGTTATAAAAATAACAGAAGTGATGCTAAAGCAATGTTTCAGTAAGTAAAAAGATGAGTAAAGCAGTAGTTTAGCAATCTGAACATCACGGCAGTTATGGCTGCCACAAACAGCAAGCTGAAAACGACTGGGCAGTAGGCACTGTATTCCTTCAATAATTTCTACCCTTCCTAAACTTTCCTTTAGTCCTCTGCAGAAACATACTCCTGCCCAAAGACCTTCTACTCCTCTAACTTAATGCTGAATTTGCCTCACAACCGCACAGTTCCTCTTGCCTCTCCTTTCTTCAAAGCCTTATACCCCAATGCCATGTCATGTCACCTCTGCTCCCTCACCAGTCAACTGCCCTGAGGGGAGATCAGCTCATCCTCTCATCCAATTCCAGACCTGTCTATTCTCACCTCTCCCACCCTGTGATAGTCATATTTGACCCCCTGAATAGAAGAATGGGGACACAAGAATGCATCTTTGGTGCTCTTGACTCAAAGCCCCTTTTGGAGTTTTTCACTCTTCTCTCCAGGATAACAGATTAGATGCCACACAAAAGGAACAACAAAGGGATAAGCAGACCAGGATCTCACAAGAGGGCAATCTGACCTATTACACCAGGATAGCCAGCTATGAGGCAAGCAGGGTAAGCACAGGGTCAGGATACAATGGAAAAGACTGGTATAATGAACAGGTAGGGCAGAGGGAAAGGGTATGAGACAGAGCCAGTATTATGCTGGAGGGCAGACAGGGCCCTTGTGAGGGAGAGGTCTGAAGGAAGCCAGGTGATCAAAAGAAAGTTAAAAGAAGGGCAGATTGAGGGAACACAGTACTCACCACAATACTTCTTTTGGCTAAAGCTTATGTTGCATAACAGCTAACAGTAAAAAAAATGCTACTCTTCATTCTCCAAAGGATAGACAAATGGAGGAGAAAGAGGTAATAAATGTCAAGCTGAACAGAAGATACCAGAGACTGTAGAAGAACACTTTAAATAAAACATGGTGTAATTATATTTGACAGTATCCACTGATTACATTAAAAAAACAACAATCATGGCGTCCGGTCCCATCATTTCATGGCAAATAGATGGGGAAACAATGGTAACAGTGTCACATTTATTTTCTTGGGCTCCAAAATCACCGCAGATGGCAACTGCAGCCATAAAATTAAAAGATGCTTGCTCCTTGGAAGAAAATCTATGACAAACCTAGACAGTGTATTAAAAAGCAGAGACATCATTTTGCAACAAAAGTCAAAGCTATGGTTTTTCCAGTAGTTATGTATGGATGTGAGAGTTAGACCCTAAAGAATGTTGAGCACCAAAGAATTGATAATTCTGAATTGTAGTGTTGGAGAAGACTCTTGAGAGTCCCTCGGACTGCAAGATCAAACCAGTCAATCCTAAAGGAAATCAGTCCTGAATCTTCATTGGAAGGACTGACGTTGAAGCTGAAGCTCCAATACTTTGGCCACCTGATGCAAAGAGCCGACTCATTAGAAAACACCCTGATGCTGAGAAAGATTGAAGGCAGGAAGAGAAGGGAACGAAAGAGGACAAGATGGTTGGATGGCATCACCGATGCAATGGATGTAAGTTTGAGCAAGCTCAGGGAGGCGGTGAAGGACAGGGAAGCCTGGCGCGGTGCAGTCCATGGGGTCACAAAGAACTGGATACGACTGAGCGACTGAACAACAAAAATTGGTTATGAATCTATTGATGATGATAACCTGGCCCATTTTCAGTTGGATTTTAATTCAGAGAAATAACTAGAAAAGACATGATCCATGTTTATTTTATGAATCTGTGATTTCAGAAAACTGCTCTAAAGATTGCCTAGAGGGAAGAGGGAAATGAGAAGATAGGTGTGTGGAATTAAGAGACACAAACTACTATATATAAAACAAGCAACAAGGATGCACTGTACTGCACAGGGAAAGACAGCCATTATTTTATTATAACTTTAAATGATATGTAACATATAAAATATTGAATTGCTATGTTATATCCTTGAAACTAATACAACATTGAAAATTAATTATACTTCAAATTAAAATAGAAAATGTGGTTTAAAAAAACCGGCTGTTAGAAAAAGTAAAGTACATGGAGCTTGTAGAGGTTATGCTGGTATTTAACTTCTCTTCAGCTGTTTGTGTTATCATAATTCAAAAAGTAAGAATATAAAAAGAAATAATATGCATGCTAAACTATAAAAATGTCCTAGACTACTACTTCAACACCAATAAACAAATATATATTGCATTTCTGCTATTTGAGGATGGAGTAAGAAAGTGTTTAAGATATAACTTTCGCAATCTATTTTCAATCTCAGTATTCTCTGAATAAATTTAATCACTCTAAAAAAATTATGGAAGGTCAACTGACAGGATACATCAGAGATGGCTTTGTAATTGTAACTAAAAGGGAATGATGAGTCAAGTTTGCCCATTTTGCCATGCATTTTTACATTTACTATGTGAGGCTTTTCTTTTCTGTGTTACTTAGGGAATATGAACATAAATATCTGGTATCAACACTGTGCTTAGTCCTACATAACATTATTAAGCAAAGAAGTTATGATCAAAAGAAATGACTTAAGAAATTGCCTAGACTGATGTTTTAAAATGTATGCCTTCAAGTTCCTACTGTGGGTTATTTGAAACTATGTTAATGCTACAAGAAAGTAGATTAATTTGAAATACCACAAAGAACAGTGAGAACAAATATGAAGATGTGAAACAACACCAAAGCCAGATGCAAGGGCAGGTGTGTGCTAGATATTTACATTCTCCCCACATCCCCCCGCTGAGAACAGGAACTCCATGAGAATGGGAAATCCATTTTTATTCTTTGCTGTATCTCCAGCACCTGGAACACAGAAAGCACTCTGTAAATACTTGTTAAATGAGTGCTGAAAAGTACAGCCAAGGTGCATTATTTCCTTCAGGACACTTTTTTTTTCCTAACCTCTGCCTCTTGTACGACTTTATCTTAAACATAATAATCTAGATTTTTCAGGGGGAAAAAATGTATAGTGGATTAAAACTTCATTTGAAAGTGTACATTTTAAAACGGTTAAAATGGTGAATTGTTAGGTGTATAGTGCTTTGAGAAACAGACTAAAGAACAGGGAGGAATTTAACCAAAGGGATGGATGGGCTTCCCTGGTGGCTCAGAGGTTAAAGCGTCTGCCTCCAATGCAGGAGACCCGGGTTCGATTCCTGGGTCGGGAAGATCCCCTGGAGAAGGAAACGGTAACCCATTCCAGTATTCTTGCCTGGAGAATCCCATGGACGGAGAAGCCTGGTAGGCTACAGCCCACGGCGTCGCAAAGAGTCGGACAAGACTGAGTGACAGAACGGAACGGATTAAAATGGATATACTTATATAATGCCTCCTCTACCTTTCCTAGCTTTGGTCCCCATTTTTAAAGTACAATATATTTAATATATTACAATTTACAACAGTGTCTCCCGGCAATCTTATTAATGGATAAAAATTAGTAATAATGGAGGAAAAGGCCTAGCAAACAAAAAACACCTCTGCTCTCCTACAGGTAAGATCATATTAGCATTTTCCCTGTCAAGAGCAAGGACCCCCACATCAAGACACTTCCCTTTACTGTGCAGAATAGGTCATTGAAACAATGTTTCTCTGAAGCATCAGCAGAGAGAGAATTAACACAACAGAGCAAAGTTCTGCTCACAGGCAGCAATTTGTTTCTTCCATAAAAGGGTATGTTCAGAATCTTTTCTGAACACAGCATCATTTTAAACTGCAAATATGTGTGTCACCGACTTAAGGTATGGCTTCTACAACAGTCAAGTCATAACTATTGTCTACATATTTTAGACATGACCTTTATAGCAGAGATCACTGATGGAAAATTCTTACATTATATTTTTACATTCTCTCCATATGATCAAGGAAAAACTAAATTCATAACAGCTAATCGACGTACAACCACCACCAACTGTGGGATAAACAGGCGAAGGTATCAAAAACAATCTTAAAAAATCAAGCCATGGAACCCAGCGTTTTTACAGATTCACCCACCACCTTCTGTAATGAACGTAACTTGTAACAGTCCCTCTAAAGTTACCTTTACTGTTGGTGGCTCAGCTCCAGTTAGTGACGGGTGATACACGGAGAGAGGCTTACAAAACAACACAGCACTCAAAGATTTAATAATTATGACTTAAATTGCTTGCAAGCAACACTGAAAGCCTGTAATATATACTAATTTGTTGGGTTTGTTTTTTTTTTTTTGGCTGGGGTTGATGTTATGAGAGCAAGTCAAGTAGCTAGTGAGTAAGTTTGGCTGACTTTCCAGCATTCACTTATTAAGGGCAACATTGTTCTCTTACATGTGTATAGTCTTTTACTAGGGGTCTAAAGGACTCATACATTTTTAGTAATATTTCACTGCATTTTATGGAGAACTTCAAATGCTATCATTGTATTTGCAATTGCAGAGTCACAAAGATTTGTGGGGTTTTTTGAGGGGTGGGGTATGTGTTTCTGGCAAGATTTAATTCACCCACAGGGGATCAAGAGTTGACCACACATTTTACCATTTGCTCCATTCTTATAATTCAAAATACTACGTGAAAACTAAGCCTTTATAAAGTCTCAGTGTGGGACTTCCCACACTTCTAAGTGTGGTCCAGTGGTTAAGAATCTGACTGCCAAAACTGAGGACACAAGTTCCATCCTGGGTCTGGGAAGATTCCAGATGCCTTGGAGCCATCTAAGCACGTGGGCCGCAACAAGAGAAGCCACTGCAATAAGAAGCCTGCACACCACAACTAGAGAAAGGCTGCTTGCAGCAACAAAGATCTGATGCAGCCAAAAATAAAATAAATAATAATTTTTAAAAAACTAAGTGGGGTCTAAAAATTTTGATTACACAAAATGTAGTTATATTATATCCAATTTGCATGATAAAAGACCATGCTATCAGAGAATTGTACTAGACTATAAATTTATAAAACTAGTTCTGACGATATTTATTGTTTTTTAAATTATAATTCTGGTCAATACTCAAACCTATAATGAAAGCTTTTCTCTCTTAGGGAAATCTGTAAAACTCAGAAGCACTTACTGAAAAACACGAGAAATACTCTACAAAAGTTACAGAAAAATCATGACTGGAATTAAACAAGAAAACAATCACCCATTTTTTAAAAAGTGTATTGAGCACCTATAAGAAAAGAAACTCTCCTGGGGAAAGAAAGAGTAAAGTCATTCACTTCTCTCACAGAGTTGATGTTAACTCAAGCAAGAAAGCGAACAGTTGAACAATCACAAAGTATGATAAATATGACTGGCAAGACAATATCTCACCAGCTGAGATGAAGTAATACCAGAGAAGGCTTCCCAAACAAAGTGACACATGTATAGGCTTAGGGTTTAGATCTAAAAACTAAGGTTGGGGGTAGGAGGAGAAGGTAGGAATTAATGTATCAGAGATTAAGGTAGGAATTAATGTTTTAGAGACTAGGAGGTGAAAAAGAACAAAGATTCAGAATAAAGAGGGAGAGAGAGACTCAAAACAACTTGACAAGATGAAGCTTAAAAAAGTAAAGCAGGAACCAGATCACAAATGATCTGGTAAGATGTGTTTGTTACAAAATTTGTCCTTTATCTTAAGGCAACAGAAAACTAAAAGGTTTTAAACAGGAAAAAAAAAAAAAAGACGACATTAAAATTAACATTAGCAAACAATAATATAACTTATGCAAAGAATAAATTAGAAAGACACCAATGGAGGCAGGAAGAGCAGAACGGCTGCTGTGACAGGTGTCTTGGATTAGAGATGATGGTGGTATTGAGTAGGACTGTGATAAATGGCCTGGAAAGAAAAGATTGGCCAGAGAAAGATTATAAAGGTAGAACTGACAAGATTGGATCTGTGGACTGGCTAGACTGGGGGAAAGGAAGGGAAGGCAAAGTCAAATATTATTCCTGGATCTCCGGATCTGGCAATCTGAACTTAACATTTCCCTCCTATTGGAAATATTTAAAGGTTATAAAAACATTACTATTTCTTTTCAGTCACACACTGATACAAACAGTGCAAAAAATATTTTAGATTTGATTCTCACAAATGATTTTTATCTCTTCAACCATTTTCAACCTGTTCTACAATAAAATATTAAAATAAATCTGTAGGTATGTGTATGTGGTTATTCATGTTGGGCTCTTTGCGACCCATGGACTGTAGTCCACCAGGCACCTCATATCCATGGGGATTCTGCAGGCAAGAATACTGAAATGCATTGCCATGCCCTCTTCCAGGGGATCTTCCCAACCCAGGGATCAAACCCAGGTCTCCTGCATTGTAAGCAGATTCTTTACTGTCTGAGCCACAAGGGAAGCCCAAGTGAGTCTGTATTTCACACCAAGAAGAGAAAGGAAATGTAATTCATAAACATGTGTCCTCAGTGCATGGAGAACGTCAGTTTAAAACTAGAGTCTGTTATTCAAAGTGAATTCTCACATGAAAAAGTCAAGGACTGGCAGTATCCCCAAATTATAAAGTGTCTGAAAAGTGTTTTCCATGAATCTCTTATATTATCAAAATAAGCCCAGGACTAGCTCTTTTATAAAACCATGACAAGTTTTCTTTTTAAGGTAGAATTTAACAGAATTTTGGCAAGCTAAATAAGATCTACAGAAAAAAAGGGAGCACCACCCTTTGAAATCCAATGTCAAGAACAAAAAGCAGCTGCTTTGAAAACTCTTTCAATCAGAAAAGTAGGTGCCCTAAACTTCTGTAAATAGATTTGCATTAGTCAAGCAGATTAGGTGCTCTTTAAACTTTTGATTTTTTTCTCTATTTTATACATCACAAAATAAGAATTTCCTCACACTGAATGGAATCAAATAATCTATGAAATAAAAATTAGATGCCCCCTATTACAGGTACCTTGCAACCCCTCACACTCAAACTCTATTGGGTTTCTCCCACACACTTTTTCATCAGTTATCTAGGGAATCTGTGAGGTATGGGTTATCCTTTTGCTTGCAAAATAGGAATCTGTTCAATTAACTCTGAAAAATGAACAAAAACTATGTTTTCTGAACTGTCATCCTTTTTCCCTTTCAGTCTATATGGTAGAAGGACCCATTTCTCATGAAAACTAAGACACTTGGTGAACCCTTACTGTCTGCTATCAGACAGAAGGGGCTATCCCCTACTTACAAATATAAATGTCCACTAATGTCAAAGCTCTGACAAAATGTACTCCCCACCCCAATCTCTCATATTGGAGAAAAAGACGACTTTCTTGCTACCTATACAAAGAAATGTCTTGCTGATCTCCCTATAGTTTCCTATACTTTCCTATCGAGGGGGCATCACTTTAAAATAATTTAAGATTCGTGATACATCTTTCACGCCTTGGTTAAAGATGATACTAATACAATAATTTGCTAAAGATTACAAAGCTGACGACTGAATATGTACTGCCAAACAAAACGAGGAATTATACTATAATGTAAGAACATATCCCTAAAGCCGTAAACACAAAATTTAACATAATTAGAAGGTCACTTAGATAACTGTTACTCAAAGTCTCCCCGACTTCGTCAGTTACTACCAAGTTTTCCCGTGAAATGGAGGTTAGGGATCGGCCTTAGAATACTAAGAAAGAGAAAAGATTCTCCTAGAACTGAAAGAGGGAAGAGAAACCAGAGAAGACAAACATGGTGAGGAAAGAAAAACTAGCTCTAACGTGCCAAACGGTCTATTCAGCAAGAAAAAGACATTCCTGAACTGACTCATGTGGAGTAACTCGAGTCCAAAGCCCCGCACACTGAGGGGCGAACCGCGGAGTCTAGGCAGGAAGGCGCCCGAGCCCAGTGACAATGGGAACCTCCTGTTCGCCCTGGAGGAATTAGACCCACCTGGAGACCGCCATGGCCGGACGCCGGCGGTTCGGAGCTCCCCGCGAGCGACGAGCCGCGCAGCCGAGGCGCTAGTTTCCAGGGAGCTGAGCGGCGCAGGCCCAGGCCGCGGAGCAGAGGGGAGCGGCCGGTGCGGGGCGGAACGTCCCGGCGCGGGCCCTCGGGCATCTGCCCTGCCGCCTACCCGAGCTCTTCCCCGCCGCGGCCCGGGAACAGGGGGTCTCAGAGAGCGGCGGAGGCGGCAGTGCTCCGACCCGCACGACTTCAAACCGGGTGCCCCCAGCCCCGCTCTTTGCTGACGCAGGCGTCGGCACGCCGGACTGAGCGTCAGCGCGCCGGAAGTGACGTCAGCTCACAGCGAGGTGCTCCGCTCTGCTGCTGAGCCGAGGGAGTGCGAGCCACTGCGGCCTGGCGGTACGAGCTGCCAAAAGGGCTGTTTGTGCTCTTGCGGAGCGGGTCGTTAAGTCTTGAAGGACTTAATTTTTATAGAAAGAAAAAAGTCGATCCAGCCGAGACTCTCAGAGTTCAAAACCTTTACTTCTAATTCTTCATCGCCCCGATTCTCATCTCACCAGACTGCTCCTAGAGAAAACCGAATCCACAGGTCCATATGATGCTCTAGTCCAGATGGCGATCCCAGTGGGAGGGTGAAATCCACAAAAGTGTGCAACGGCAGTGAAGACACGGCTCAAGTGTTTGCCATGTAACCGCCGTATGTTCTGCATAGGTATTAGAGGGAAGAACTTTTGCCAACCATTGTGCAAAGTTTGCTATCTTAATTGTTTAGGTTGTTGGTTGTTACCATCATTTTCTCAACTGTATTTGAAAACTGTCAGCCGTTTATTTGTGTCTTATTTGCTGTGTAGCTGTTCAGTCTCTTAATTTGTTAGGTTTTCAAACATTCTCTGTCACCTAGTGCATGCCCTTATCACCTTAAACTTGATTTTTAAGATAGTAGTCAAAGTAATATTTCTCCAGCTTCTTCAGTTGAGCCCATCTTAAAGGCCTCCAACAGATGAATCTTCAGGAAACACTGCTTTCATCGAGTCACTCCTCTGCTTATAAAACTTGTCCATTGGCTTGTCATTACCTGAAGAAGCTTTGCCTCAGCCCCTGAGTCTTTTTCATCCATAAAATAAGACTTATGAGAATCACTATAGAAATAAAATGAGGTCATGCAGCTAGAAGAGCTTACAAGAGTTTATAAAGTGTAAAGGGAAAGAAATTTAAAAACCTATGTTTTAGACATTTGGCATGCATTACCTCATATAATTTGTAGGCTAATCCTGTGAAGTAAATTTTAATCTTCACTTTATAGGTTAGAAAACTAAGCTCAGGAAGGTTAAGAAATTTGCCCAAGAGCCAAGCTACTAATAATATATACTGTTCATTCTTAAACAAGTACTAATTTGGCCCCTGTTCTATGCCAAACACTCTGTTAGGCACTATTTATGCTATTAGACAAAAACTGATGTTTAAATGCCTTCATATTTCACCAGCTCCTCCCACCTGCCTTCTCAGTTCATATACCACCACTGAAACTAACAGGTACATTTACTGATCATACACTACATTAATTTATTCAGCCAAAATTAAGTACTTATCACATGCTATGCTAAACTCTATACTAGAGATTAGGACTTCAAAAGAAACCAAAACAGATAAGGTGCCCACTGTAGTTGAACTTACATTCTAATGAAAGGAAAGAGAGTGAACAAGTAAATGGGAAAATACCATGTTTATATGCTATGTAAAACAGAATGATAGGATAGAGAGCATGATTAGAGACTCCAAACTGGGTAATTAGGGGAAAACCAAGGAGGAGCTTAATCTGAGGCCTGACTAACAGGAGGGAGTCAGCTATGTGAAAACCTGGGGAGTCTTCCAGGTAGGGGATACACCTCAGGTAAAAATCTAAAAGAAGCTGGCTATCATGGGGGACAAGATGGGAGAGGTAGAAAGGCGCCATTGTAAGGAATTTGGATTTTTGTCTAGCAGTAGTGAGGCAGGAGATAGGCTCCAGGTTAGATATTTACAACTGGCCTCCTGTTTGCGTTTCATGGGGTATGAAGAAGTGGGTTTCAGACTGAATACTTAAAACTAGCCTCTTGTTTACGTTTCCTGAGACAAGATAGAGGGGCTCTAGTTGAGGAATTTACAATCAGCCTCTTCTTTGCCCTCCAAAATAAAGTAACAACAAAAACAGGGTAAATAACCAGTCTTTCTCTCTTGTAAATACCTTAAGGTAATAGTCATGGCAATAGTCAAGGTAATAATCATGGCAAGGACAGTTCAATTCAGTTGCTCAGTTGTGTCCAACTCTGCTACCCCATGGCAGCAGTCCAGGTTTCCATGTCCATAATCACCTCCTGGAGCTTGCTCAAACTCATGTCCATCGAGTTGGTGATGCCATCCAACCATCTCATCCGCTGTTGTCCACTTCTCCTCCTGCCTTCAGTCTTTTCCAGCATCAGGGTCTTTTCCATGGAGTCAGTTCTTCACATCAAGTGGCCAAAGTACTGGAACTTTAGCTTCAGCAACAGTCCTTCCAATGAATATTCAGAACTGATTTCCTTTAGGATTGACTGGTTTGATCTTGCAGTCCAAGGGACTCTCAAGAGTCTTCTCCAACACCACAGTTCAAATGCCTCAATTCTTTGGTGCTCGACTTTCTTTATAGTCCAACTCTCACATCCATACATGACTACTGGAAAAACCATAGCTTTGACTATATGGACCTTTGTCAGCAAAGTAATGTCTCTGCTTTTTAGTATGCTGTCTAGGTTAGTCATAGCTTTTCTTCAAAGGAGTAAGCGTCTTTTAATTTCATGGATGGAGTCACCATCTGCAATGATTTTGGAGTCCAAGAAAATAAAGTCTGTCACTGTTCCCATTGTTTTCCCCATCTATTTGCCATGAAGTGATGGGACCGGATGCCATATCTTAGTTTTTTGAATGTTGTTTTAAGCCAACTTTTCCACTTTCCTCTTTCACTTTCATCAAGAGGCTCTTTAGTTCTTCTCTGCTTTCTGCCATAATGGTTGTGTCATCTGTATATCTGAGGTTATTGATATTTCTCCTGGCAATCTTGATTCCAGCTTGTGCTTCATTCAGCCAATGGCAAGGACAAACAGGGACAAAACCCTGTTTGAGTAAAGGATTAAGGGATCTCCATTCCCCCCTTTTGGGGACAAGGGAGACACTACATATATGCAGAAAGGCTCACTGGGGTCAAAAGTCAGGGGGATAATTCCAGGCCACAATGAGTCTTGCTCCTCCGAGAAGCCTTCACTTTGAGGACCATCTTGGCTGAGGGGTGCATGCACACCTCAGGGGAAGGTCCTGAGACACATTAACCCCTGGCGGGTGGGGAAACAAAGCAAGATGATTGGCCTGAAGGAAGACAAAGACCTGGAAAACTGTCCTCTAAAGGATTTAAACTTTCCAAAGGTGCGACTCTCTTCTGAGTTTGCCCATACTTTTCTTTTCAAATAAACTTTTTACTTATTCTTTATCTTCTGCCTTCTTGCCTGAATTCATTCTTTATTAGGCAGGCAAAGACTAGGGCCTCTAGCCCTAACTGCTGGCCCCTGTGTTCCGGTGGTTAGGACTCCCAGTCTGGGAAACTAAGATCTTGCTTCCAGCTCCTGCTCGCTGCACGCTGCCAATTACTGCTGCATGCATCTGAAATCAATAGGAAGTCATAGGAGGGTTTTAAGCTTGGGGGTAAAATGACCTGATATGCATTTTAAAAAAACCTTACTCTTTAATATCCAAGAGGTGATTAGATACGATATGTAGTTCTAAATGACATATAGAAGAGAGGTGTTAAACAGACTGGTAAGGCATACTGTAATAAATACATTAGTCAGAATAGCTTGTTTTTAAATCCTTCCTCACCACATTTAATAGTTGTGTGTCCAGGGAAGATGTATAACCTTTCTAAGCTTCAAGTGCTTCTCCAGGAAAATGGGGACAATGATAGCACCTTATAGGGTTGTTCAGTTCAGTCACTCAGTCGTGTCTGACTCTTTGCGACCCCATGGACTGCAGCACGGCAGGCCTCCCTGTCCATCACCAACTCCCGGAGTTCACTCAAACTCATGTTCATTGAGTCAGTGATGCTATCCAACCATCTCATCCTCTGTCGTCCCCTTCTCCTCCTGCCTTCAGTCTTTCCCAACATCAGGGTCTTTTCAAATGAGTCAGTTCTTCACATCAGGTGGCCAAAGTATTGGAGTTTCAGCTTCAACATCAGTCCTTCCAATGAACACTCAGGACTGATCTCCTTTAGGATGGACTGGTTGGATCTCCTTGTAGTCCAAGGGACTCTCAAGAGTCTTCTCCAACACCACAGTTCAAAAGCATCAGTTCTTCCGCACTCAGCTTTCTTCACAGTCCAACTCTCACATCCATGCATGACTACTGGAAAAACCATAGCCTTGACTGGATGGACCTTTATTGGCAAAGCAATGTCTCTGCTTTTTAATATTTTGTCTAGGTTGGTCATAACTTTCCTTCCAAGGAGTAAGCGTCTTTTAATTTCATGGATGCAGTCACCATCTGCAGTGACACTGTTTCCACTGTTTCCGCATCTATTTCCCATGAAGTGATGGGACCAGATGCCATGATCTTAGTTTTCTGAATGTTGAGCTTTAAGCCAACTTTTTCACTCTCCTCTTTCACTTTCATCAAGAGGCTCTTTAGTTCTTCTTCACTTTCTGCCATAAGGGTGGTGTGATCTGCATATCTGAGGTTATTGGCCAAGGTTTAAAGGAAATAATGAATATAAAGCATTTAACCAAGTGATATAACTTTAAGCACCCAAAAGTGTTATTAACGCCATTGAGTAAATTTTTGGTTAACTATGCAACCTTAAGCAAATGACTTAAATTCTATGTCTCAATTTCCTCAGCTGTGAAATGGGAATAAAAATAGTACTAGTACACAACCTTTGGGGTTTGCCTGGTGGCTCAGTGGTAAAGAATGTGTGTTCCAAGGCAGGAGTTGCAGGTTCGATCCCTGGGTCGGGAAGATCCCCTGGAAAAGGAAATGGCAACCCACTCCAGTATTCTTGCCTGGGAAACCCATGGACAGAGGAGCCTGGTGGGCTACAACTCCACAGGGTTGCAAGAAAACATGACTTAGTGGCAACTAAACAACAACAACACAACCTTTATCTGAGACCTTGGTTAAATGGTTTTCTGAATTTAGAACGTTTTAGGTTTTGAAAAGTAATCCAATGCATATACCTTGTCACCCCCCCAAAATCTTCTAGGGCAGCACCCAATAATCAAGTACAATTTACAGTTCTTCAGCAAAATGTATGAATAGCCATACTAAGAGGACTACATAAGAGACTCTATATAGCTGCATGGCAGGGACTTTCCTGATGGGCCAGTGGTTAAGACCCTGTGCTTCCAATGCGGAGGGCATGGGTTCCATGGGGAACTAAAATCTCACATCTTGCATGTCATAAGGAACAGCCAAAACGTAAATAAATAGAAAATATCTTTAAAAAACAAAAACATAAATAAATAAATAGCTGCATGGAAGTTTAGGTCAGGTTTTGCTCCCAAATGAATTTTTTTAAAGTATCATGTTCATGCGTTTTTCAATTCCAGAATTGTAAATAATGGATCATGAACCTGTACTTTATAAAGTAGTTGTAAGGATCAAATGAGTTGATACATGATACACTTAAAAAATACTAGGTGGTAAATAAATTTTAGCTATTTTTTTTTTTATCACCAGAAAGGTGGCTTCAAAGATCAACGGCAAAATAACTATTAAATAAAGAATGTTGGACCACTGGCTTTCCATGTGGAGGGGAAAATCAAATCCCTACTTCATATCATATCCCCAAATAAATCTTAGATGGATTAAAGTTCTGAAATTGAAAGCACAACTTGGAAACTATTAGGAGGCTATGTTGAATATTTTTACCTCAGGGTAGGAAAGTATTTCTCAATGCACAAAAAATACTTAACATTCAGGGGAAAAAAAAAAAAACATAAACTTGAACTGACTAAACTTGTATATTGCAAAAGAAAAGTATCCAAGGGAAGGGGGAGGAAGATTGGCTTTCCTTGAGTCTCTTTTAAGAGCAGGTATAAACTTTCCCAGAAGCTGACAGCAAACATGAGTATACAGAATTGTGTCACACCTAAAACTAAACCAATCTCTGGCAATGGGAATGGAATATATCCTTAGACCGTCCAGGGGATGAGAGTGGAGTCAGCTTCCCCTGAGATAACAGCTCTACTGGAAAGATGAGCTGGAAAGATGGCTCCTTTGCCATCAGGTGTCATACTCCAAAAAGAAGAAGGAAACAGAGTGGTGCTTGTTTCAAGAAAGCAAAAAGCTTCCACCAATTCTTAACAGAATTATATCTCATGACCAGAATTGTCTTATATGGCCACCATAACTTCAGGGAATTTTAGGAAGATAGTGGAATGATACTTCCATAAACTTTATACTTCTCATATGACCAAAGAGACTTTGATATGAATATTAGAGTATAAAGTGTCCAGTTGTATTATTTAGGCTATTATGTCAAAGTCATTAGATTTACAATTACATTGTTGTCTCATGCTAAAAACAAAAATATATTTTAGATAGATTAAAAGGTTAAATTTTCAAGATAAAAATTTAATATAGAACACATAAATTTTAAATTTTATGCATAAAATATCAAATGAAAGGTGATATGGACAAGAACTATGCCTTTCTGTAGTCAGGTGAGAGAAGAGCAATTGTGAATGGAGGTAGAAAATGACAACCTGCACAGCACCCAACCACAGGCCTAGACCCAGGACTGCTTGAAATAAACATATGGAGGAAAGCACATATATGGAGGTTGAGGATCTTGAAACTGAGTTTTAAAAATATCAACTTAGGCCTAAAAACTTCTTGAAAAGTTTTTGGTATTCTCAGGAGTACACACACTGCAGTTTAAAGATCACCACTCTAGGGAACACTCCAGTACACAAGATCTTGTTCACTGCAGCGTTATTTATTTAGAAAACCTGTGTTCTAAGTCGCTTCAGTCGTATCTGACTCTTTGGGATCCTATGGACTGTAGCCCGCCAGGCTCCTCTGTCCATGGGATTCTCCCGGCAAGAATACTGGTTGCCATACCCTCCTCCAAGGGATCTTCCCAACTTAGGGACTGAACCCTCATCTCTTATGTCTCCTGCACTGGCACGAGCGCCACCTGGGAAGCCCATACTTTGCAGCTGCTGCTGCTGCTAAGTCACTTCAGTCGTGTCCGACTCTGTGTGACCCCATAGCCGGAAGCCCACCAGGCTTCCCCATCCCTGGGATTCTCCAGGCAAGAACACTGGAGTGGGTTGCCATTTCCTTCTCCAATGTGTGAAAGTGAAAAGTGAAAGTGAAGGCGCTCAGTCGTGTCCGACCCTTAGCAACCCCACGGACTGCAGCCTACCAGGCTCCTCTATCCATGGGATTTTCTAGGCAAGAGTACTGGAGTGGCTTGCCATTATACTTTGCAGAGTCGTATCCAAATCATTTGGAAAGCTAATCTGCTTTGTATATCTCATTAATTATCACCAGGCAATTGTTTTGACTATTGAGGAACACATATGCTGCTTCCAAGAGTCTCCTCTGCTTCTTTTCTTTCTTCATCCTCCTAATACAGTCTGTATATCTTGTCAAGAAAAATTTACAATAAGCACAGTCTGTTGCATAAAACTGTATTGATAATAATATTCATGGAAATGACCTAAATGTCCATTAGCAGAGTGATGGCTAAAATGTAATGTCATATAGTTGTATGACTGGATACCAAGAACAGCAATTAGATAACCAGATCTGCATATACCAATATGGACTTAAAACCATAAGCTGAATTTTAAAAAGCATGCTGCAAAACATTTATACTATCATATGATTTTTATAAATTCTAAAAACTATATTTACAAAGCTCACTGTTTATATTTTCAAATTATGAATTATTTCCAACATACAGAAAAATACAGCAAATAAATCCCCATATGTACTCACTGCTCAAGTTGAACAAATGTTAATGTTTTACCATGTTTGCGTCAAATAAATTTTCAAGAAACTAAAGGTGTGACTGAGGTCTTTTACTCCTTTCTAATCACATTCCTCTCCCTACCTTCCCAGAAATGACTGTTACTGTAAAGTTTGTGTGTGTACTTCCTGCCCATGTTTTTATAATTTTGCCATATATATGTGTATCCGTTAACAATAAAAGTATAATTTATAAACTTGCTTTCATTAATTAACATTGTTTCCAAGATCAATTGCATCATATAAAAACCCATAGCTTATTCATTTCTCCACTGATTGGCATTTAGGTTTTTCCAATTTTTCATTATTATAAATGACATGATGACTGTACTTGACATTAGTTTTACATACATGCATAGACAAGTATAAAATTTTTACAAGTGGATTGTAAGAATACACTCCAAACTTATGATAAAATGCTGATTACCCCTGGGTAGAAGTAGGGTGGGGAGCAAAATGAAATTTGTGAAGGGTAATGGAAATGTAAGAATTACATGACCTTTGTTTCCTTTAAAAAATTATGTAACACAAATCTGAAAAGATACTAATATATGTTAATTTTAATTATAGGAATGATAGTAAATTTTAATGGTAATTTCAAAATAGCTTTATTTTCTATTTCTATTTTTCCCAACATTTACCATGGAATTTTAAAAAAAATACAGAAAAGTTGAAGAAAATGATGCAGTCAACATTCATATAACTATCACCTAGATTCTACAATTAATATTTTACTATATTTGCTTTATCATATAACTCTAATACTCATTTCTGTCTATTCATATCATCCATATTAATTAATTAGGTTTGAAAATAAGTTGCAAATATAAGTATCAGTTCAGTTCAGTTCACTTCAGTCGCTCAGTCGTTTCCGACTCTTTGCGACCCCATGAATCACAGCACACCAGGCCTCCCTGTCCATCACCAACTCCCAGAGTTCACTCAAACTCATGTCCATCGAGCTGGTGATGCCATCCAGCCATCTCATTCTGTCATCCCCTTCTCCTCCCACCCCCAATCCCTCCTAGCATCAGACTCTTTTCCAGTGAGTCAACTCGTCGCATGAGGTGGCCAAAGTATTGGAGTTCAGCTTTAGCATCAGTCCTTCCAATGAACACCCAGGACTGATCTCCTCTAGAATGGACTGGTTGGATCTCCTTGAAGTCCAAGGGACTCTCAAGAGTCTTCTCCAACACCACAGTTCAAAAGCATCAATTCTTTGGCAATCAGCTTTCTTCACAGTCCAACTCTCACATCCATACATGACCACGGGAAAAACCATAGCCTTGACTAGACAGACTTTGGTTGGCAAAGTAATGTCTCTGCTTTTTAATATGCTATCTAGGTTGGTCATAACTTTCCTTCCAAGGAGTAAGCGTCTTTTAATTTCATGGCTGCAATCAGTATCTGCAGTGATTTTGGAGCCCAGAAAAAGAAAGTCTGACACTGTTTCCCATCTATTTCCCATGAAATGATGGGACCAGAGGCCATGATCTTAGTTTTCTGAATGTTGAGCTTCAAGCCAACCTTTTCACTCTCCTCTTTCACTTTCATCAAGAGGCTTTTGAGTTCCTCTTCACTTTCTGCCAGAAGGGTGGTGTCATCTGCATATCTGAGGTTATTGATATTTCTCCTGGCAATCTTGATTCCAGCTGGTGCTTCTTCCAGCCCAGCATTCCTCATGATGTACTCTGCATATAAGTTAAATAAGCAGGGTGACAATATACAACCTTGACGTACTTCTTTTCCTATTTGGAACCAGTCTGTTGTTCCATGTCCAGTTCTAACTGTTGCTTCCTGACCTGCATACAGGTTTCTCAAGAGGCAGGTCAGGTGGTCTGGTATTTCCATATCTTTCAGAATGTTCCACAGTTTATTGTGATCCACACAGTCCAAGGCTTTGGCATAGTCAATGAAGAACAGAAATAGATGTTTTTCTGGAACTCTTTTGCTTTCTCCATGATCCAGTGGATGTTGGCTATTTGATCTCTGGTTCCTCTGCCTTTTCTAAAACCTGCTTGAACATCTGGAAGTTCACGGTTCACATATTGCTGAAGCCTGGCTTGGAGAATTTTGAGCATGACTTTACTAGCGAAACTTCCCCCCTAAACACTTCAGCATGGATATCAACAACTTGGGTTTAATAATTGTTTAGAGGTTTGGGGTTGTTCTTTGGGAAATTTTTCATACAATGAAATATATAAATCTTAAATGTAACCTAAGCCTCTATCAACTCATCGCATGAGGTGACCAAAGTATTGGAGTTTCAGCTTTAGCATCAGTCCTTCCAATGAACACCCAGGATTGATCTCCTTTAGAATGGACTGGTTGGATCTCCTTGCAGTCCAAGGGACTCTCAAGAAAAGACTCTGATGCTGGGAGGAATTGGGGGCGGGAGAAGGGGACAACAGAGAATGAGATGGCTGGATGGCATCACCGACTCGATGGACATGAGTTTGAGTGAACTCCGGGAGTTGGTGATGGACAGGGAGGCCTGGCATGCTGTGGTTCATGGGGTCGCTAAGAGTCGGACACGACTGAGTGACTGAACTGAACTGAAGCCTCTATCATGATATAGTATATTGCCATAACCCCTAGAAGTTGTTTTTGTTTTTAAATCCCTTCATGGTCAATACAAGCCTCACTCATGCCCTAGAGGCAGCCCTGTTCTGATCTTTTTCCATCATTGATTAGTTTTGCTTGTTCTTGAAATTTATATAGATGTGGAACTTAAAATAGATATGGCGGCTCAGCAGGTAAAGAATCTGCCTGCAATTCAGGAGACCTGGGTTTGATCCCTGGGTTGGGAAGATCCCCTGGAGAAGGCAAAGGCTACCTACTCCAGTATTCTGACCTGGAGAATTCCATGGACTGTGTAGTCTATGGGGTCACAAAGAGTTGGACACGACTGAGCAACTTTCACTTTTAATATGGGCTCTTTTGTGTTTGACTTCATTTGCTCACCATTATAGTTTTGAGATTAATCTGCTTAAAAATCCCTTTTGTGCATCAAAGGATACTATGAACAGAGTAAAAATGCAAGCCACAAAATGGGAGAAAATATTTGCATAATATATCTATAAGAGGTTAATATCTAGACTAAATAAGGAACTCCCATAACTCAATAACAACAAAAAACAATCTAATTGAGAAACAAAGGATTTGAATAGCATTTCTACAAAGAAGATACACACAGATGGCCAAGAAGCACATGGAAAGATGCTCAACATCACTATCATCAGAGAAATGTAAATTAAGATTACTTCACTCCTAGAAAAGTGGCTGTTATAAAACACACATGCAAACACACACAAGATAACCAACAACAACAAAAAAGGTAAATAACAAGTATTGGAAAGGATTTGGAGAAACTGGGACCCTTGTTCCCTGTTGGTTGGAATGTAAAATGGTGCAGCCACTATAGGAAACAGTGCAGAGTTTCCTAAAAAAGCTAAAAAAAATAAATAAATAATTAACATATGATCCAGGAATTCCACTTCTGGGTAGATGACCAAAAGAAGTGAAAGGAGAAACTCAAACAAATATTTGTACACACATATTCATAGCAGCATTATTCACAATAACCAAAAGGTGGAAGCAACCAAAGTGTCCATCAGCTGATGAATGCATAAGCACAATGTGGATTATACATACGATGGAATATTATTCAGCCTTAAAAAGGAAGGAAATTTTGACACATGCTACTTACATTGATGAAACCTGAAGAAGTTAGACTAAGTAAAATATGCCAGTCACAAAAGGACAAATGCCTCTGAGCCACAACTAGAGAAGCCCGCACACCACAACGCAGACCCAGCACAGCCAAAACAAAAACAAAACCCAACAAACTAAAGGACAAATACTGTATGATTCCACTTGCATGAAGTACCTAGAGTAGTCAATTCATGGAGACGGAAAGTAGAATGAAGGTTGCACGGGGAGGAGGAAGGGAGGAATGAAGAGTTAGCATTTAATGGGTACAGAATTTCAGTTTTGGAAGAAGAAAAAAATCCTGGAGCTGGATGGTGGTAATGGTTGCACAACAGTGTGAATATACCTAATGTCACTGAATTGTACACTTAAAATTGTTTAAATCGTTAAATTCTGTGTTTTGTGTATTTAATGATAATTTACAAGAAGTTACCCCTTTCTGACATGGTGGAGCACATCTATGTGCCCCTTCTACAGGAAAAGTGGTCTCAGATATCTATCTCCCTTAATAATTAGGACTTTTCAGTAACAAACTTTTCATTGTAATTAGTGAAAAATGTCACAAGATGTCACTCTTTAGCTGAAAAATTATTCCTATTTGGTTCAGTGGCCAGTAACTGTAAGTAATGCCAGAGCATCAGATAAAAGCCTTTTGCTTGTACAAATAAGGTTTTCTGGGAAAGAGAATCCATTTTAAATCTGTGAAATGGATTAATAAGCTACTCTACTTATAAAATCTATATTAATATTTATTAACTTCATTGGTACTAATTGTTTTTCAGTTTAAATTGAATTGGTGTAATCAAGACCTTGGAGAAGGAAATGGCGACCCACTCGTGTTCTTGCCTGGAGAATCCCAGGGACGGGGGAGCCTGGTGGGCTTCCGTCTATGGGGTCACACAGAGTCGGACATGACTGAAGTGACTTAGCAGTAGCAGCAATCAAGACCTAACTAACTTTGCAAGTGATAGTAGTGAAATGTAAAGCTGAATTGTAAAGATCTTTTATCTTTGTAAAGTCAGGTGGCTTCTGGCTTTAACACTAAATGATGTGTGACACTGGCGAAGTCCTTTAATTTCTCTCATTTCACCAGAGTGGTAGAAATGTCCTTTCTTAGGTCAACATACACTATTGGATGTTTATTTTGTGCAAAAACATATTTAAATACATTCTAATACTAAAATACTCTGATTTTTATAGTGGTAATCAAATTTGGAGAAGGGGACGACGGAGAATGAGATGGTTGGATGGCATCACCGACTCTGTGGACATGAGTTTGAGTGTACTCCGGGAGTTGGTGATGGACAGGGAGGCCTGGCGTGCTGTGATTCATGGGGTCACGGAGAGTCGGACACGACTGAGCGACTGAACTGAACTGAACTGAATCAAATTGTAATTGTTGAAATATAATACCAGTGGGAATTCAGTAACAGAAAATACTGTCCACAAGAAGACATTAGGAAGTATAATGAGACTTCTTGATCTCCCGAAGGAGTATTTTAGGAAAATATTTACTTGTATCAAACAATTATAGTCAGAGGTATAAACTCGTGAATTAAAAAATATCACATGTATTACTGAGAACCATTTTAAAAAGATAATGGAGTATCCTGAAATGTAGAAAAAAGTGCTTTGTTTAAATGTAAATATTTTTAAGATTCAAGAACATGTTAATTCTTAATATGTATACTGCGGCTGATTCATGTTGAGGTTTGACAGAAAACAACAAAATTCTATAAAGCAATTTTCCTTCAATTAAAAAATCAATAAATTAAAAAATAAAGATTGGAGAAAGAAAAAAAGACTATGTTAATTCTTAAAGATTAACCATTTGAATTGGTAATATTATACTATAATAACAATTTTTTAAACTTCTAATTTCTGTAAGAAGTTTGATTTATAACCTAAAAATAATCAAAAGATCAATGCTCACTCCTGGGTGAAATGCTGGACAATATAATAAGTCAATAAACTAGGATATTACATTTTTATCAGTAGTAACAGCTATTAGGATTAATATTATTAGGATGAGAAAAATTATTCGAAATGGGTGAAAATAAAGAACTCAGAATGATATAAAAATCAGAGTGTAAATAGTGCCCAGTTTAGGCTATTTACAGTTGTTTTTGCTTCATTTCATTTAACTGTTAAAACTCAGATCTTTCTGTTTTAACTTTCATTTCCAAATGATTAAATATGTAAAAGGAGAGGACATATAGTAGCTAAAGGGTACGGGGTTGCTTTTTGTGGTCATAAAAATGTTCCTAAATTAACTATAGTGATAGTTGCACATATCTATGAATATATTAAAAACCATTGAATTGTACACTTTAAATGGGTGAACTGTATAAAAGGGCTTCCCTGGTAGCTCAGACAGTAAAGAATCTGCCTGCAGTTTGGGAGACCTGAGTTCGATCTCTGAGTTGGGAAGATCTCCTGGAGGAGGGCATGGCAACCCTCTCTAGTATTCTTGCCTGGAGAATCCCCATGGATAGAGAAGCCTGGCAGGCTACAGTCCATGGGATTGCAAAAAGTCGGACACGACTGAGCGACTAAGCACAGCAAAATGGTAAATAAAGCTGTTACTAAAAGATGAAAGAAGCACTATTCAAACATTTTTTTTTCTATTACTGCAAATATAATTATGAATGCCTATTTTAAAAAGAGTATTGAGAACAACTGATTTGGAGGGAGGGATAAAAGGGAAGTATGGGATTAACAGATGCACACTACCGTCTATGAAATAGATATACAACAAGGGTTTACTGTAGATCACAGGGAACTATATTCAATCTCTTGTAATAAACTACAATGGAAAAGAGTTTTTACAAGGAATATTGCTATACATGTATAACTGAGTTACTATGCTGTACACCTGAAATTAACACAGTAGGGTAAATCAACGATAATTCAATTAAAGTAAATACAGTTCAAGTAAGAAAAAATATGTAAGAGGAAAGAAAAGAATGACGTTAAAATTCGCATGATTAAACCCTGGGATCAAAAAAAGATTTATGCTTCATGTTATATCATCACTTCCATCATACGTATGTGTGTGTGTGTGTGTGTGTGTGTGTGTGTGTGTGTGTGGCGCGGTGATGGGAAATCTCCCAGTGAAAGAGAAGTTTGGGAGGGGCGTAGTGCGGGAGGCCCCTTCTGTTCCATTGATAACACGTTCATTCACTGGGAGTCGGCTAAAACAGACTAATCCTTCACGCAGTAATTCGCACTACCTTAATAAGGCCCTGCCACCTCTCCCAGAATTCGGTAAGTTCAAAGTGCAGTAAAAGTGCATTTTTCCAAAGACTAATTTGAAACGATTTTGTATATAATTACTGGAGGGTGAAGAGAGCGGGTATAGGAATTGGGGGAGGTAGTAATTACCAGGCGTCGCTTTGCTATAGTATTTGCACTGGGGAGATAACTTCAATGCGCGAATAGTTTCAAAAAGATTGTTTAGACAGTAATTGGCTTTTTCTCAGGAAAACTTTTCAGAAGGGACTTTCGAAAGCTGCTACTGCCCCCTGGAAATCAGCGCCCAGGGAGCCTGGGGAGGCGGGATGGCAGATGCCTGTACTCCGTCAGTAGCCGTCTCTGCCTCTGTCCCTAGGACCAAAGGATGCTGCTCTCCTGGCCCCGCTACCGCTGAAGCGCCCAGGGGGTCCCTGGAGAGCCGACCTGAGCGCAGACACCACAAGCCATGAGCCCTCTGAGGTGGCGAGCGTCGCTCTCGCTTCTGCTGCTGGGCGGCTGCCTCCTCGCGGCCGCCGGGAGAAAGCAGGGGGCGGCCGGCGTCGCGGCTGAGCCGGCCTCGGGCTCCGCAGGCGGCTCCTCCGGCCGCTTTGTCAGCCCCGAGCGGCACACGTGCAGCTGGCAGCTCCTGCCGCCCGCCCCAGGGCCCGAAGCCCGCAGCGAGCTGGCGTTGCGCTGCCAAGGCCCGGACGGGGCGCGCCACCGGTGCGCCTACCGCGGAGAGCCCGGGCGCTGCGCTGTCTACGCCGCCCGCCGCTCGCACTACTGGAAGCAGGTGCTGGGCGGGCTGCGCAGGAAGCGGAGGCCCTGCCACGATCCCGCGCCGCTCAAGGCCCGCCTGTGCGCCGGCAAGAAGGGCCGAGGCGCGGAGCTGCGCCTTGTGCCCCAGGCATTCCCAGTCGTCAGCCCCAAGGCGGCGGCGGGCTTAACTCGGGATCCCAAGCCCCGGGCCAGG
This sequence comes from Moschus berezovskii, assembly GCF_049115385.1. Classification (NCBI taxonomy): domain Eukaryota; kingdom Metazoa; phylum Chordata; class Mammalia; order Artiodactyla; family Moschidae; genus Moschus; species Moschus berezovskii. The sequence continues at coordinate 59,246,903 of NC_142471.1, read as the reverse complement.
AGTCGGGGGCAGCCCGGAGAGCCCGCGCTCGGCCCCGCGGCAGGGGCCCCGCCTCCCCCGAGCGCGCCGCCCAAAGGGAAGCCCTCTGAGTTGAAGCCCAAAGAGGGCAAGAGGAAGGCGGCCTGGGACCCAGACGAGGAGCGACCACTGGGGACCGGGCCTGATCCCGACGGGCTGGACGAGAACGCGAAGCTCACGGACACCTACTGTGCTGAGAAGTGGCACTCTCTCTGCAACTTCTTTGTCAATTTCTGGAATGGCTGAGGATGCGGGCCTGGGGAAGCCTGGGGAAAAGGGGTGGGGCGCGGGGGACAGGGGTCTGTGCCCAGCCGGGGAGGGAAAACTAAGGGCATCCTAGGCCAGGAGATGCAGGAGAGTGGGGTAGTCCCTTCTAGAAGGGGCCTGGAGGGTAGAGTGGGGCTGGGGGTGGGGGGCTTGGGATGGGAGTGTAAAGGGTATGGGCAGTCCCTGAGACAGCAGAGAAGTTAAAAATTATTGAGTCGAGCCTGATTAAGAGCAGAAGAAACAGTGGAAACAGACGTAAGTAGGCATACCTTAAATGTGCAAAAACTGTAGACTGGGGAGAGAGATGGGTAGAGAGAGGCTGAAAAAAGGAAGTGGGAAAAAGTGACTAAAATGATGTGACTCCTGTGGGAAGCAGGATACGATGTACACTATTTAACACATTTATATTACAATTGATAACCTGAGCCAGACTGAATTTTCAGTGTCTTCTCATCTACTCAACTTACAAGATTACCAACTTTTTTTCTCTTTAGGAATTGGTATGAACTTGGGTGCTGTCTCCAGTCATAGATGATCCCTATGGGGATCAAAGCCAATGGGAGCTCAAAATTGACTCCAGTGAAAAGATTTTCCAGATGATTTACCTCTGAATTCTTTTAGAAGTATTGCTTTTAAACAGAGTAATGCCTGGTATTCTGAAACTTTCCCATTAACCTTCCAAATTCAGAAGTTAATGATAGAAGTTGGTTTTAAAAAAACAATTCTGTGTTTGATCGTGTTTTTAAAAACAGCTAAAATGTAAGCACACATCTCAGAATGGAAGTCATATCTCTGTTTCATGTAATTAATTGTTAACATATTCCATTTTAAATAAGATGTAATAATAGACTTTGCACACGTTAGGTGCTCAATAAAAACTGTATGGCTAGATTTAAAGAACTGGCAGGACAATGGAAATTTTGATTGCATTTGATCTAGTTCTGACTAAACCTTGAAGTTAAGTTCCTAAAAATATCTTGAATTGCTGGGGGAAGACAAGAAGTAAGAAATCTGCATAAGGGAAAAATCACAAACTGGCAAACCTGGGCCCTAGCATTCCTCTGTTGGCCCTGCATGTAGTTATAGCATTTTTCTGCTCTTCCTTCCTTCCTCCCAATTGGGACTTGTTGCCAGCATTGAAAATCAAATAATTTCATATAAAAAGCCAGATGTTTGAATTCTCGTGTAAAATTAGATCTAACAATATTTGACACACCTTTCTATAAGGCAACATGATGCTGAAGTTGGCTGCCCTCTTTAGATTAATTTTCCTTAAGATTTATTTATTTCATTACTTTTGGCTATGGTGGATCCTCATTGCTGCCCACAAGCTTTCTCTAGTTGTGTCTAGCAGGGGCTACTTTTCATTGTGGTTCAAGGGCTTCTTACTGAGTGGCTTCTCTTGTTGCAGAGCAGGGGCTCTAGGGTGCAGGAGTGTGGGCTTCAGTAGTTGCTCCAAGTGGGCTCAATAGTTTTGGCTCCCAGGCTCTAAAACAAGGGCTCAGTAGTTTTGGCGGAGAAGGCAATGGCAAGCCACTCCAGTACTATTGCCTAGAAAATCCCATGGATGGAGGAGCCTGGTAGGCTGCAGTCCGTGGGGTCGCTAAGGGTCGGACACGACTGAGCGACTTCACTTTCACTTTTCACTTTCATACATTGGAGAAGGAAATGGTAACCCACTCCAGTGTTCTTGCCTGGAGAATCCCAAGGACGGGGGAGCCTGGTGGGCTTCCGTCTATAGGGTCACACAGAGTCGGACACGACTGAAGTGACTTAGCAGTAGTTTTGGTGCCCGGGCTTAGCTGTTCTGCCACATGTGGGATCTTTCCAGACCAGTGATCAAACCCGGTGTCCCTTGCATTGCAAGGTGGATTCTTAACCACTGGACTACCAGGGAAGCCCCTAGATATATTTTCCTGAGTTTTCCCACTACTCCTACACATCTTATCAATCGACTTTATTCTCTTACAGGGCTCAACCTCTGAGACATTTGAGCCACCACCAGATAGAAGGGTTTTTGGCTGACCTGTTCTTCTCAACTCCTATCCTTTAAAACAATCATAAATGCAACAATCTGACAGATACTGAATATCTCCTGAACTTCTCCTTCCTTGAACAGCCCCTATAAAATGTAAGCTTTTACTTGTTCTGTACATTCTTCACACAATTGGCAAAACATTGAGATTGATGAGATGTTTTTCAATGACAACCATGTGAAAGGAGATGAGAATGTTTCTGCTTTTGGAGGCTTTTGGAACCACAGCTGCCCTCCCAGCTCCGTGGCTCTCTTAACAACTTCAAAGAGCAGTTCTCCTTACTTCCTGCCAGATGCTTATGGACTTCAGAGCTTTGATGAACTTACCCCAAGTTTGTCTCTCCTGTGACCTCTGACTCACCACATTCAAACTCTTCCCCATTTCAATTGTTAAAAACAGGCTCCAAAGCTCTCCTCTCCCTTTTGTAAAGCAAGACAGCTGCTTCAGCCATATTAAAATTATTCAACGGTCATTATATACAGAAAACAGAACTAAGATAATGTAAAGTGCCACTAATAATGACTAGCCAAGGCAAAATACTTTGGGCTTCCCTGGTGGCTCAGACGGTAAAGAATCTGCCTGCAATGCAGGAGACTTGGGTTCGATCTCTGGGTTAGGAAGATCCCCTGGAGAAGGAAATGGCAACCCACTCCAGTATTCTTGCCTGGAGAATCCCATAGACAGAGTAGCCTGGGGGGTTGCAAAGAGTTGAACACGATTAAGTGACAAACACACACACACACAAGGTAAAATATCTAAGAATAAACTCAATGAAAAAATATGCAAGAGCTACATGTAGAACACAGAAATACACTTGAGGGCAGAACAGAAAGACCTGAGTAAATTAAAACATATATGGATTATGATTATGACTATTATTAAAGAAGGCTTAATATTTAAAAATGTCAATTAATCTACATATTTAAACATGACACCAACAAAATGCCAAAAGGATTTTGTGGTATGAGAACTAGGTAGACTGATTCGAAAGTTCCAAAGGAAAACCAAAATGAATTTGGGGACTGAACGGGTGCAGGGTTGCATGTTTCAGAGAGGAAGAGAAAAAAGAATGCTTTCAGGGCACAACTTGAAATGGCTAAATACAGAATCTCCCAAAGGACTGTCAGCAGCACAGTGCAAAACAATGTAAATGACGTGAGGGCACTGTTTCTAGGTAACCACAGAGACTCTCCATAAAAGGTCAGAAGCTACCGACCAGCACTTCAGTTGCCAGTTGCTGCCTTTGAGCCAGGTGGTCATGTGATCGCGGCAGGGCTGAGGACCCTAAACCTTTGATCCGTATGTTCTTTTCTTCCCACGCATAATGATCACAATGAGGACGATTCTTCTCCACATGGAGACAGGGAGAGGGCCCTTACGCATTAAGATGTAGGTAAGGTCACACAGAGTTGGACACGACTGAAGTGACTTAGCAGCAGCAGCAGCAGAGGGGTTGGAGGGAAGAAGACTAGTGTGGGCTCCCCAGAAGGGTGAGAGGTCACAGTTTACATTTAATCAAGTGTCAGTACTCCTTGGGAGTGTCACAGGATGAAATATTTTCCAGCATTTGGAGACAGCTCTTTACCTTCTTTCTTTTCTCCCTTCTGATTATTGCTCAAGGCTTGGGAGGGCTCTCAATTATATTTAAAAAGGCAAAGCAAAAGAACACACAACACAACAGAACACACACACACACAGAGGATTGGAGTACTTTGAAAACTTATTGCTGGCAGTGTGCTCCAGAGGAGGAAGCTGGTTAGGACAGTCACATCTTTTATTCCTGAGCTCACACCAACAGTCTCCACCATGTGTGTAGGCAACCAGCTTCTTAGATGGCTTTGGATATTCCTGCAAAGCCCTGTTAAAATCCACAACATAAACCCTCAGTAAAATCTGGAGGGTGAAATCACTTTGAGTAACTGTGCATGGCTGGACCTACACCGTTATAAAAACTTTGAGTGAGTCACTGAGAATGAAGGAGGACCCCAGTGCAAGATGACAGCATGCTTGCCTGAAAGCAGGTTGGCTGGCTTAGGAAGGCTGGGGGCCGACAGAAGTTGGGAGAGCTGAAGTTATTTGCAGGAGGGATAATTAGCCTCATGGAACCAGCTGGTAGCATGGAAGAGGGCAGAGGCTGGAAGCCGCCAGCAGGGGCATTGGACTGCAGCCTCAAAATCTGGCTACTGTTTAATGGTAAATTTGTTCAAAATAGTAGAGGAGGCCTTCTCTTTTAATAGCCATGAAGTTTCATTTGCCACTTAAATAATAACTATAGTTTAATGTCAATGATCTTCTTGAATTTTGAAAATAACTTAGACATAACCATTTAAACATGCTGCTGCTGCTGCTAAGTCGCTTCAGTCGTGTCCAACTCGATACAACCCCATAGATGGCAGCCCACCAGGCTCCTCCATCCCTCGGATTCTCCAGGCAAGAATACTGGAGTGGGTTGCCATGTCCAGGACTGGTGTGTTATTTTGGTAATGAATGCTGGTTCACAAAATTCTGTATCAACATCATAAAAGTTTATCATTCTATTGTTTTATCTCAAAGTTTGCCATTAGATCCTAATTGAATTTCATAGTCTTTCCTGCTCCTTGTTAAATACTGAAAGTGAGAGCTCAGTTCTAAGAGCAAGAAGGGTTAATGAGTTTGTGAACTTGCGTTGGTGGCCTGTTCCTAAGTCTGAACCCTGCATGTTTTGGGGAACATGGTTGCCTGTTAACCTCCCAGGTGAACAGCTGGTGGGGATCAAAGGCACCCTGCACTGTGTGGTTTTGCTCAAACTGACTTCCCACTTAACCCCCAGGAAAAGGGCCCTGCTAGGTCCCCAAGGAGCGGTGGGCTGTGCTAAACCCAGAAGCACATCTGAAGGAAGGTCTGTCCCACTAGAGTTTCTTTGGAAATGTGCCAGGGGAGGCTACGGCGGGAAGGAATTGGTTCTCAGAGCTGTGAAAACAGGGATGGGAATGCGAGGATTATTTAGGCAGAGACATCACACCAAGTAGCATTTCCCTCTTTAGGTCCTCCTCCAACATTTGCAGAGTCTGGAGCAAGAGTTCCAGTGGAGGGAAGTCCACTTACTGTATGTGTGAATAGTAAATAATCATGACACAGGCTAGTAAATATAGTCTATCCTCCTGTCTCAACTATACCTTTGAACAACAAAAATTTAAATATATACATATGAAAACTATAATTTTTATATGAGTGAAAGTTGGTAAATATAAAAAAAAAATGAATTCACATATATGTGGGACTTTCCTGGTGGTCCGGTGGTTAAGACTCTGTGCTTCCACTGCAGGGACACAGGTTTGATTCCTGATTGGGGAACTAAGATTTCCACTTGCCGAACAGCAGGGCTAAAACAAAACAAAACAAAAAGGTACTTCCTTGGTGGTGCCGTGGTTAAGACTCTGTGCATCCCAATGCAAGGGGAGCAGGTTCAATCCGTGGTTGGGGAACTAAGATCCTACATGCTATGCCAAGAAAATATTTTTTAAAAAATTAAGTTTAAAAAATGTAATGCCAGGAACATCTTCATGCTGGAAAGATGTAACTGTCATTTTCAAGGATCCTTACCCGCCCCCCACAAAAGTGCCAGAGGTCTCCTCTTTTTCATCTAGCTTGCTGACTTCATGGATGCAATTTTCTTTATCAGGTAATAGTCCAAAATAGCATTTGAGGTTTTATGATTTAAAATGGATAATTCTTTTAAATTTTTAATTGCTTTGATTAGTCATTACTTCTCCACTTAGTTAAATAGCCATTAAATAATTTATATATATATATATATATATATATATTCACATTCTGTATGGTCTTAACCTACAGTTTAGGGTTTAAAAAAATAAACAGATCTCTCTGAAAATGTTCTATTTCCTTTTTTTCTTCAGTTTTTTTCCTGCTATGAGTTCAATTTGAATATTTTCTCTCACAATCTTGATAAGCAATTCATTTTCAGTGATCTAAGGGATTAAAAAATAAAGTGTAATATGGATAAACAAGGTCCTACCATAGAGCATACGGAACTATGGTCAAGATCCATAATGCACTGTTGGGCACAGTGTACAAATTTAAACTACAGAAATATGCCAGGGAGGTTGAAAATAATAACAATTATATAACATAATTACTGTAAAAAGAAAAAGCAAGCGTAAAACATGAAATTTACTGGATTTTGGATTTTTTTAAAATTTAGTTAAAAGGTATTTTGTGAACAATTGAGAAATTTTAAATATGGCCTCTATTTTAAGTGGCATTATTTAAGCAGAGTTAATCATCTTAGGTATAACAGTACTGTGGTTATGAAGAAAAACGTCCTTATGCCAATTCCTTCATGTGAATTATTTCAGGGCAAAATGTTAGATCTGAAATTGTAAGTAATTCAGGAGAAAGAAACCTCTATGCAGATATATGATAAAGCTAATGGCAAAATGCTAACAAATGGTGAATGCAGATGAAGGGTAGAGAAACGTTCATTTGTCTTGTTGTATTACATTTTCTGGAGAAGGCAATGGCACCCGACTCCAGTACTCTTGCCTGGAAAATCCCATGGACGGAGAAGCCTGGTAAGCAGTCCATGAGGTCCTAAGAGTTGGACACGGTTGAGCGACTTCACTTTCACTTTTCACTTTCAACTTTTCTAACCCTAACCCTAATCTAGCCCCATGATTATCTTAAAATGTTTTCTAAATTATTTGAATTGCAGTGAGAAAATGTGGTCCTGAGAAATAAAACTATCTATGGTGATTAAATGATGAGAGTGGGGAAAAAAAGAAGGCAACACTAAAAGAGCCACGAGTATATCTAGAGGAAAATAAATTTGGCAAACCAAAGTACCGCGCATGGTCCATGGGAGCAAGGGATGCTCCGCACCCCTGGTGACGTATTGTGTGTGTCCGGCGATGCTCCGCGCCTGGGAGTGCTCCACCGCGGGCGCGCACAGGGTTAACTGCAGGCCGAGGGGCCCGTGCATCCTATGCCCGCCCACATTCCGCTACTGAATGGAGGCGATGGTCTGATTCCGGTGGGGTGATGTCGCCGCTCCGCATCCAACCTTCCCACTGGTCAGGCCCCCAGCCCCTCCCGGGGCCGACCCTGCGCTCCGCAGTCACGTTATCTTCACCACCATTCACGCGGCCCGATGTGGGTTACAAAGCGGGACATTAACAAGTCTGAGGACGTCGCAGAATCTAGAAATGCTGGGCTAGAGACCGGGAAACAATTACCAGGGTTCTGAAGGCCCCCGTCGTCGACCAGCCTAGTAATCTAACCCCTTCCGTGATGTGACAGGGGGTCCTGTCTTTGCAGATCTGTTCCTTTGTCTGAACTTGGGAAAGAAAGCGTGTTACAATTTGAGAAATGTGTGTGTGTGTGCGCGCGCCCTTTCATTAAGTTCCTATGAACCAAACAAAAGAGACCTTTCTCGATTTGCCCTTGTCTAACTTTATAAAGCACATCTCATAAAATAAAAACTTAAAAAAAAATAACAGAACCGGTTTTTAACTCTAGAGAGACCTAAATGAAAAGAATATATTATGTTCATATATGGTGCTCCACCAAATCTAATAATTATTCTTCTTGTAATAACCGTATTTTTGATACCTTCAGCTGGTTATATTTTGTAAAATATTTTATAGAATATATAAAACATAAAATAACGCGAATGCTTCATTTTTATCACCTATCCAACAACCATGAAAACTACAGAAAGTGTGATTAAGTGGGCAATACAAAGTGACATTTATTATCACTAGAGAAAGTAAACTGGCATGTACAGAATGAGTAAAAGGAAATGTGCAAATAGAAAATTCACTCCTTCAACTAGTACTTACAGAACTCACAATGCCCCCGGCTCTGGCGATTCAAGTGTGTAGGACACCCCTGCCCTTCAGGATATGTCTTGCGCTTCAGAATCTCCCAGTTTTCCTGAGGAAGAGCACTGAGTGAGGGGGCCAGAATTATGAAAGAGTTAAGTACCAGGTGCTGCAGGAGCCCATGGGAGGGACATACAGCTGGGTCAGGCTCATGGATGTGTGTGGAGGTGACAGAAAGGGGGAATCAGTTAAGGTTTCCTGGAGGAAGAAATACTGAGCTGAAATCTGAAGAATGAAGTTGGGCCTGTGGTTCCCTAACTTTGTGGACATTAGACTTACTTGGGGAGTGACTTCCCTGGTGGTCCAGAGGCTGACTTCAGGCTCCCAACGCAGGGGGCCAGGTTCCATGCCTAGTCAGGAAATGAGAGTTCACAAGCTGCAGACAGTATCTCACATGCCTCAGCTAAGACCCAGAGCAGCCCCCGATCCCCCCACCCCAGGGAAAAAAAAAGTCATCTGGGGAGCTTCAAAAAATCCCTGTTGCCAAGGTCACACTCCTATTAAATTAGAATGTCTAGGGGTGAGAACCTGGCATCAGTGTTCTTAACAAGTATTTTAAAACCCAGGTAACCCCAACGTACAGCAAAGTTGTGGGAATTACTAAGGCAAATGGAGGGAAGCTGACATTTTTCAGTTTCCTGAAGGAAAACATTTGCCCAGCAGGCATGTAGTAGTTGTTAGTCATTGTTCTTGCTTCCAGCTTCTCCTCGGTACCGCCTGCCTCTAGTACACATTTTAGGAAATGTTTATTGAAGTTGGAGAAAAAGCCAATCAAAATCTGGATATATAAGAAAACCAAGCACTCCAAAAGAATGCCAGCTGTCACTCCTTAGGGTCTGAAACTTACAATGGTAGGTCCTCCCCTAAAGACAAGGCAAAATGCAACATTCTGATAATTGGCGGGGGGATGTGTAATTGTCACTTCATAGGCAATGGCAACCCACTCCAGTATTCTTGCCTGGAAAATACCATGGATGGAGGAGCCTGGCAGGCTGCAGTCCATGGTGTCACAAAGAATCAGACACGACTGAGTGACATCACTTCAGGCAACTGTTGGGCTTCCCTTGTGGCTCAGAATCCACGTGCAATGCAGGAGACCTAGGTTTGATCCCTGGGTCAGGAAGATCTCCCGGAGAACGACATTGCAACCCACTCCTGTATTCTTGCCTGGAGAATTCCATGGACAGAGGAGCCTGGTGGCCTACAATCGATGGGGTTGCAAAGAGTCAGACACGACTGAGCAACTAACACTTTGACTTCAGACAAGTTACAGGATTATTGTTTCTATCTTGAAAATGGCTGTCCCCTCTTTACTAAAAAAAAGCACCACGTCTGCTGTTATGGGTACATTAATCATGAACTGTCAAGAAAAACCTGAGGAGGAGGCCACTGGAAAGAATATTCCACCAAGTGAGTGGAGGTAAACCATGCAGAGCAGAAGCTAGGGCTCTTCCCCCCAGGGGCCACTTTCTCTGCCCGCTGCTCTAAGAGCAGGATTTGCCCATCAAGCTCTCCTAGCTAAGCATTCTCTGAGATGCTATTCTACCTGGGCATGAAATAGCCTCTTGGAATTTACCTCTTGTTATATAAATGACTTGGAAACAAACAGAGATCAAACCAGTCAATTCTAAAGGAAATCAGTCCTGAATATTCATTGGAAGGACTGATGCTGAAACTGAAACGCCAATATTTTGGCCACCTGATGCGAAGAACTGACTCACCGGAAAAGACCCTGAGGCTGGGAGACTGAAGGTGGGAGAAGAAGGGGATGACAGAGGATGAGGTGGTTGGATGGCATCCCTGACTTGATGGACATGAGTTTGACTAAACTCTGGGAGTTGGTGACAAACAGGGAAGGCTGGTGTGCTACAGTCCATGGAGTTGAAAACAGTCAGACATGACTGAGCGACTGAACTGACTGACTGATGTAAATGGCAGTTTCATGCCTGCATGCTGTGCCCATGTGCTCAGTCGCGTGGGACTCTTTGCGACTCCACTGTACTATAACCTGCCAGGCTACTCTGTACATGGGATTTCCCAGACAAGAATACTGGAGTGGGTAGCCATTCCCTTCTCCAGGGGATCTTTCCGACCCAGGGACCAAACCCAGATCTCTTGCATTAGCAGGTGGATTCTTTACTACTGAGCCACCTGGGGAGCCCAGGGCACTTTAAAAGGGAGGGGGAAAGAAAGCCTCTTGTAATGCAGACTGAGGCAGGCGATGTTTTCAGTAGAGCAGTTACCACAGAATATGAACTTTTTTTTTTTCAAGGGGCTGGGTGCTATTCTGACTTCTAGGGGACTTTCTGAAACCTGAGGGAACAAGCGTGTCACACTACTCACGGAGAGGCCTAGGGAATGAACCGTACAGAGCTCTATCTTATAAACCTTTAGGAACCTTTGTATCTCTGCAGGAAAGTAAAATGTAAGGTATTTATTTATTCCATTCCCCCACCCCTCCCCGCTCCAAGCAGTGGTTGCAACTGTGACCCCCATGGGATTAACAATCCCTGTGACCTAGATTCAAGTCACAAAGGTGCTCCTCAATCAGAGCTGGGAATGGTCTGGAGAGACAGCATTCTTCTCATTAGTTGTCCCATACGTGATGCAATAAGGAAACCAAGCCTCTGAAACCAACCAATCAGCATAAATCCGTGCCAACTGGAAGCTGACCTGAAATGAAGCCAGTTCCAGGCAACGCCCATGGACAGGGAAGGAGAAGGAATGGAGGAAAATAAATGTGGATTTTGCAGCAGGCTTCCCAAGGGTAGCTGGGAGCTGTTGCTAAGCCCCGAAGATCAGTCAGTCAGGCTCTTCCCAAGATCTTTTTTCTCTTGAGCAGTGAGGGAACGCCTCCTCCCGTTTATATGCAGTCTATAATCTACAAAGTGTTTTCATTGACATGACCTCATCTGAGCCTCACAGCCACCCTGTGAGGTTGGCAGGGCATGTGTGATCTTCCGCCCCCCTCTCCCTTGCCGCCCGCAATTAACCTTAGTGAGAAACTAAGGTTTAGGGCGAGTGCCCTATAGGGTACAGCTGCCCCTGAACCTGACTTACAGTGCTCTTTCTACTCACTGTATTTCTTCAGTACCATTAGTATTGGGTATCAGGCTCACCATCAGTAGCTCTTTTTAAACCACCCTCAGACCTCATGAAAAATATGGGTTTTTAGACCTCACTTGGATCTTCCCAAAGTCACCATCTGGGGCAGCACTGGGAAGACTATTTTTAACCTGCAGATTGCCCCAGTGATTCTGCTAAGAATCACTTTCGGTAGCTTGTCACTTAGACAAGACCCAGGAGGGTTTCACTTTGGTTCGCAGTTCCCGTGAGCTCTTGGGTCTAGTGTTTCCTTAGCCTTGCACCACAAATTAAACAGTTCGTGTTTTAAAATGAATGAACCTATAAAAATTACTCCTTGGCTTCCCCCTTCTTTATCCCAGCGTGGCTATTATGGTTTTGGTTCCGGGCAAGAACAACTCTTTTAAAGAAGGCAACCCTTGGGCCTCCCTTCATCCTTTCAAACAGTGATTTGCAGAAAACCCAAGGCAGCATCTCTTTCCTATAGCATCCTAGTCTTCAGAACTGTCCCATGCTATTTATCTCCCTTTCTCCTACCTACCGCCCTTACTCAATTCTCATCCATCTTCCCTGGGCCTTCCCCTGACTGCTGGAGCCACCAGAGCTCTGATTTACAGCACAATTTCGTGCTTGGAATTATAGGAAAGCATAAGCACAGCTCTATACATGGGTGTCTCAACAGCTCCCTCGGCTTGGCCAGCTTCTTTCTCAATTGCAAACTCTTAACTGGCCCCATACCCCACTTCCCTCATACAGATGACATCCCAAGTTCTTCAAGGGATAAATAATTGCTTTTCACACTGAATCAGTCTTCTCGAACTAAAGGTTAGCTGAGCCTGCCCCTCTGCTGCTGCTGCTAAGTTGCTTCAGTCGTGTCCGACACTGTGCGACCCCATAGACAGCAGCCCACCAAGCTCCCTGTCCCTGGGATTCTCCAGGCAAGAACACTGGAGTAGGTTGCCATTTCCTTCTCCAATGCATGCAAGTGAAAAGTGAAAGTGAAGTCGTTCAGTTGTGTCTGACTCTTCGCAACACCATGGACTGCAGCCTACCAGCTCCTTCGCCCATGGGATTTTCCAGGCAACAGTACTGGAGTGGGGTGCCACTGCCTTCTCCAAAGCCTGCCACTAATCCTTGTTAAAAGACCCAGATACCCTGGTCACCTATCATGTGCTATCTTCACCTGCTTCCTCCAGGTACCTCCAAACTTGGCTCAAACTGTCCGTCGAGTCAAAGCTATGGTTTTTCCGTAGTCATGTGTGGATGTGAGAGTTGGACCATAAAGAAAGTTGAACGCTGAAGAACTGATGCTTTTGAACTGTGGTGTTGGAGAAGACTCTTGAGAGTCCCTTGGACTTCAAGATAAACGATCCTAAAGGAATCAGTGAATCCTAAAGGAAATCAGTCCTGAATATTCGTTGGAGGGACTGACTCTGAAACTGAAACTCCCAACACTTTGGCCACCTGATGTGAAGAACTGACATTGGAAAAGACCCTGATGCTGAGTAAGACTGAAGGCAGGAGGAGGGGACAGCAGAGGATGAGACGGTTGGATAGCACCACGGACTTGATGGACATGAATCTGAGCAAGCTCCAGGAGATGGTGATGGACAGGGAAGCCTGGTGTGCTGCAGTCCCTGGAGTCACAAAGAGTCAGACACTACTGAGCGACTGAATTGTACTGGGTCTCAGAACCTTCAGCATCCCCCCAAAAATCCACTCAGGCCTTGAATCAATGAATTCCCAGGGATATCACTGCACTTACCTCAAACATATGTCCATGGCATTGGGCAGGATGCTGGAAGACAGTCATGAATAACACTGACATGGTTCCTGTGTATATGGAGTTGGTAGCCAATTTGGAAAGGCAGTTGAACAAGGGATCAAACAATGTGGCTGTCAACTCTGGATGCACATTAGATCAGGGCTTATCCATGACATGGGATGAAATATCTTGGTGGCAGTCCTGGGGAATCAAGAAGTATTCTCCAAGCTTCTTAATTCACAGGTTATTCTCATAGCATTTCTTGCCTCCCATCCATTCCTTAGAGGGCTCGTGTGGAATTTCAACTACACAGACAACCTTCTACCATCCACTCCTTGTCTCTGACTGGGGCCTGAATGGGTATGCGGTGCTGCGATGATGACTGTAGTCAGTGGGTCTCACAGTGCATAGTATCACTCCCCACACACTCTCACCAGTGGGCAGCTCTGAAGACTTCAGAAGGCAAATAAACTGTGAATGAGGATTTTCCTTTAAACTTTATTTGGGGGAGTGGGGGCTACTGCTTTTATTATCTGTATTGGGGTCTAATCAGGTCAAAAGAAAAAAATAACACATGGGAACTAGCGTCAGAACAATGAAATACTTACAGCTGACAAGTATCTTAACTCCCTTTCCTCATCTATAAAATGGGATCATTATAGACAAAACCTCAAGGTCTGCTATGAAAATTAATGGTTATTTTGGTAAAAAGCCTGTTATGTAACACCACACAATAAGTGGCATTTATTATTTCTTTTACTCTCTGAAAAGACTGGAAAATGCTGTTTTATGATTCACAGATCTACAAATAAATCTCCAGAGAGGTTGTACCAATGCACACTCCCACCTGCAGTCCACAAGAATACCTATTTTTAGCTCCTCCACCACAGAGCATCATTCTTAAAAACAAAAGTTGACAATTTGATAGATAAAACTGGTATAAAGTTATTTTAACTTTCATTCATTTTAATTCTTTCATTTTATTAATTCTAGTGAACTTTTTTCTGTCATATTTCTATTTTGTATCTATTTTTTACATATAAAATTAAAAATTTTAAACGTAATCATGTCTTTTGATTTACAACTTTTGCTTTTATGCTTGAGATTATACATTCACCTTTATCACCTTTTAGTTCCAAAAGGTATTTTTTAGATCCACATGGAATGTATTTTAGACTATGATGTAAAATATCTTAATTTTTCCTAATTTCTTCTACTAGGAAGATATAATTCATTCTATATAATTCTATATAATTCATTCTTTCCCTTTCCCTATCTATTGGAAATACCATTTTCACTCTTTCGATAACTTTAACCATCTCTTCTTATAATAATAGCACATATTTTAATTATCATAGCCTTGTAGTATATTTTAGTATCAGGTAATGAGTTTGAGTGAACTCCGGGAGGTGGTGATGGACAGGGAGGCCTGGTGTGCTGTGATTCATGGGGTTGCAGAGTCGGACACGACTGAGGGACTGAACTGAACTGAATGTGAATTCACGGGGGAAAATCTTCATACTGCATCTTGTGTGTCACACACTTGTTTGTGCACATTGTCGCCTCAAGTAAAACATACTGCTTTGGGTAACGCAATCTGAATTGAGACTGAGATACTTTATATGACGAAACAGGATGCAGTCATTAAAAAGCTTTTCCAAGAGGAGTTAAACTTTGGCTATAATGTTAAAAGATTCAGGTTAAATAATATGATCTGACTTTGCTAAAACCAACAAATTACCTGTCTATATGCACAGAAAACAGATTGTAAATAAATACACTAAAATGTTGGTGGCAAGCTGTTTATAAGTAATAGGATGACAGATAATTTTTAGCTGTATCTTAGCTGTATCTTTCAGCCTTTCCCAAATTTTCTACAGTGAATGTGCTTTACTGTTACAAGCTAAACAATTAGTAATTAAAATTACTGTAATATTTTAAGGCGCACCCCCAGTGCTGGTCAGGAAGGTTGGAGTCGTCAATCCCCCACCCCCAGACGATACTGGCTCTTTCTCTCCAGAGGGAGTCATGGATGGGTATCCAGCCCTGAAAGAGCTCAACCTCTTGATCAGAGAGATGCTGACATTACAACACATTAAATGCCAAATAATAGCATCTAGAATCTCCCAGTGAGCCTTTGTATTGCCTGCTGGGAGAGGGCTGTGGGTGTCACCTCCTACTCCCCTCTCTGAACCCCACCCATAAAGATGATGCACTGCATCAGGGAGGTATGCAAATCCTGGCATATCTCTGACTTTCTAATCCTATCAGGAATGCTTAGGGTGTTAATTTGACCATGTTTCACAGCTCATAAATCTACTTGGGGGCAAAGCTGAGCTGCCAGATGCCATCAAGCAAAACGCCTTCTGAGGTTGGCAGTTGGGAGTAAAACAGCCCAGACCGTGCCTCAATAAAGTCCAATAAAGAGCTTTGTATGTGGGGGACTGGAAAGTACTGTCTCACGTTTTGATACAAAGGAATGAAACTGTGGGAAATGTGCACTTCTGATTATCTGGACTGGTGGTCTCCCCTATGCCCCGCCTGCCCACTGAGCCATGATCGTCATTCATTCACTATTCTTTGCACACAGATGGATCTATCTTGTTCCCAAACAACTGCTTACAGAGACTCCTGTCAGATTAGTTTATTCAATCCCTGTCAGTAAACACAAACTAATTTCGCTACCAGGGAATCTGCTAGCCTTTTTATATTTAAATCTACTAAACTTCAGGCAGGTCATTTCTGTCTAGATTCATTCTCCATTTAGTGGTCAGAACAGAAACATTCTCCTCTTTCTGGGACAGAACACTGCCCCAGAAGAGTCTCCCCTATTTTTTCTTAACAAAGGTAGGGAAGAACCTAACAAATCAGTTTCAACCTCCAGATTACAGCTTCCTCCGGAATTCAGCTGTTCCTCCAACTGGTCAGTTCACAATTGGGCTGATTTGAAATTCTAAGTAAAAACATCCTTTCCAGTATCTGTTTCAAGAGGGGAGGCAATAAGGCAGGCAGGCAGAATTTCAACTTCCTTCTAGGTCCAAGCCTCTTTGAAGGTATGCTGGTGCAGTTTTCTGCCTTCAAGGTCATAAAGCTCCTCTGACAGATTCTGCACATCAACTAGGGTGAGGAGGAGAGCTGGCTCCAGGAGAGGCACACAACAGTTAATGCCCCTGAAACTTATAAAGTACCAGCAAAAACCTACCCACTCTGCATCTCCACATGGTAGAGGCAACCAGTGATATTTCCAGAACCTGGATTGAGAAACTCCTCTCTCCCCTGGGCTGATTTACTGGCTGCTAAGAGCACAGCATCTTTGGAGGGTTGCAGAAAACAGGTGAAAGGAAATCGGAAAAAACTTACCAGCCGTGGTTTTGGGCAAGTTTAGCTCTGGAGCTCCAGTTCCCTTCATGTGGGATTATCTGGTTTATGATGCAGACATTTAATACATGGTGACTGTGGTTACTGATAGAACTGATGGTGAGTTGATAACTGTGATTTTTGGTATTATGGGTGGTAAATTAAAAAAATGATAACAATGATTATTGGTGTTGTCAGTAATGGATTTGATAAATAACTTATTGTTGCCGCTGGTAATGCCACTACTAGCCATTTCTTCATAAAATGGTGGTGCTAAGCCACTTCAGTCTGACTGTGCGGCCCTATAGACTAGCATGCCAGGCTCCTCTGTCCACGGGATTCTCCAGGCAAAAGTACTGGACTGGGTTGCCATTTCTTTCTACAGGAAACTCACTCTAGTATTCTTTTTTTAAAATAAAGTCTTTACTGAATTTGTTACTTTTTTTTTTTTTTTAATGTTTGGTTCTTTGGCCCCAAGGCATGTGGGATCTTAGCTCCCCCATCAGGGGATCAAAACCTCAACCGCTGCACTGAAGGCAAAACCTTAACCACTGAACCGCCAGGGATGTCCCTACTCCAGTATTCTTGCCTGGAGAATTCCATGGACAGAGGAGCCTGGCAGCCTACAGTCCACAAGGTCACACAGAGTCAGACATGACTGAGCAACTAACGCACACAATACAGACTTAAAAGAACGAGTGAAGATCATATAAGTGAATTCACTCACTTAACAACTGTTTATTGAGCGCATCTATGTGCCAGGGACTGTTTGAGGCACTGGTGCTACATCGATGGACTCCACCCTTGTGAGGCTTACCTTTCAGTGTGGGGAGACCAGGAATAAATGTTAATTACATCATCAAGAATGTCTTATGTTAATACGGAAAACTAGAGCAGGGTAAGAAGGATGTGGAGTGAGTTGGGGGAGACGGGGGAGTATGCAATGGCATTCCAAATAAGGTGGTTCTGGAGAAACTTCCTGAGAAGGTGACATCTGAACAACCAGGAAATAGGGGAGATGAATCATGGAGAACGCTGGGGAAGAGCATTTGAACAGCCCCTGCCAAGGATCTGAGGGTGGGGACACTCATGTTAAGAAGGCTGGAGTGGCCAGGAATAGAGTGGGAAACAGCACCACAGGGGTGCAGCAGCAGGTCGCAAAGGGTCAAGCTGGGCATTTTAAGGACTTCAGCTTTTTACTCTATGTGAAATGGGGAGGCACTGCAGTTTTGTGACATAGCTGATTTAAGCTTCGGATCACTGTGGCTCCTGAACTGGTTAAGACTAAGAGATGTGGGGGTGGGGTTAGGGAGAGGTTGCTAGCGGACAAGAGTGAAAAGCAGGAAGTTGAAGTAGGCAGTGAGGGGAAGAGAACGTCCGACTTACAACTGGAAGAATGGAGAGAACTTTGATTATGAAGACTGATGACAGAGCAGGTTTGAGGAATTTTTTAGTTAATTTTTATTGGAGTATAGTTGCTTTACAATGTTGTGTTAGTTTCTGCTGTACAGCAAAGTGAATCAGTTACACGTACTCACATAGCCCCTCTTCCTTGGCTTTCCTTTCCATTTAGGTCACTAGAGAACACTGAGTTCCCTGTGCCATACAGTAGCTTCTCATTAGTTGTCTATTTTATACATAGTAGTGTATATATGTCAATCCCAATCCCCCAATTCATCCCACGTCTTCGGGGGATTTCCTAGTTCTGTTTTGGTTACACTTTTGCAGACTTCTACATCTTTAAAAAGAAAACACTTAGATATTATTTAACTCAAATCTCATCTTTAAACAAAAATTTTAAATGAGAGCACAAAGTACAAAATTCTAAAATATAAGATGGAAACTTCACTCTCATTCTACCCCTAAATTTCCTGCCACCCAGATCTCTTCCTCAGCAAAAATATGCTTTTGTGTTAATATTTCTTCTCTATATTTTACATCAATAACTTACTATCCACATAGTTCTGAACCTTTTCTCTTTTCCACACCATAATCTATCTTGATCAGTACATGTAGGACTGGCTCATTCTCTTCATGATTCCAGACATTATAGTATATGGATGCACTGTAATTTAACCAGTCCCCTACTGATGGAAAGATGTGCTATTTGTAACTTTGTCTTTCCAAATAATGCCGTAATGTATTTCCTTATCACAGATCCTGTTACTCAAAGGGTATAGCCATTTAAAATTTGGACAAGTATTGCTGTTTTCCTTCTAGATGTTGTTTCTCAGTGAAGCAAGAGACATATTCTCCTCCACCAGTGGAACTCTACTAGTTGCTATCAGCACCCTTCTGTACCCACTGGTAACTAACTAGCTGCTGGCCCCAATCCCAACTGATTTTTCTCACAGGCTCTAGTTCCTCCACAACTTCCTCAAATCCAGCAACTAAAGGACTAACACCAGGTAGAAGCAGCAGTTTTCAGTCTGTTGACTGGCCAGTGCCTCAGTGTGAAATATTTTGAATATTCCTCTCTACTAGTAGGAGAGGTGAAAATTGGTATCATAGTACAGAGTTAAGTTGCATCTCTCTTCTGTAAATGCTGTTTTAATTTTCGGTATACTGCTCCTTTTCTCGGAGAAGGCAATGGCAAGCCACTCCAGTACTCTTGCCTAGAAAATCCCATGGATGGAGGAGCCTGGTAGGCTGCAGTCCGTGGGGTCGCTAAGGGTCGGACACGACTGAGCGACTTCACTTTCACTTTCACACATTGGAGAAGGAAATGGCAACCCACTCCAGTGTTTTTGCCTGGAGAATCCCAGGGACAGGGGAGCCTGGTGGGCTTCCGTCTATGGGGTCAGAGTCGGACACGACTGAAGTGACTTAGCAGCAGCAGCAGCAGCTCATTTTCTATTAGGCTGTTGGTGTTGATTCCTGATTTTGAAACATTTACTGTAAATAAGAAGATTCCTTGTATACTGTAAACATTTCTTACAGTCTGCCATTTATCTTTTGTTTGCAGACAAAACTTCTGTGAAGTTGGACTTAATCTCTCCAGAACTTCTGGATTTTGTTATAACTGAAAGGCATTACTATACCAACACTGTCCTATCTATGTTTTTCTTCTTGTAATTTTGTAGTTTCATTTTTCTATCATTATAAACAATTCAACTGAAGTATCTTGATGTAAGAAACAAGGGTCCATGCCGGGAACCTGCATGTGAGATCCTACCCATGACAAGGTCACCAGGGGAAGACCTGACAAGCAAGGCAGATCAGGACTTCAGGGATTTAAAAAAGCTGCCTCGGCGCTCACCTTAAAGATGATATCTGTCTTTCTGATGCTTATCTTTCTGACTGCTCCTTCTGACACAGGCAGAAGGCCTTCCCCGATCTCTTTCCAAAGAGAATCAGCTTGTTTATGCCCTTGGCACTAATGCACACGACTGCTCATACCACCTTAATCATAAATAGCATGAAGAACCTGATCACACCAAAAGCCCTAATAAACGCTGAGCCCTTCGGGGGGTGAAGAAGCCCTATTAGAGAACATAAAAAATATTATTCTAGAAGTTGTTACTGAATCAACGTTTGCTAGCTGTGTTTTTGCTCTTGATGTAGAAATTGTTACCATTGTTAGAATTTAGAATAATAAGAGTTTAGCCCTAGTGTAGAAACCATAAGACAATCGTAAATATTTAACCAGGAATGCGAGACAGAGGCTGCCTCACCAGAGCCAGTCTGTGTGTAGTAACTAAAAAGAACTGACCATTGTGTTAAATTTCTAATATGCTGCAACCTGCTGAACCTTTACCCTATGAGATTATAACTTTTCTGTTTTCTGTTTGCTGCTAAGTCACTTCAGTCGAGTCCGACTCTGTGCGACCCCATAGACGGCAGCCCACCAGGCTCCACTGTCCCTGGGATTCTCCAGGCAAGAACACTGGAGTGGGTTGCCATTTCCTTCTCCAATGTGTGAAAGTGAAAGTGAAGTCGCTCAGTCGTGTCCGACTAGTGGCAACCCCATGGACTGCAGCCCACCAGGCTCCTCTGTCCATGCGATTTTCTAGGCAAGAGTACTGGAGTGGCTTGCCATTGCCTTCTCCGTTTTCTGTTTAACTCAAGGCAAATGGAAAAATAAGAATAGCTTACAAAAAACAGCTTTGCATTCACCTAGCTTGTAAGAGGGCTTCCCTTGTGGCTCAGCTGGTAAATAATCCACCTGCAATGCGGGAGACCTGGGTTCTATGTCTTGGTTGGGAAGATCCCCTGGAGAAGGGAAAGGCTACCCACTCACAGTATTCTGGCCTAGAGAATTCCATGGACTATATCCATGGGGTCTCAAAGAGTCGGACACGACTGAGTGACTTTCAATTTCACTTCAGCTTGTAAGAAAAAGTCATGAGATGTTAACAGGCCCCAAGGCCAGAAGATAATGTATTAATATCTACTATAGAAGACTCTCGTAAACAGAGAAGTATGCGGAAAGCATTCTGGTTTTGTAAAGGGCAAACTGACGTAATGTTGAGCTGACTGTTCACTCCCTCTTTTAGAATTGTACTAGTTTAGGGTATATAAACACTGATGTAAAAAAAGTCTTGATTCAGCACTCAACCAAGATTCGACTCGCTTTGTTTTCTTCCTTTTCTTGCCGACGCCGCTCATCCTGAGGGTATCCCTGGACTCAACCGAGGCTAGACCTTGGTAGGTCCAACTTTATTTTGTCCAGATGGCTCCTCACTTATTGCCAAGACAATTATCTTTCCCACAGTTTCACAATATCCTACCTTTTACCACATACTGTAGATTTCAGACCATTTCTGGATTCTGTATTTCACTTCAGTGATTAGTTTATATGCCAGTATTACTGTTTTAATAATAGTTCTTAAATATTTCTAATAAGTGATACGGCTAGCAGCCTTTCAGAAATCTTCTCAGTAACTTTTTATAAGAATCCTTGTACTTTCCTTTCCCATAGTAGCTTTAGAATCTGTGCAGTTTCCCACTCTTTCCCTCAAAAGGGTTGTTTTTAAATTTTGGAGTCTAGTTGATTTACAATGTTGTGTTAGTTTCTGCTGTACAGCAAAGTTAATCAGTTATACATATATGTGAAGTGAAAGTGAAAGTCACTCAGTTGTGTCCAACTCTTTGCAAACCCATGGACTGTAAACCATGGAATTCTCCAGGCCAGAATACTGGAGTGGGTAGCTTTTCCCTTCTCCAGGGGAACTTCCCAACCCAGGGATCGAACCCAGGTCTCCTTCACTGCAGGCGGAGTCTTTATCAGCTGAGCCACACAAAGCAAGTTGGTATTCATTCTTTTTTTGATTCCATTTCCATATGGGTCATTACAGAGTACTGAGTAGAGGTCCCTGTGTTACATAGTAGGTTCTTATTATTAATAGTTATCTATTTTATATATAGTAATGTATATATGTAAATCTCACATGTTATTAGGTCATGGCAAATGTATATACTTATTTAAGGAGCACCAAAATCATTATACTACTAAACTTTTCTGCCCAGGAATGGCATATAGTATTCTATTTGTATTATTCTTATTTTATTTTATTCCTACATGACGTTATTTTCTTTCGTTTCCTCTTTATATACCCAGAAGTAGACTCCTTCATTTTATTGGTAATGTCAAATTGTTTTTCAAAGCACTCAGACGCACATCAGTAAGAGATCCATATCCTCTAATACTTGCATTGTCAAATTTTCAATTTTTGTCAATTTCAGCCAGTGTAAAATGGTAGTACATGTTACCTAATTTGAATTTCCCTGATTACCAATAAGTCTAAGCATTTTTTGGACTGCTCAGTTGCCACTAGGGTCTCCCATTTTGAGAAATGCCTGTTTTTAACTCACTTTTTCCGTAGTTTAACATATTCTGGATATGAATCCTTTGCCCTTTAAATGTATTGCAAATATTTTCTCCCACTTTGTGACCTGCCTCTTTACTTTATTTACAGAAATCATTTGATAACAAGGATGTTCTTAATTTTAATATAGTCAAACTTATAATCTTTATAGGATGAAATATTCTTTGAAGCTCAGTTAAAAGCTCTTTGTTATCCCCAACCAGGAAGTCTTCTATATTTTCTTAACATTTAAAATACTTCGATTTTCATATTAAGCCCTATATAAAATCCATCTGGAATTGAAACAAGAATCAGAACTGTAGATGGAACAACAGACTGATTCCAAATAGGAAAAGGAGTACGTCAAGGTTGTATATTGTCACCTTGCTTATTTCACTTACATGCAGAGTACATCATGAGGAACGCTGGGCTGGAAGAAGCACAAGCTGGAATCAAGATTGCTGGGAGAAATAGCAATAACCTCAGATATGCAGATGACACCACTCTAATGGCATAAAGTGAACAGGAACTCAAAAGCCTCTTGATGCAAGTGAAAGAGGAGAGTGAAAAGGTTGGCTTGAAGCTCAACATGCAGAAAACGAAGATCATGGTATCTGGTCCCATCACTTCATGGGAAATAGATGGAAAAACAGTGGAAACAGTGTCAGACTTTATTTTTGGGGGCTCCAAAATCACTGCAGATGCTGATTGCAGCCACGAAATTAAAAGATGCTTACTCCTTGGAAGGAAAGTTATGACCAACCTTGATAGTATATTAAAAAGCAGAGACATTACTTTGCCAACAAAGGTCCGTCTAGTCAAGGCTATGGTTTTTCCAGTGGTCATGTATGGATGTGAGACTTGGACTGTGAAGAAAGCTGATCGCCGAAGAATCGATGCTTTTGAACTGTGGTGTTGGAGAAGACTCTTAAGAGTCCCTTGGACTGCAAGGAGATCCAACCAGTCCATTCTAAAGGAGATCAATCCTGGGTGTTCACTGGAAGGACTGATGCTAAAGCTGAAACTGCAATACATTGGCCACCTCATGCGACGAGCTGACTCACTGGAAAAGACTCTGATGCTGGCAAAGGTTGGGGGCAGGAGGAGGAGGAGACGACCGAGAGTGAGATGGCTGGATGGCATCACCGACTCTGTGGACATGAGTTTGAGTGAACTCCGGGGGTTGGTGATGGACAGGGAGGCCTGGCGTGCTGTGATTCATGGGGTCACGGAGAGTCAGACACGACTGAGCGACTGAACTGATGCATCTAGATATACTGTTTTTCCTATATGCATAACCAGTTGTTTCATAACAATTTACTGAACAGTTCCTTTTTCCCACATGATCTGTAATGCTACCTCTGGTGTATACAAAAATCCCATTTATTCTCTGTTCATTGGTTAGATGAGTATGTCCCTGCATCATTATTATGCTTAATTACTACAGCCTTAATGCTATTCTTGACCTCTGATCCTCCTGTTTTTTTTTTTTTTTTTACTCTTCAGGAATGTCCTGCCTATTCTTAGCCCTTTACAGATTATTTCTTACTCATTCTAGATTCTTTCATACATTTTGGGAGAGAAAAAAGTACGTCACTTAAGATCCCCATTTTTGTTGGGAGTGTTCTTTTACCTTTCTTCCCCCTTTCCTGTTCTATTTCTACTTTAAGTGATTATAGTCCTGCTAGAAAACTCAAAAGGAATAAAATAATATACAGGAAAAAGTCTCTTTAACAAACTCTGTCCCCTGGTACCCAGGAGTCCTCCCAATAGTTTGTGTGTATCCTGCAGGCATTTTATGAATAAAATATATATTGCATAGCTAATGTATATTGTACATTTTCCTATTTTATACAAATGAGAGTAACAAATCAAACACAGTTGCCAACTTCTTGCTTTTTCATTTATTGTATCTTGAAGATTATTCCGTATTAATAAGGTTCTTCTAGTTTTACTCGAGTGTAATTTCAGTCTGTTTACCTTTGTTCACCATGCTTCTTGCAGTCCATTCCTTCCTTTCTGGATTCAACTGCCTTTTTTCCTGAACAACAACCCTGAGTTCTTACAGCAAAATCTGAAAATGTGTTTTTCAGCCTTTTTTTTTTCTTATATTCTTAGTGTTTATTATTTCATAGTTCCATTTAATTGAATATTGGCTGTTTTTTATTATTGAAACTTTGTATTATTCTTAATCAATTTTATTTCCAACTCTATTATCTGACATTTATTTTGATCAATTTTAATTCCCTTTTTCTGTTTTAATTTGTTACTATTTTTTTTTAAATTTATTTATTTAAATCGGAGGTTAATTACTTTATTGTATTGGTTTTGCCATACATTGACATGAATTCTGCCCCGGGTGTACATGTGTTCCCCATCTTGAACCCCCCTCCCATCAGCCTCTCTTTTAAACGCTAACTTACCTCTGTACAGAATTCAAGGCTATCACCCGTTCTTTTCATCACTTATAACTTACTTTGTTTCCTTCTGGTCCATACTGCTGCCATTGAGAAAGCCTATCAGTGCAATTATTCCTTTGCAGGTAATGTCTTTTTAGTTGCTTTTAGATTTTTCTCATCTTTTCCAATTGTACTACATGTCTAGAAGCAGACTTGTTTTTATTCACCACTTTAGATATTTGTTATGTCTTTTATAAATTCTGAAAAAAAAAAAAAAAAACTTCAAACTTCTTCCCTCCCCTATTCTTTATGTTGGATCTTCTCATCCTGTTCTCCCTGCTTCTTAGCTTTTCCCCATCCCTTCTTCTGTTATAAGTGGGTACCTTCTTGATTTATCTTTTAGTTTACCAGTTCTCTCTTCACATATGCCCAATTTGTGGTTTAATCTGTCCACCAAGCTCTTACTTTCAATAATCACACATTTTTTAGTTCCAAAAGACTTAGTTTTTCAAATCTACTCTGCCTTTTTTCAGTGTCATCTTTCCTAACGGTTTTTATATTTTCCTCTCCCAGTCAATCATTTTAAATATTCTTATTCCATAGTTATCCTATATTAAGTTTGTGGGGGTGCTAAACCTCTAAGGTTGTTATCTGCTGATCTGTACTCACAATGGACTATTTTGGACTTCTGATCATCTGAGCGGAGTTTGTTTCTTCTGTACTGTAGCAATATGATACAGTTAAGGTTGTGGGTATGCATTCTTTTCCCAACTAGGTTGCTGTACTGTCTGTGTGCTTTTGTGAATCATTTTCAAACTAAGATCTTTAGCCACCCAGGGACGTACATACCTAACATTTTGAGTTTCTTAAGGTTTCATCTGAACAAAGATGAAGAAAAAGGTTTTCATTTGAACCAGTGGCTAATCAATTTTGTTTGTTTTAAAATTCTATGTTCTGTAGCTCCATGACAAGTGAAAAAACCCAACCAGTGGTCCTGGGAATTCAGGGAAATAATAATATAACCAGCTTTTGCCAGTTACAGTACTTACTAGCACATATAGAAAATCACTTAGTTCCCTCAACAAACCTGGAAGTACTATAATTTGTTCAAGGTTGTATAGTTGGTATGGAATAGGCTAAAATTCAAATCCAGATTCATCTGACTCTAGAGCCCAATCACTTAATAACTCTTTTCACTCAAGTAAAACTTATTTGAGGAACTATTATGTGTCAGCATGTGCTAAGTGATGGGTCTAAGTGGTAAACCAAACAGATTATTTTTCTTCTACTTTTCAAATTATCTGTGAGGGACTAGAGTTTCTGTTTTCCTCTTAATTTCCAATTTGTTGCAGACCAAAATCTTAGTTAAAGACATTTAAAGGACTTCCCTGCTGGTCCAGTGGTTAACACCCTGTGCTCCCAATGCAGGGGGCATGGGTTCATTCCCTGGTTAGGGAACTAAGATCTTATATGTCACATGGTGCGGCCTTAAAGAAAAAAAAAAGGAAAGAATTTTAAAACACTGCATCAATGTGAAACTGCCATAAAAGTTTCCTCTCAATTTTTGTTTTCATCTCTCCATGGGCTGGAAACAATCCGCAGGCTAGCCCCAACTCCAGGTCACCTTCACGCAGCACTGCTCTCCAGTGTGCTGGCAGACCATCTGGAGGGCTTTGTGCAGATTTTTGCGATGGTGATGACAACTGTGGATGGCTAACAAAGCGGAGAAGACACTTCTGACAATGACGGCTTGTATGTGGACAGCAAGAACCTTCTAAGAAGCTATAATTAAGATTTTAGTAAAGCATGAGGAGGAGGAGGTGGGTACTGATTCAGTAGATAGTGAAAAGGCTTAACTTTATACAAATCCGACAGTTCTCCTGGTGAAGAATGTATACCACCACCTGCTTCCTCTTGTTACGCTACTCCTCTAATAGGACAGGACAGTAGGAAAAGGGCCAGTCAGGAATACTAATCACAAAAGCTTAGGGAAATTTACCGCAAATTTTCTTTCCTCATCAACCTGCAAAGAAAAGGATCGCACATGCTTAGGAACTAGCAAGCGAACACGTTAACATTATCCCAACTCAAGCAGTAAGAAAGCTGCTGAAAAGTATTTCAAAGCTAAATAACTTATGAGTTATCTGCACCACTATTTTCTTATTATCGAAAGCAGGGAACTGATCATACACACACATTTAGCATACTGAAATCTAAAATAAATATATCTTACTATACCTTTTCTTTTAAGAGTAATAAATACCACTAACTTTAAGGTTTGTAAACTCAAAATTTTTCTATATGACACAAATATATTCCTATGCCTCTTTATAAGCTAAGACAGATTTCCCAGGGGTGTTCCCTGGTGGTCCAGGGGTTAGGACTCTGCTCTCTCACTGCTGAGGGCCTGGGTTCAATCCCTGGTCAGAGAATTAAAATCCTGCAAGCTGTACAGCGTGGCAAAAAAAAAAAAGACAGATTTTCCAGGAAAGAGCTTGAAAGTTTGCCAAAACTTAGGTTGCATGGACTAAATGTCTAAAAGCATATGACAGCTACTTTCATCTTAAAGCATCTGAGGAAGTATGGTCACAGCGTTCAGTATTTCAAATTTTACACTGCAGTCTCTATCACTAGTAGACTCAAAACTACATTATTTTCCTGCAATTGTGGTTTATTGTAATCTTAATCCATTTTTTTCAAAAACCATTCAATATATTTATACTATTCCAGTAATTACCATGCTACCCAGAAAAACAAGTGAACAGTTTATTAAGAATCAAATGAGGGTATGGAATGTGATACAGTACAAGTAAGACACTCAAGATGGATACAATAGTACTACTCACACAAAAAGTTAAATCTCTTTAAAAAAAAAAAATCATAAGACAAAAGAAAAAGCAATTCCATCATCATAAAGTAAGATATTTCATGCAAAAACTTCAAAGAAATCCCCAGTCCCCCCCACCCCCAAGCTCCTAACAAAAAGCTATCTGAAATATGCCATGCTAACATATTAACCACAATATAATCATTCATAGAAAAGCAACACACTAATTAAGAAATGAATTAGATGAAACAACACAGGCTGCAAAATCGTAAACTCATAGACCACGATGATTTTACATGATAAGTAATTCCAGATTCACTCATAGGGTGAGCAATACGAGCTAAATGTTGAGAGAGAAGGTATGTAAATATAAACTCCACTAACTCATCTCATTCTCTTCTAATTATAAAACCTGGAAGCTTCCAGAACCTGAAAAATTATATAAAATTTGGCATACTCCATTTGTGTTCCAAGAAACGACTTTAGGATCATATTTGCAATTATTAGAGAGCTGTATAAAAAGCACTTTATGGTCAGGAATTGACCTCTTAAATAATGATCACAATTTACATCAATAGAAACAACTCCAGATATGCATTTACTATGAATAACTCTTACTCAAGACAAGAAACATGATTTTCTAGCACTTTATGTACAAGTTACTGCTAAGGCCCAGTTAACTGAGATACTGAATAAAATGTAAAACTAATGTGAATTGGTACAGAGAGTGAATAGGAACAGTCTCATTAACAGAGGTTTAATTGGGTAACAATCTTGCCTTGACTTCCAAGAGAACAAGAGTCAACAGATTGCCAAGCTGTAACTCATGTCTCTGTACCAAAATGCTTTAGCATATTTCATGGAAAAGTAGTTCTACCTTAAAAAATAGGAATGGCATTTTATGGGATGGTATTCCCCTCCACAGCTGCCAAACAAGCCTGGTCACCAGGCGATGCACTGAGTATATTTCCAAGTGGATGTAACATGTCACAATGAGGCAACCCAGAAGCGGAAGCACCCATCTCATGGCATCTGCCTATTCAGCAGGCCAGTAGAGAACTGGGACACCCACGTGTCATGGTTTTGGGTTGAGCTTACCTATGGTGTGTAAACTGGTTATACATGACACAGTAAGGCCAAAAAAAAAGAACAGGAGAAAAACTACCCACTCCCATCTCCTATTTTTTTCCCTTTAAATTTAAGGTAATTAGAATAGATTTGAAAAATTTCAGGATTACCCTTCCCACATCTCAAATTCAACTTCCTATTTACATTCCATGAAAACACCACTATAATTATTCTCTAAAAAACAGAAGCTCTTGCTCTAATTTTCACAAAATAACATGAGAAAAATTTTCAATGTGAAACCCAGAGTGTGAGGCTTGTAAAGAAGTGTCTTTAGTAATTAGGACCGTGATAGTTAGAGCTCTTTGGAATGTGTGTTATACATACAAAGTTATCACAAATTAAACTCCCAGAGTATTTATGAAACAAGTTCTTAAATGGGAAAGATTATTGATGAGAGATAAATGCTTCATCAGCAAATTAAATATGCGGGATCAATCTTTCCCAAGTGATAAGGTGTCTGCTAACAATTCAACACAGCCTCTGGAATCAAACATCAAAGATCACTCAATCATGATGATTCAAGATGAAGTACAGATGAGCAGTACATATGAAAAAAATCTGTAAACCGCTGCCATTCTAAAACAGATTTATATTACAAAGCAATGTAAATAAATATTGGGCTAGTACAAAAGCTCTTATTTACAGTTTTACAAATGAAACTGTATTCAGTGTAAATGCTGTGTTTTGAAGAACACAGTACTATATTAGTAAAATGAGTTCTGTTGAGGGGAATTACAGTTTCTGTTAGAATCAATGTATAATGTATAAAAGATTCAAGTTAACTCTGTTTATAATTTAGTACAGACAAACCCAGTTTAACCTGGAATGGCATCTGTTAAAGTGCTGAAAAACAGGAAATATTTAGAAAACACTGTACATTATTAAAGCTTTATCAAGTCAGAATGTTAAAACCCTTTCACATTTTTAACCTTTTGCCACAGGGTTGTGGACAAGATGATTTTTCTCAGCAAAGGAGTAAAACTTACGAGGCCACCAGTTGCTTAGATGATTTTAGGTTCGGTGGTGCTAGTTTCCTAAAACAACTATTTACCCATCAACCATACCTTCAGGTCTTACAATCTGGTAAGTAATTAAATATTCAGGATAAGCCTGGAAGAGAAAGATTAATTCAAAAATTGGTAAATAAATTTTTTGAATGAAGACTTATTCTAAGGATTCCTTATCTTTAGGGAAGAAGCTCTAAATTGGTGCTGCAGATGAGAATCAAAGGGCCTCTTCTCAAAACAGCCTATTTGACTGTAATCCCTTTGATTCTCAATCAGCAGATCTAGGATGACTACTGAGCATGTGTTCATCTTTAGGAACTGAGGTTATCCTGATACATATCCCCAGTACATAATGCTGCTCTAGAAATGCTTCTGACTGCATCTATGCTACTAAGAGCAAGAGGGAATTACACATTTCTCTGCTACAGAGAGGTTAACTATTAAAATAAATATAGGATTCTAATTAATTATATTTTACAGAAGCTTAAAAATAATTTCAGAATAGCTGGCAAAATCTGAATAAGGTCTGTAGGTTAGACTTACTACACCAATGATATTTTCCTGATTTTAACAATTTTAAGACAATGTCCTTAAAATTTAGGTGTATTTAGGAAATACACCCTGAAGTATTTAAGTGTAAAGGAAGATGTTTATACCCTACTTCCAAGCAGCTCGGGGAAAAAAAAAAAAGGATATACAAATATAGTAGGGAGAACATGATAAAGGAGAGAGAATGCTAAAGTACTAACATTTTGAATATCTGGGTAAAGGGTCTAACGGCATTCTCTTTACTATTATTGCAACTTTAAGTCTGAAATAATTTACAAATAAAAGTTAAAAAGAAATCCAGTTCGTAAGGCACTCTACCTTGTTAATTTAAAAGATTAGTAAGAGGTTAAAGTATAGCTCTAAAGTATTGCTGAAAATGAACAAATAAAACTGAATTACCTGTTCTCCTCTGTAAATAACATATTCAGCTAATGCTAGGCCATTTACACTAGGTCGACCAGTGACTGAGTGATGACCTGGAGGAGAATGAGCCATTTTCATTGCACTGAACTGCAGGAAAGACTTTCCCAAGGTTACACGGCAAAAGAGCAGCTGCCTGTAACACATGAAAAGGAAAAGATCTCCCTGAGACAAGGCCATACAGGACAGTTTTATTTCTGTACACCATATAAGCTTTTGAATGCATTTATACATAAACACAATTGTTTTCACCATTTTACCCTTTAAAGAGTTTTTAAAGAATGTCTTCTACTACTCTCACTAATGAAAGAATTTGTCACTTTAATTAATCCTCATTGTAACTATAAAATACTATCTTAGACAGATTATAATAATCTTTAAGTGATACCGACTCTGCCATCCTGCTTGTATCCCAAGCAAAAGCACAAATCATAGCTCAAGTGAGGAGGAGGTGGAGGTTTTAAGGAACTTCCATGAAGTGTCTTACAAAGTTGAACATTTATCCAGATAAGTCCTATTGATTCCACTTTCAAAATGTATCTCTCTTCTAAATTCTACTGTCACTATTAAGACCAAATTGCCTAAATTTTCACCCAGACTATAACAATGGTCTTTGAGCTACTTTTTCTGTTTTTACTCTAGTCCCTGTCTAAATTATTTTCCATCTCAGCTACTAGCGATTTAGGGAAAAAACAAACAGCAAATACCATAAATAGATGACACTACTTTTCTGCTTCAAACCTTTTAGAGACTGTTCACTGTGCCTAAAAGAAAACCCAAATTTCTTATAATGATCCCAAATTCTCCAACTTTACTTTGTGTTCATTACACCTAGACACATTAGTTTTTCTTCCTGAAGGTCAACTTTCTTGTCCCAAGGCCATCAGACACGCTGTTTCTTTTACCATCTAGAATGATATGTTGTACCACTCTTCAACTAGCAAATAGCCATTTTTCAAGTTTAGCTGAAATGCTTCTTCTTCAAATATGTCTTTCCTCACCAAAAGTTTAGGTTGTATTACTTTCTCACTCCCCAAGGGCATATGATTGGCCTTCCTTAGGTCCAACAAACTTTTTATTATTTCACTGTTGCTCTCTCTAATCTACTTTTCTTTCTACAGGAGAAAAGGAGATTTGGTGGCCTGATGATTCTGTCTCCAAAGAAGATAGGTTATATTTTTTATTCTAAATATGCTCTTTGCAAATGTTCTTAGCATTTCTAATAGATTTTCCATTATAGTCATAATCATTCCATGATAATTCAGCATACAGAAATCTTAACTTAATAAATTTATTTCCAGACATACAAGCATTGTACTTCAAAGACAACTGAGAAGAGGTACTAGAACAATGCTTACTATTAATAGTCAGAACTATTTAGCCTCCAGATGATATATGACAAGTAAAGATAG
Organism: Moschus berezovskii; assembly: GCF_049115385.1. Taxonomy (NCBI): domain Eukaryota; kingdom Metazoa; phylum Chordata; class Mammalia; order Artiodactyla; family Moschidae; genus Moschus; species Moschus berezovskii. Next base: position 59,214,948 of record NC_142471.1, on the reverse strand, counting down.
CCGTGTTCAATTTACAGACTCTCAAGAAATTACAAGCCTCCTAGCCACTCCAACCTATGATCTAAAATAGAAGCGAGTGGGAGGTCATACCCAGGAGGCCTGGCTTTAGACACCTACATGAGTCTAAGTTTAGTAGGAAAACAGTAAGAACAAAACATAAACAGATAGTCTTTGTCTCCCTTCAGGACTCCAGTCCTTCACTTTGGCAGCCCTTCAACATCAGCTGGGAAGCTTTTAAAAATCTCATGCCTAGACCAGACCCCAGGCCCCCAAGTGAGAATCTCTAGAGGGGAGGACACAGTCATTAGTAGTTTTTAAAGCCCCTCAGGTAATTACAATGTGCTGCCACAGCTGAGAACTACTGCTCTAGGGTTTCTAGATCTGTGATCAGAAGCTTCAGCTGCTGCTGCTGCTAAGTCACTTCAGTCGTGTCCGACTCTGTGTGACCCCAGAGACGGAAGCCCACCAGGCTCCCCTGTCCCTGGGATTCTCCAGGCAAGAACATTGGAGTGGGTTGCCATTGCCTTCTCCAAGAAGCTTCAGCATCCCCTAGAAACTGAGTAGAAATGCAAGTTCTAGTGCCCTAGCCCCAGACCTGCTAAATCAATAATTCAGAAGGCGTGGCATAGGAATTTGGGTTTTAATAAGCCCTCTAGGTGATTCTGAACTTGCTAATGTTTGATAGCTACTGTTCTAGGTCTTTATAAGCAGTGCTCTAACCACAGAATAAATCTCATTAATTAATCTTACTTGATTTTTCAAATGGTGAAGATTATTTACCTACAAGGATTTTATCAACTAGGGCCAAGTCATTTGAATGATTTTAATAACTAAGTTCCACTAGGGTAACTAAAAGTAGGAAAAAAAGAAGTACAAAGTAATTCTTTGGTAATGGGCTTTCTAAAAGGACTGACATGCTGATATGCTTTATTGTAACTTTTTTCTGAGTAGTAATATCACAAATTGACAATTAAAATCATACCATAGTGGAGGAGAAATTCTCTCACCCATCAGCATGAAATGATTAGGTGTAGCATATAATGCCATTTTATTAATAGCATTTGAATACTAATAGCATTTGAATACTAGATTTTTAAACAGTCCACAATAAAATCTCTTTCATGTCCAGCAATATTTTCTATTTCATATTCTGAAAGCACTGTGTGTTCTAATGATTGAATGAGGTGAACTGATCAAATGCTTGTAACTGTGCTTGGCTCTTACAGACCATTTAAAAAACATCAGCTACTATTACAACCAGTGAGAGGGCCAAAGCAACCTGAACTATGCCTCACTTGGATTCTGAGAGTTGTCCAAGATAACGTCTTACCCGAAAATTTCAATATGAAACCAGTTCTTATCTGATTCTTATCAAAATAAATGAGAAAAGTGATCTCTTACCTGTGGCAAATGTAACAAGATCTGTCTTTATGTACTGGACACCCAGTACCTCCTCCAATTCCATATACATACTGATTGCTTTTGGAAGAGTTTTCGGCAAAATAGATCCCAGCTCCAAACATGCCGCCTATGTAGGCATGCCTTTCATCAAAGCCTTTATGGATAATTGCATTCACAAAGGGAGACCCTAAAATACATATAAACAGGTAACATTTTAAAATCACAAGTAAAGGAATAAAAGATAAAGTGTCTTAGAAGTTAAATTCTTTTTTCTTCAATTGTTTGACTTCACAAAAATCGGAAGGCACTACAGCCAACCCATTCCCATGGTGCCCTAAGTGAAAACAAGTCAGCTTAGATACATGATGGACTAAAATCCCACTATTTAAGTCTCCAAGCACTGAGAGGAAAAGACATCAGAAGAAGTTAAATTCTGAATTAACATACATACATCACCACCATGATAAGCAAAACTGAAACACAACTGTCAGCTGGCTCACTACTTTAGAATAGTTAATTTAGAAGAATTGCTAATGTGAACGAATGTTTCTAACAGGGTGGTGGTTCAGATGCCAAAGTAAGGACACATACAGATTCAACTAGGAGAAACGTACAGATCACCTGAAAGAAACATCAATGCTAGAGTTCTCAAATTCCCGGCCCAAATTCATACAAACCCAGAATCAAGAGTCTAACCACAGAATAAACAGCCAGGCTGAATGAAACTAGGTCATACAATGACACTAACATCTGCGTACTTTTTCTAGATACCCAAAGTGGCTAAAGTGATCTTTTCAAGTTCATGCTTTTCTTTATACTTCTCTCCTATTCTTCCACTTCTCTGCCTTTTATCATTTGCTAGTACCAGATTCCATCTGCAAATGTGGTGTGTTCCTTCATTCTCTACATATTGACATCTTTCTCCTCGTTCCTTGCATGCATGCCAAGAAGGAGCTCAGCCAAAGACCAGGAGATACTAAGCATGGAGGCCAGGTCAGGGAGTGCAGTGAGGCTGGGGCTTGGGAAAAGCCAATATGGCACAGCTAACTGATACATCAAGATCAGTGTCCCTGTTCATAAAGGGACAAGGGAAATACACTGAATTCGGCTTTACAGAAATTCTAAAGAACAGATAACTCACTTGAATTAACTTGGAAAAACCAAAACCATTTCTATTATAAAATAAAGTCATACATTACAACCCTTAAGTCGATACCTAAATATCATGTTCTGTGCCAAGAGATTATCATGACAATTTTTAGGGTGTTGAAATAAGAAGTACCATTTAGATATTATATACTAATTCAGTCTGCTATAGCCATTCTTCCAGGGGATTGTGAAATTTAAATACTGTGTTCTATAGATTTAGCAAGTCTCTAAAAATTTTCTGCAATCAAAGCCAAATGAAGGAACAGATTGGAACTATCATGGGTAATGTGCTTAAAGACTTGATAAACACTACATTAATATCTATATTCACCTGTGCTATAAACTTGAAAGATCAACCACCACCACCACCTGCCATGCTGCAATACAAATAGGAAATTTCAAAAATGACAAGGAATGGTGCTTCCAATAAAATAGAACTTCTCAGAAAACTCCACAGGTTCAATGACAATTATCTTTTTGCACCTTTGACACTTAGAAGCACAGTCACAAGAGGATGTATATATTCTTCTGAAGCAATTTTCAGATCCTCCTTTAATTCAATCAACCAGTTAAAAGTTTAACACACATCAATTTTCCAGAGTAACCGTAATACACAAAATCAACTACATACATACATACATCAGTTCAGTTCAGTCACTCAGTTGTGTTCAACTCTGCGACACCATGAACCACAGCACACCAGGCCTCCCTGTGCATTATCAACTCCCGGAGTCCACCCAAACCCATGTCCATTGAGTCGGTGATGCCATCCAACCATCTTATCCTCTGTCGTCCCTTTCTCCTCCTGCCCTCAATCTTTCCCAGCCTCAGGGTCTTTTCAAATGAGTCAGCTCTTCGCATCAGGTGGCCAAAGTATTGGAGTTTCAGTTTCAACATCAGTCCTTCCAATGAACACCCAGGACTGATCTCCTTTAGGATGGACTGGCTGGATCTCCTTGCAGTCCAAGGGACTCTCAAGAGTCTTCTCCAACACTACAGTTCAAAAGCATCAATTCTTCGGTGCTCGGCTTTCTTTATAGTCCAACTCTCACATCCATACATGACCACGGGAAAAACCATAGTCTTGACTAGACGGACCTTTGTTGACAAAGTAATATCTCTGCTTTTTAATATGCTGTCTAGGTTGGTCATAACTTTCCTCCCAAGGAGTAAGCGTCTTTTAATTTCATGGCTGCAATCACTATCTGCAGTGATTTTGGAGTCCAGAAAAACAAAGAGAGCCACTGTTTCCCCATCTATTTGCCATGAAGTGATGGGACCAGATGCCATGATCTTAGTTTTCTGAATGTTGAGCTTTTTCACTCTCCTCTTTCACTTTCATCAAGAGGCTCTTTAGTTCTTCACTTTCTGTCATAAGGATGGTGTTATCTTCATATCTGAGGTTATTGATATTTCTCCCGGCAATCTTGATTCCAGCTTGTGCTTCTTCTAGCCCAGCATTTCTCATGATGTACTCTGCATATAAGTTAAATAAGCAGGGTGACAACATACAGCCTTGACGTACTCCTTTTCCTATTTGGAACCAGTCTGTTGTTCCATGTCCAGTTCTTACTGCTGCTTCCTGACCTGCATACAGGTTTCTCAAGAGGCAGGTCAGGTGGTCTGGTATTCCCATCTCTTTCAGAATTTTCCAGTTTATTGTGATCCACACAGTCAAAGGCTTTGGCATAGTCAATAAAGCAGAAATAGATGTTTTTCTGGAACTCTCTTGCTTTTTCCATGATCCAGTGGATGTTGGCAATTTGATTTCTGGTGCCTCTGCCTTTTCTAAAACTAGACTGAACATCTGGAAGTTCATGATTCACGTATTGCTGAAGCCTGGCTTGGAGAATTTTGAGCATGACTTTACTAGCGTGTGAGATGAGTGCAATTGTGCGGTAGTTTGAGCATTCTTTGGCATTGCTTTTCTTTGGGACTGGAATGAAAACTGACCTCTTCCAGTCCTGTGGCCACTGCTGAGTTTTCCAAATTTGCTGGCTTATTGAGTGCAGCATTTCACAGCATCATCTTTCAGGATTTGAAATAGCTCAACTGGAATTCCACCACCTCCACTATCTTTGTTCATAGTGATGCTTCCTAAGGCCCACTTGACGTCACATTCCAGGATGTCTGGCTCTAGGTGAGTGATCACACCATCATGATTACCTGGGTCATGAAGATCTTTTTGTACAGTTCTTCTGTGTATTCTTGCCACCTCTTATTTATATCATCTGCTTCGGTTAGGTCCCTATCATTTCTGTTCTTTATTGAGCCCATCTTTGCATGAAATACAGTCAGCAAAAACAAGACTGGGAGCTGACTGTGGCTCAGATCATGAACTTCTTATTGCCAAATTCACACTGAAATTGAAGAAAGTGGAGAAAACCACTAGACCGTTCAGGTATGACCTAAATCAAATCCCTTATGATTATACAGTGGAAGTGAGAAATAGATTTAAGGGACTAGATCTGATATATAGAGTGCCTGATGAACTATGGACGGAGGTTCGTTGACACTGTACAGACAGGGACCAAGACCATCCCCATGGAAAAGAAATGCAAAAAAGCAAAATGGCTGCCTGAGGAGGCCTTACAAATAGCTGTGAAAAGAAGGGAAGCGAAAAGCAAAGGAGAAAAGGAAAGATAGAAGCATCTGAATGCAGAGTTCCGAAGAATAGCAAGGAGAGATAAGAAAGCCTTCCTCAGCGATCAATGCAAAGAAATAGAGGAAAACAACAGAATGGGAAAGACTAAGAGATCTCTTCAAGAAAATTAGAGATTCCAAGGGAACATTTCATGCAAAGATGGGCTCAATAAAGGACGTACATACATACATATATATAAAGAGAAAATATGAATAGTCAGTATTATCGTTTCTACACTTTTTCTGTTATGGTAGTCTTATTTATAAACTATATCCATTCAAAACATACAAATTCAAAAGAGATTGAAAACACAAATATAAATGCAAAGATTTACAGAAATAATGTTTGTTTTTTTAAAAATGATATGAGAAATATACAGATTCATTATTATTTCAAACCTGACCAAAAATGTGGAGGAGGATGATGGCAGGTAGGGGGAGAGGAATCTTACCATGAAATAGCATTCTTTCATTTGCATGGTTGTGGTTTTCTTCAGAAACTTCTTTTCTCCTGTGAGTGTATCTTTCCCATAGTTTCTTGTTACAAACTTTCTGAATCTATAAAAAGAAACCAGCAAAATAAAATCTCTAGATCACAATAATTACTCACCTACTTGTTAATCTTAACCAAAAATGGGCCACATAGGACCAGAAGAGAGGCAAAACTTTTCTCTGAAATATAAATTATGTATTATTTTTAGTCAACTAAAAAACTACGTCACAACCATAAAGATGAAAATATCTTAGAAATCAAAAACTACAGATGAGAAAAAGTTACATATGGCTATATGTAAAGGTCAAGAGTACTATTAAGTGATTAAAATACTTGTAGTCTCACTTTAGAATTATTACTAAAACATCTCCAAATCAGACATGCTGAGTTCTGTATGGAAGTGTAAGAAAGAAAATACTATCTTTCCCCCAGCTGCTTTTTCTGGCTCAAAGTACCATCTTTATCTGTTTTTAATTAAAATATTTGATGTAGCCACAGCAAACAATCACACACACACCCCACCCCTCCCTAATATTTCCTCTATTCTTCCCTATCCCTCCAACTCCTAAAACTTTTGTTTGGAGAAAAGTTTTAAGATGGATGCTGGTTTCATTAGGAGTATTTCTAAGGTCAAAACTCACAATCCTAGTGCTACTTTTCAGCTGTTATTTAAGGGTGCTATAGCCCCCTGCTGGTCCTAGAACACATCTGGGAGTTGATGGTTTTAGTCTACATTCATATTAATTCAAAATACCATCAAAGACATAATCAAATCACACAGACCGGCATAAACAGAGCTCAGTAATGTTTTTTTAAAAAAGAGAACAAAAACAGAAGTTTTATCACTGAAAACACTTGTATTAGATATTGTACTAAAATATCTTCGTAGAAAAAGAAAACAGCATACCTCCCAAACTCTAGAAATCAAACCCATATTCTGTTCCTTGCCCTTACCCTTAACAAACCTTGGCACATTTTGTTACTGGCTGCACACAAAATGCCCTTGACTAAAATCTACCTATAATAGGAATAATTACTTGTTATAGTAAATATTATTATACATGTGTTCATGAAAAGAAAACTCAAGATGTCACTCAGGTCATACTATGATATGAACTAATAAAATACAGCTCCTGAAATAATAACCTTTGTACCTGAATAATGTATACTTATTTTATATCATCTTATTTCTAAATAGTAAGAACATAACAATCTTGATGAATAACTCTAAAATATGAGATCTACTGGTATACTCAAAATAGTGTATTATTGTGAGACAGTAATATAACACAATTGAAAGATTTGATACTATTCACCTTTCAGTTTAAAATTTAGGTATCAGAGATACTTGCCACATTATAACTCTAAATCTTATATTGATTAAGAATATATCAATGTAGTTAACAGAAAATCATTATGCATCTCAAGTAGAGTATATAGTTTGGTTGTCATACAGCTTTTAAAAACACCAAGCAAATTACCAAAGCTGAAAAGGCCCTGAGAAGAGTACCTGATATTAATAAGAGTCAGTACTCTCTTTAACATATTTTTTTTAAATGACTATTTTTGGAAAGATGAAAGGTACAGAGAGAGTACTACTAAAATTACCAAAAAATGGTATTATGTGTGAGGAATCACAGAAACCTGGAATAGTCACAATTAGGACAAACTAGAAACAAACAAACCATGGTGCAACTGTAAAGGTGGGAGTCCTTCCATGAGCCACAAAAAATTCAAAAGTACTGAAAAAAGTCAGCAAGAATACCTTAACAGTAGTGTCCATATTTAAAATCCTAAACCGACAGGATTTACCATCCAAGAATGAGAAGTCATAAAGCTTACTGACAATGGAATGCTGACTCTAATTCATAAAAGATTCCTTAATTCAGCTATGAATTTGTCATATTTGCTGAATGTCAACAGTTAAGATAATCATATACCTTGCCATTTAAACTTATATTATTTAAGTTTAGAGATTCAAAGATTAAAGATTATTTTAAGTTTAGAGATTATTTAATTTCTTTAGAGATTAAAATAATCTTCTTTAGAGATTAAAGCATAATCTCTAAACTTAAATATGTTCAACAGAGGCTGAACTAGTGGTTAGTACAGAGATTTGAGGATCTTAACCTGCCAAAGACATATTCTTTCCCAAAATACCCCTGATGCCATGTGAAAGACTTACTGGGCTGGACAGATGATGTTCTTATGAAAGGCTTTTGAAAACTATGGTCACAGTGAACTTTATTTTCACTAACTTATTACCTTGAGAATATTGTATCTGTTGAAGATCCCACCTGCGTGACCTCCATCTCTGTGCTCTCGGACTGTACTCTGCATCTGATGGAAATACATTTCAAAAATATGTGTATTAGCTTGTATGTCTTTTCGGATTTAAGGAACATGGTTCTTGACTCAAATGACTCTTAAGACAAAATAGGTTTTTAATATTTTTGTTGTTTAAGGAATGAGTTCTGTAAGTTTGCAAGAACTACTTTTGAGAGACAGTACACAGCTGATACAATTAATCCAAAAATACCTACAGGTGAAAATTACATAATGCAAACTACTGGAACAAAAGGAAACAAGCAAATGCACTGGTGAGCTAAACATACAAAGCCAATCAGCTGACATACTGAAAAACAAAACCCATGACTTGTTCCCATTCATTTTGCCCTCATAAAGCACAAATTATATTTCACTGAGAGTTGGAGTTTCCTGAGATTTAGAACTAAGCCTCACTCAACTTTGTATCTCTGTGCTCAGCTCACACATATAGGGTATGGTGTTCTTCAAAGTGCAAGGTGCCATTTTAAGACTTTGGTGGATACACGACTTTTATGGAGAGAAAGTTAGAAAAACATTTCTGAGATAAGTAGCACATGTTCTGGGTCTTGTCTAAGATACAGGGCTTTGCAATTGCCTTCATGAAGGAAGGGAATATTAGCAACCCCTTCTCCAACAGAATTCTGTATATCAATTGCAATGCTGAACCAAATTATTAGAATTAAAGCTTACTGAGATAGTGTATTTTAAATGCTGATTTTGTAAGTTTTCAGGTGGTAGAGTGAGGGACAATTAAAAACTCCTGCTACATACATGTTCAAATAGATCTGGGAACTTCTGGGAAATTCAGCTGCTGACCTGACATTTATATGGTGTATGAACATACCTCTTCCTCCACAGACTGAAACTCTTTATCTTCAGCAGACAGATCAATGAGAATTGTTCCACTTCCAGAAGTGTTCAGAGTTAAGTATGGGTTAAGACCTATCAAATGAAATTTGAAGGTTAAAAAAAAAACTTGCCAGAACCTCCCCTCTCTGCCCCCAGCCCACAATAAACATCAACCCAATACAACCACCTGATTTATCTGATGCTTATTACTAGTTCTTAAAAGTTTTTTATTTTGGGACAATTTAGATTTACAGGAAAGCTGAGAGCATCAAGAGTTCCTGTGTGCCCTCACTCCACTCTCTAAAGTCACCATCAGGAACATTAATGTTCCCATTTTATACAATCACAGCACACTTATCAAAATTAAGTAAATTACAGACTTCATTTGGATTTCACCAGTTTTTCCCCACTAACGTCCTTTTACTTTTCCAGGATCCAAACCAGAAAATTACACCGCATTTAGATGACTATTTTTTTGACCTTACAAGTCATAAAGTTTTTGTGAGAATAGGTCCGAAAATCTTTCTATTCTTTATCTCCTATGTGTCACGTTTTCTTCTTCAAATGATTTCCTTTATTAACTAAGCAGCCCTTTCAGCATTTGGTCCTTTTTTGTAAAACTGTGAAGAAACTAGCATCAGTTCAGTTCCGTTCAGTCGCTCAGTCGTGTCCAACTCTCCGCGACCCCATGTATCACAGCACGCCAGGCCTCCCTGTCCATCACCAACTCCCGGAGTTCACTCAAACTCATGTCCACAGCGTCGGTGATGCCATCCAGCCATCTCATTCTTGGTCGTCCCCTTCTCCTCCCGCCCCCAACCTTTCCCAGCATCAGAGTCTTTTCCAGTGAGTCAACTCGTCGCATGAGGTGGCCAAAGTATTGCAATTTCAGCTTTAGCATCAGTCCTTCCAATGAACACCCAGGATCGATCTCCCTCAGAATGGACTGGTTGGACCTCCTTGCAGTACAAGGGACTCTCAAGAGTCTTCTCCAGCACCACAGTTCAAAAGCATCAATTCTTTGGCGATCAGCTTTCTTCACAGTCCAACTCTCACATCCATACATGACCACGGGAAAAACCATAGCATGGCAACAGGTAATTTTAAATTATCCAAGAATGAAAAGTCGTAAAGCTTACGAACAAGGAAATGCTTATTCTAACCCATAATAGATTCATTTCAGCAATGAATTTATCCTATTTTCTGAATGTCAACAGTTAAGACCATATTTTACATTTCGGATTTTTACTCTCACAAAAGCTTTTAAAGTGGAATCTTACACAGGATTTTCTAATTTCTTTGTTGTATCTGTTAACACAACTCTCCTGTAACCTCTCCAAGATCTCCAGAGCTCCACTCTTTTCTCAGGTAGGACTCAAATCCTTTCTTGCTGTTGCTCAGTCACTAAGTCATGTCCGACTCTTTGCTACCTCATGGACTGCAGCATATCAGGCTTCCCTGTCCCTCACTATCTCCCTCTCCCGAAGTTTGCTCAAACTCATGTACACTGAGTCAGTGATGCCATCCAACCATCTCATCCTCTGTCGTCCCCTTCTCCTCTTGCCTTCAATCCTTCCCAGCATCAGGGTCTTTTCTAGTGAGTCAGCTCTTCGCATCAGGTGGCCAAAGTATTGGAGCCTCAGCTTTAACACCATTCCTTCCAATGAATATTCAGGGTTGATTTCCTTTAGGATTGACAGCTTTGATCTCCTTGCTGTCTAAGGGACACTCAAGTATCTTCTCCAGCACCACAATTTGAAAGCATCAATTCTTTGACACTCAGCCTTCTTCATAGTCTAACTTTCACAATCATATATGACTACTGGAAAAACCATAGCTTTGACTATATGCACCTTTGTTGGCAAAGTGATGTCTCTGCTTTTTAACACACTGTCTAGGTTCGTCATAGCTATTCTTCCAAGGAGCGAGCGTCTTTTACTTTCTTGACTACTGACAGTCACTGTCTGTAGTGGTTTTGGAGCCCAAGAAAATGAAATCTGACACTGTTTCCACATTTTCCCCATCCATTTGCCATAAAGTGATAGCACTAGATGCCATGATCTTCATTTTTTGAATGCTGAGTTTTAAGCCAGCTTTTTCGCTCTTCTCTTTCACCTTCATCAAGAGGCACTTTAGTTCTTCACTTTCTGCTATTAAAATAGTATCATCTGCATATCTGAGGATGCTGACATTTCTCCCAGCAATCTTGATTCCAGTTTGTGATTTATCCAGCCTGGCATTTCACATGATGTACTCTGCATATAAGTCCTCTGCTGCTGGGTTAATGCATGGCAGTTTCCCTCTGGAGACTAAGACCACTGTTCTGGTCTGAATAACAGAACTATCACAAACATGCCAAATCCTAATAACGATGTATAGGTATGGCTGCATTATAATATCTACAGGAAGTATGACAACTATACAGAGGAAGACATTTTATAGGAAAAACACTTAACAGAATAAAGTCTGTGACAGACACTGGACTAAGGCATCTTCAAATGCCCCAAGAAGATACTCATAAGTGCGGAAAGATCAGAACATGTAATCTGTCGACTTATAGCTAAGATTGTTAAGTCTGCAAGGTAAGAGACAGTCAGAAGTTTGCCACTGGTTCTAATTTGCAACTGGGTATAATGCCAGTATTATACAGACTCCTAGCTGCAAATGAAGATAAGGCAGGTGGCAACTGTGTGTAGGAAAGTGACCCTGATGTGCTAGATCAGACACAGTCATTCTGTGTTGTTGTGGTGTTTCTCCTCCATGTAGGAATCAACGTTCCTACTCAATTGCAGCTGCATGTCATCAGAATGACCAGAGGACCAAAGGCGGCAGGGAGGGACGTACCTCTGCCACTTGGAAGCAGTGTATCTGTTTCTATCATTGTTTCCTGAGCTTTTAAACAGTCTTAACTGCCTCCCTACCAGATTCACAATGTTTTCTAGTAGAGGCACGATGGCAGTCCAAAACTTAGAGGGTTCCGTTCCTCTTCATACTAACATTCCAAAAAGCCTCAAATCTGCCCTCTTTTATATCTTATAAAATTTTGTCTTCTATACTAGGAATATCTAAGATTATCTCACATTTTAAATGCTTTGCCCTAGTTCCTATCAGGCAAATAAAGTGCATCTACCTTCAATCAATCCTAATCCAGAATTTCAGTTTAAAGCATTCCTTAGCCTGAATCACCAAACTTTCAAGTTCTCTTTTTTTTCTTCAAGAGATAGACCCTATCCTGAACAGGATACATTCTTTCCTCAAAATTCCCTCAAAATTGCTCAAAATTGCTAATGGAGGTTTGTCTTTAACCCCAGTTGTACAGCCAGGTCTTCAATTATAGGATGCTTCTAATCTCAGGGTACATCACTCCCTCAGTTGAATAAGAAACTTAAAATGTGGTTCTGACAACTAAAATAACTCATCTTTTACACCAAGACCTGATATACAGGAAGTGTGAACATTAGCTGAACAAATGCAATTTGCATTTTCTTTATGTAAACAAATAAAGAAAAATAAAACATTATTCAACTTCGTTTCACTACGTTTCCTTAGTTGCAACATTATTGTTTCCTTGTACTTTTACTGTAAATGTAACTATTTACAGCAAAAGAGATTTACAACATTATTTTATGGGCAGGCCTGAACACCTAGCTATTACCTATTATATTACTGTATGAGATATTCCAAGTTTCAGATCTTTTAGAACCATATAAAAAGTTTTTGAGCCACAAAAACTTCAGAAATGAGTGAATGGAAATAACAGAAAAAACTACAGAGCTAAAATAATACCCATATTTCTGAACGGCCCAGACACTTCACTTAGGTTCAGAGTTAAAGGTAGCAGTTCAGGAAGCCTAACAGTGGCAGATTTAAGGTTTGACCCCAGGTTTCCAGAATCCTCATTCAGTTCAGTTCAGTAGCTCAGTCGTGTCCGACTCTTTGCGACCCTATGAATCACAGCACGCCAGGCCTCCCTGTCCATCACCAACTCCTGGAGTTCACTCAAATTCATGTCCATCGAGTCGGTGATGCCATCCAGCCATCTCATTCTCTGTCGTCCCCGTCTCCTCCCACCCCCAATCCCTCCCAGCATCAGACTCTTTTCCAGTGAGTCAACTCGTCGCATGAAGTGGCCAAAGTATTGGAGTTTCAGCTTTAGCATCAGTCCTTCCAATGAACACCCAGGATTGATCTCCTTTAGAATGGACTGGTTATTAGTACTCTTCTTATCAAGTGGGCTGTTACAGATTTTAAAACTATCCTTTAGTAAGTTGAGGGCTGCCTTTATGCAAGCTGTTAAACTGATGATAGCAATGACTTAAAATGAAATACCTTGTTGTCCAGAGATAAGTCTCTCAACTCCTTTAATTAGTTTGTGTCTATGTCCATAAGCATTGATTCCAATCTCTTTCAACTCCTTGTGTCCCATCTCAACCAAAACATCCAACGTGATCTTACAAAAGAGAATGAAACCGTTTAGAAGACTTGTTTGGAAGACATTCTCACAATGTTATTAGACTTATATATTTATTTCAAATGACTTCTGAACACAACATAGAAATGAAAGCATACCAGCTATTAAACTAAAACTGAAAAGTTGCAGTTAATTAAACAAAAAGTTGAATCAAGAACTAACCAAAACATCATTATTTTCATTTAGTATTTGAACCTGAGTAGAATTAAACTGTAAAACAAAAATACATTTTCTATCACTTTATATCTGTTTATACAATGTCTTAATGTAATGTTCCTACAGATTCTGCACTATGTTAACTGATAACTTCAGCATCATTGTTCAAAATAACCCTTTTAACCCTGAATATATGATTCCCATTTTTTGAAACTGAAGGTATTCTTTAAAATCCTGTATTATTTACGAACCTTTCATGAAGCTGTCTTTGAATAGTCTGGCTTGTAATAACTCTTTCTTTATTTGAATGTCTATGCCAAAAACTTAATTCTTCGTAAGTTCTTGCTATAGCTCCGTAACTATAGTAAAATTCCTTAGAGGTACAAGTCTACAATAATTACATTTTCTGAACTCAAAAAATCAGTAAATGTATACTGACGGAAAACTTAAATTAGGACTGTTCAAGAAAAGCCCAGATATATAGTTTGTATGTCTATATAGCTTCCCAAAGTGGTTAGCACTGTGTCAGGCTTAGAGTGGATAGTGATTTATGTAAGAGAATTGAACAAACTGAAGTCAAGGACGACTTACCTTTAAGAAACGCATAAGCTAGATTTATTCAAGAAAGCTATTTTGTTACCACACAAGAAAACAATTTTTATGTGCTAATAACTTAAACATGACTTAGTGAGTAAACAATAAGAGCAACAAACTAAATGGAAAAAAACAAGCCAAATTAGAGGAGGGACTGATTTCCAGTCCTTAAAAAAAAACATCCTTTTCAGTCTTCAATATGTTTGAATGGTTCAGGGCACTTTCAAAAGTTTCTATTTTTCCCTTGAGGTTCCCCAACAGCAAACCAAGTGAAACAACTCACGTACTTACCTGTTCTCGCTCAAATATATCCATTAGGTGTTCAAGCCCAAGATTTCTTACAAATTGAGTTATGCTAAAATCTATTCCTGGAACTGGAAAATAAAAAAAACAACACAGAATTTCACATCGGAATAATGTGTATCAACATTAAAACAACAAAGTTTTGTAATATTATATGTACAAAGAATATAAAGATGAAACAAAATGTAATAGTCATCACAATATAATATTAAACTTAGTATCAAAATTACAAAGAGGACTTTCATGGGAGTCCAGTGGTTAAGATTCTGCACTCCCAATGCAGGGGGCACAGGTTTGATCCCTAGTCAGGGAACCAAGAGCCCATATATGTGCTGCCACACCCAGAAAAAAAAAAAGTGAAGAAAAGCTATAAAATTTCATTGTTAAAAGGGCTAACCAAGGAGGCACTCACATGTTACAAAGAAATCTTTTCTTTTAAAAAAAAATTATTTTTAATTGTATCTTTAAGTTTCCATACAGCTTAAACTAATATAATATTATATGTCAATTGTATCTGAACGTGAAAACGAAGTTTCCCTATCTTAAGATAAAGAGACTGTAGGTATATGTGTCTTTTTTTTCTTTTGTGGCAGCACCATGTGGCTTTCGGGATCTTAGCTGCCCGATTAGGGAGTGAAACACAGTCCATGGCAGTGAAAGTGTCAAGCCCTAATCACTGGACTACCACAGAATTCCTTTCCATTAAAAAAAAAAAAGAAACAAAACCTCAAAATTATAGTACACTGGAAGAGATAAATAAAGGCATAGTACTCAACCAAAAGGATTTCTACAGCTTTCAAAAAGTATGTTTACATCTAAAGAGTAGGTTAGCATTAGAACCTCATCAGGTCTGAACGTGGAGGGAGAAAGTTTCATTAGAATTCCAATAACAATATTAAAAATGACTTTTCAGCAATCCAGTATCAGTTATTTTGGCTGAATGTCTCACCTTCCTTTTTCTCCAAACTGGAAGCACCCTCTGTTCCACTTGAACTGACTACTGAAGATAGTTCAGAAAAACTGCCAGATAAGTTGTCAAGACTGCTGGCTGCAGAAAGGCTTGATGGGCTGGATGGACCTGAAGACAGAGCATCTGCGGTGGCTCCTGGGCTTCTCATGCCATTGAGCACTTGAGGTTTATAACATGAAGGCAGAGCAGAAGGGGGCATGGCTGCTGTCAGGAGAGCACTGACATCATCTGCCTGGAATAAATGTCAGAGAGAAATGAAATCCACAGTAAGCAGGTTGTAAAACTCGACTATACCCAACAGAATGAATAAAAAAAAAAAAAGACAAAACCCTAGCAGATTTGCACTAGAATCGCTTATATAAAAATGATTATTTTAAAAAGTGAAGCAAATAAGTGATATTCAGCTAAACTGTTATTAAATGTAAAACATAATATAGAACATATACTCTGAGGCATACAAAATAAAAGTGTAAGATGTGGCAAAGCAAGAAAAAATCCTAAAACATCATGATTGAAAAGTACTGAAATTAATTTTAGAAATATAAACTTGAAAAAGTAAGATCTGAAAACTTTTAAAGGCATTCTGAAATAATTCAATCTATGTAGAACTTTAGCAAACAGAATGATGGTTGATTTTTTCGGGGAAAATTTCAGCAACATATTTGTTTCTGAAAATCGAACATTTGAGAGGGTAGGGAACAAGGATATAATCAAATATGCCAGAATGGAAAAAAATCCCCAAATTTACTGGTATATTAATTTTAATTAGTAACAAATACTCTTCTTTCGGTGGCTCACTGGTAAAGAATCTGCCTGGCAAGCAGGAAACGTGGATTTAATCCCTGGGTTGGGAATATCCCCTGGAGAAGAAAATGGAACCCACTCCAGTATTCTTGCTTGGGAAATCCCATAGACAGAGAAGCCTGGTGGGCTATAGTCCATAGGGTCCCCACAGAGTCAGACATGACTTAGCAATTAAACAACAACTATTCTTTTACAATGTTCAATTAAGACACCAAGTAATTAACATTCAGTAAGAAGTAAATCAGTACGTGTTTTCATGGCTTGTCATTTATACTGCCTTTTCAATCCTCACTTTCTTTCCCTGAATCTGAGGACTCCCATGACACTCATAGTTGGTATGTAACATTGTAAAATAATAATAGCACAATTTTTGGATGCCTCTATGTACCTGAGAGCATGAGGTACATCCCCTCATTTAATTTTCATATTAACCAAATACATTTTACCTCCATTTACAGATTAGGTAACTGAGGCTTTGAGGTTAAGCAACCTTCAAAATCACACAACTGTTAAGTGGTAGAGCTAAAATTTTAAGGCAGGTCTCTTTGACTCTAAAGCCCAAGCATGTTCTCTAGGGCACCCTGTTTCAGTGTCACTTAATTATATCTAATGGACTAACACATGGGTGGACTGAATTAAAAAAAGTTCACTTCTAAGTTAGTTTGGAACTGGAAGGACATTTCCCTTAAGAAATAATCATGCAAATACAGTTGGGCTGTCAGCCTGCTTAGAAAATTCTATCCAACCAGCTGAACTAAATTTCAGTTTCTCAATGTAACTTGCAACCGTGGAATCTCTCGGTAGAAAGCAATCTGCAGGACAGACTCTCCTTCTCCATCTCAAGAAGAATTTCCTCTCCCTTTCCCTCTACTGCTCTGGGTCAGTGTCCTCAGTGACAGAGGCAAGAGAGGCACCTGAGTCACAGTGGCCACAGCAGAGGCTGGAGGCTACAACCGAGACACCTATAGGAATTTTCTCAGGAGAGGAAACGGAAAAAGGACTTCTCACAGAAAACTGGAGGAACAAACTTGTTTCATAAATGGTTTTGGCGGGGTATGTAATAAAACCTTTGAGATGAGACAGTGTTTGGAGGGAAGAAAATCTCTATAAACCAGGCTCTGCAGCTGCATGCTGAAGGCAATGCTCCCAGCTGGGTAGTTCATAAAGATCCCTGGGCCCATACTATCTTGTGCGCAATGAACGGCATTCATGAAGTGCCCTGCCTGCTTGTTTCCCAACTAATGTAAGCAGTATACCTTATACTTCTTTTTCTCATTTCTAAAAGTACTCAGCTTACAATAAATGATAATTCTATTATTTACTTATTATATTTTAATACCAAAGAGATCCAAAATTTAAACCAAGCTAAAAGCCAGATTTTGCCACATTCACCATGAAGACGTTCTATATATACACACCAAGGGAATTTTCAAACCGTCAGGAAAGCACTGAGATTTTTCAAAGATCCCATCACTTACTGAGACTAAATCTAAAGGTGTTTGTCCTTCCTGATTTTTAAGAGTTGGATCAGCTCCATGGGCCAACAATAATGCACAAAGCTGTGTTCGTCCCTTCTGGGCTGCCTCGTGCAAAGGTGTGAAAGCCCATTTGTCCGTAGCATTGACACATGCATTATATTTTATTAGCAAAGCTGCTACATCTACATGCTGTAAAAGAAAATAAACCCGTTACAGTCTGAATTATTACTTTATTATATTTTAGTTCTTAAAAAGACACTAGCTAGACTCTAGAAATGAAAAACCGTGTTTTTTCCCCATCAAAATTTATGGGCTATTGATTAGAAATTATAGTAGTAGACATTTATATAACTTGAGAAAATATCTAGAAAATAGATAAGAACACTACACAGAAAGAAACTAAGCTAACAGAACTTCAACAATATCTCATTTAAGTGTTATAACTGCTAATCATCAATTTATAAACCTGCAGCCTTCCTTAACTAATCAACTGAAGATGGTCAATACTGATGGTTAATATTTAAGGCTATTAATTATAAGTCAGAAACAATGCATCTGGTCTCAACAGATCTGTATGAATCCCAGTGGATTTTCTGGATACCAACAAATAAAATCACTAACATCTCACTGAAAATAAGAGATGTGTGCTAAGGAAGGTAAAACAACGAGACAAAACATCCCATGTCACACAGCAAGCTCCCAGCAAGCTGCAACAGCCTGAGAATTGAAACTTAGAAGTTATTTAATCTTTAGCGCTCATATTTACTTCTCTGTAAAATGAGAAAGTCAAACTAAATTTCCTTTGAATTGTAATGCTGATTTTCACTGAGAAAACTTCCGACACTGTAAAAGCTAACACGAAAGAACTTACGCCATAAGATGCTGCATTGTGTAAAGGAATAAGTCCTCCTTTGTCCTGGGCATTCACATCAGCTCCATGTTGAAGGAGATACTCCGCAACTTCTAAATTATTATATCCAGCTAATTTAGAAAAGAAGTAAGATTACTTTTAGTTGTTAATATAAAAATAGCTACATATATGTATATATCTATTTCTAAAAGATAGGATTTTTAAAATAAAAGATTTTATAGAAATCTGAAATTCTCCAATGAAATCTATTAAAGATTTAACTTATGAAAAAAAATTGCCCACTGGCCTCAGGTTGGAAGTTTTCAGTGGTGAAATTCATTTCTTTTTGAGATTGTAAAGTTATATTCATTTACTTAAATCGTTCCTTTTAAAACCTTCTTACCAAAGTCCCTGCCTTCACGGTTATTGTAGATAAAACTTCCTGAACTCAGGTAAATGGTCTCAAGGCAGCAAGCAAAAGGCATCCAATCATACAAAAGCGAAGTTAGGAACAGAAATGGCTGGCAGTGCAGAAGACAACACATCAGTGGGTCACGGGGTCCCATTTCCTCAGAAGATCACAAAGACATGCTTTTTGCCAGAGAGAATGTAAGGGTACACATCATTATGGGCAGCAGAATCTACTGCTGCTAAAGCCATGAAAGTAAAACTTGAGTGTTTTATAAATGTATGATAATCCCCCAGCTGTCATCTTGGGAACCGACAGCTATCTTAGTACGTGTTTTTGGTTAAAAAAAAAAAAGTATGTACTGATATATTGTATTTGACACATAATCATAGTTTGAAAGCAAATGTGGAATTTAACTTTGCCAACATAAAATCAGCTATCACTTGAAACTTTAAAATAGTTCAAAATATATAATTCATTCACTTTTACTGCAGTTTTCAGCCTTTTGCTGAGACAGCTAAAGCAAAAAAAAAAAAAAAATTCAGTAAAATCAAGAAAAACAAAACTACCATAAGCTAAACGCACCATATCCAAAAGTCCTTCCATGTCAAAGCGTAATACTACGTAAGTGAGAAACGTTTTCTGTATACAATGTATTTGCCACTTACAAAGACAACACAGACTTACAAAGTAATACTCAGTGATCTAGATAAGCTACCATAAAGATTCAAAGTCTATGTAAATAATTATGCACAGCACAATCCAAATCAGAGATCAGGCCACATTTTGTCTCTCACGGACTACTAACTCCTGATTGCCAGAGGAAGAAAAATCTTACCTCACTTTGTTAGCATTTGTGGTTTATCACTTCCAAAATGATCTAAGAGACACATAGACGGAGTAATTCCCTTGGCCTGTGGGGTCCCAACTCACAAGGGGTCATAATTTAAAAGTATACACCACAAACACTAAAATGATCTCTTATGGGACTTAGCTGGTGGAAATGGCTGGGACTCTGTGGGGGCCTGGGTTTGATACCTGGTTGAGAAACTAAGATCCTGCATGCCACACCAGGCATGGCCAAAAAATAAACAAAAAATTCTCTAGGAACATAGTTGCTCACAATGTGAGACTAAAGGAAATGAGAGAAGAGTACTTCCCACGTTACACAAAGTGGCAGAAACACCTGCATTCCTTTTTTCTGTTTTTAAACCTTGTATATTTATATTAATCTGAATGGATCAAACATGCCTATGATGCAACTCCACTAAACGACTAGTAGCTCAGTGATTTTAATGACCCACTCTCTAGCAACTTTCTTTTTTTAAAGCTATATGCATTTTTACTTAAAATTTATTATTATTTTTTGGCCATGAGGCATGTGGGATCTTAGTTCTCTGATCTGGAACTGAACCCATGCCCCTGCAGTGGAAGCACAGCCGTAACCTCTAGACTGCCAGGCAAGTCCTGCCAGCACCTCCAATGCAGCTCAGAAAGCTGTACTGAAATCACAATGCTGCACTACATGCAGTGAAGACAGATACACTGTGCCAATTTCATGAGTGAAAACTCAGAACAAATGTTACTCAACTATATCCCCCAAACTTCCTGTGGTGAAGCCCTAATCATTAGTACCTTAGAATGTGACTGTACTTGAAGATAAGGCCTTTTAAGAGGTAATTCAGTTAAAACAAGGCCGTGAGGGTCAGCCCTAACTCAGTGTGACTGCTGTCCTTATAAGAGGAGGAAATTAGGATACAGAGACATCAGGGATGCACACATACACAGAAAAGGCCATGTGAGGACTCAGAGAGAAGGTGGCCATCTGCAAGCCAAGGACTGAGGCCTCAGAAAAAACCAATCCTGCCAACATTTCCTAAGCTGAGAAAATACATTTCTGTTGTTTAAGCCACCTAGTTTGTGGTAATTTGTTAAGGCAGGCCTTACAAACTAATACAACAAATAACAAGAATTTTATGTAACTTTTGGAAGTCTAAAGACTTTTTTCTGCTTCCATTTAACAACTATCATTAGAAGAATGGAAAATTTTAACTTCCTATCAGGAAGGCTGACTCAAGCAGGCATATTTTTAAAGTTTCTATAGCGAAAACACATTCACCAAAGATGATTCAAACAACATGATGACCTGGAATAAAGGTTCTAAAGCACATGGAGATTGGCAAAGCTTCTTTCAATTATTTACTGAACATAAATTGCTATACTAAAGACAACATGGCCCTGTACAAATACTCTAGTGTATAATGGTATTAGAAGACACCTGATTAGAATCTTTCAAATTTACTTACAGGAAATATTTTACTAAGGTAAAATGAATCTTAGATGTACCAGCCTAAATCTGTGACACTTCATTCACCTACCTGCTAAATGTAAGGGTGTTGAATGTCGGCCTTGTGTATCACGGCAATTTACATTATCTGGTGAAGACAACTTCTTTACTCTGGCTAAACAACCCTTCTTGGCAGCATCCAATAAAGCTGCATCTCCCCTAAGTAGATCTTGAATATCTGTATCTCCATCTTTAACCAGATCCAAAGGAGTATTTCCATCTCTGTTTTTCTTTGTGGGGTCTGCACCATGCTGGGCATGTGAAAAACAGAAAGGGAAGGTATAGCTTAAGTTTGCCTTTGGATAACGAGAAAATAGTCAATCTATTTTATACAGAGACTCTACCTTAAAGGTTAACATGACTATTAATAATGCTTAATACACAAAAAATTACAATAAAAAATAGACACTTAAATATTATTGAGCTTTAATAATGAAAGAATATAACCAAAATTTTAAACTACAAAACAAAGTAGTATTTCATTAAAAATTACCTTTCACATATGCTATTTTTAGTTTTCACAAACATTTCAATATTTGCATAAAGTATAAATTTAACTACAAGTCTTGTTTTTACTATAAAATACCTACACTGGTACCAGTGCAGATACCAACGTACTATCATTTTCACTAGTGCTAAATAAACCTTATAGTGTTCATGGTATTTATTCTGAAATCTAGGTACAGAATTAGGGTTTTGCTTCCTACCTCTTTACTATTAAAGTTTGGAGTTACAAGTAATATAATAAACATATTCTATGTTATATTCTTTGTCCATAAATACTTAAATATACCTGAAGCAGAAGTTTGCAAATTTCGTATTTTCCTTTGGCTGCAGCTTCATGTAAAGGTGTAAATTTCCATAAGTCAGCTACATTAACTACTGCTCCATGCTTAACAAGAAGTTCTGCAACTTCATAATGTCCATAAGAACATGCATTGTGCAAAGGTACAAGGCCTCTGAAATGAAAAGTTAAATAAAAAACACAACACAAAGATATATTTTAATTTAAATAGCTACACAGAGATGATAAACTTCTTGAATTGTACAATATATTTTACTGATTTTAATTTAAAGAACCTAAATATATTGTAAGCAGAAATGGAATTACTTTGGCAGGGGCAGAGAGGAACTTTTTAAAATATTTAAAATTGCAGAGAACATAACAAGCATCTATTTTGCAATATCTAGGATTAAGAATTACATATTTTTATTTAATTTTTTTTTCTCTTTTGGCCACATAGCACAGTTTATGGGATTTTAGTTCCCTGACCAGGGACTGAGTTGAACCTGGGGCCATGGCAGTGAGAACCACTGAACCAAAAGGGGATTCCCAAGAAGTTTTTTTTTAAATTAATATAAACTGGAAGAAACCAAGTATCCTCAATGCAAACTAAAATATTTACTACATTAAAAATCAGTATCACACTACTGCTGCAATTTCCTTGGCTATTATAAAATAACAAGGCATTAAGCAACTAAGTCTTCATAAAAATGCTACTTCATTTTTCACAAAATCATAAAAATGCTATTTCATAAAAATCATAAAATCTTATGAAATTAAGAAGTATATTTAAGCCAAAGTTAGAGAACAGACTTCTCTGAAAATAAAAGAACCACCATCTCATAAAAATGTTTTCAGATTTTCCTAAGAAGGTCAGATAAAGGCAGAGAGGCCACAGCAATGGCTAGTACTTGCCCTTTATCTTTAGCGTGCACATCAGCTCCGTGTTGCAGCAGATATTCCACCACAGACACCCGATTATAGCCAGCTGCAAAATGGAGCGGTGTAGACTGACGCCCTTCAATGTCTCTGCAGTTGACGCTCTGAACAGTACACAGTTTCTGTAGGATGCAACACAGTATACACATGATGCTATATATTGTGACTTCTTGTTTTCATTCATCTAGTAGAAAATTCAAACGCCTGATTTATTTTGTCTCATGAAATTTCTCAGATACTCTTTGCTATTTATTCTTATTTCATCTTGTCCTTTACTGGCAATCCCTCTGGTCCTCTTATCTGTAATCATCTTCTTTTGCTAAAGCTAGTAGGTAAATTTTATTATTACCATTACTACTATTTACATAAAGGTAATGTAAATATCAGTAAGCAACAGTAATTTCCGTTTTGTGGGAAATATATATACAGATACACTGGCTCATAGAAGCATTGGCATCACCCTGAAACTTGCTAAAAACTCAAGATTCTCTCTCAGACGCTCTGACCTACTGAATCAGAATCTGCATTCTGACATGATCTCTAGGTGATCTGTAAGCACATTAAAAGTCTGAGGAGTACTGTTCTAGAACGGTGGTTCTTAAATTTTCATGTGCACTGGGTCCAGCCTCCAGATGTCTGGGACTGGGCCTGAGAAGTTGCATTTCTAATAAGCTCCCATATGATGCTGATGCTGTCTGTCAAGGAATTATACCTAGAGAATTACACTGTACTGCTGCTGTTGCTAAGTCACGTCAGTCATGTCCGACTCTGTGTGACCCCATAGACAGTAGCCTACCCGGCTCCCCTGTCCCTGCAATTCTCCAGGCAAGAACACTGGAGTGGGTTGCCATTTCATTCTCCAATGCATGAAAGTGAAAAGTGAAAGTGAAGTCACTCAGTTGTGTCCAACTCTTAGCAACCCCATGGACTGCAGCCTACCAGGCTCCTCCATCCATGGGAGTTTCCAGGCAAGAGTACTGGAGTGGGTCACCAGTGCCTTCTCCTATACTGTACTATATGGAATGAATTAATTAATAGAATGCTATTGGTTATGTACTCCTCGGATGAATTAAGAAAGGTCACTCCAAATTTTTCACTTTTTTTGTTGTTGTTGTTGTTGTTCAGATGAGGAAGTCTGGCTGAGAAAAGCTGTAATGTTCAAAATACTCAAGGATGTTTGCATGAAAAATATGAATATTTGAGGAAAGAAAGCAGCACAGATAATAAATCATGGTGTTTAAAAAAAAGTCTAAAGAATATTTTAGTATAAAAGAATATTAGTAAAAAGCCTTTCTCTTTTTTACTAGCCTACCCTAAAAACAGAGATAAGCTAAGCCTAATAAACCAAAGGAGCCAGGGATCAGTGGTTTTACCTCAACGGGTTTAATAAGAGATCTGATAAAGCTATTCAGTGGCTTTCCACACGAGAGTTTGTTAGATACACACATTCAGTGTTCTATCACTGAGAAAGGGTGTTTTGTGGGTCTGAAGTCAGCTCTAGGGAACAAGTATTTTCAACACATGTAAAGTGCTGCTGCTAGATTCAGTAGTTATCACTGGCCACTCTAACTCCCTAGCTCTCAAGTTTAATTTTGTCCATTCAGAAGAGTTTTCTAATAGTAGGTGTCTAAGTATCTAGCCTGACAGCTCACCAGTAAACAAACACAACCAAGCACATAATTAAGTGTTCACTGGGAAATATGCAGGTGATATTATCTCAGTGATTCCCAAGGAACAGAAAGGTTGATGGAGAGAAATTTCCAGTAAGGGACTTTAAAAGTAGAGGTAAGGGAAGACAACCTAATGCCTATCACAGGGAGAGAGGAAGGTCCTCCTCAATTAAATGGCATTATTTCATTCTCTAAGTACAATTCCTACACCCAGTCTCATCCTCACTTCATCTGTGTCTTCCTATAGTCTTCTTTTATCTTTATGAAAACAAAGTCTGGCTTTTAATAGTAGGTGTACGGAACGTAGCTTTATGCTCTTTAATATATGTAAATAGATGAGCATTACAATTTTTTATCACCACCTCCATCCAATACACATAAAAATCAGCTACCTGACTTTAACTCCACCTGCCCATCTAGCACAATGTGTCATTTCCTCCAAGAACAAACAGCTTACTACCCTTGAGTGACTTGTTTTTCTATAAGTCATTCATTAGTCAGTGAGAGAAACAAAATCCCTCTTTCAATACCATATTAACCTCCTAAATAAGGGCATGAGAACATAACTACAAATCAAGTCAAATAATAAAGCTGCATAATAGCATTTTTCTTTCAAAACAATGAAATCTGAAGTTACCAGGAGATGACTGTACTATCTACACAGATAAAGCAGGAGGAAAAGAGCACATGGACTTTTAAAATCAACTTTCAGAAATCTCTTGATTTAAAAGCACAGTGAATAAATATCCTCAGAGCTCAAGTTCTGATGAGACCATCATTCACATCATTTTATTCTCAAGAAATCTAAAATTTACTTTGTGGGGTAGGTCTGTTCAGAATTAAGAACACCATAGAGAAATATAGTGAAACTGCTCCAAATGGAGACTTCTGTCATGAATCAAATCAGTAATTTTAGCTTTTAATAAAATTTATTACCTATCAATGCTCCCTCAAATAGGAGCAAGCATTTTTTTGAAAGTCTGTTGTGGTGGGAAGACATAACAGGGCTCCTTCCCTCCCACTAGCTTTGGAAATTGAAATTAACATTGTTTTACTAAAGAATTATTTAATCATGAAACATGCTGAATTAATTTTAATTTATATTAGTTGACTTGAAAAACAGTCTTGCTCTTTCAAAATTTCAGTCTTCTGGATTATATACCTGGATATACTAATATAGTTTCTGTAGGAGCAGGAATATCTGGTATAGGCAGTAAGACAGTACATATGATTATATATCACATAAATACATATGTATTACAGTAAAAGCAAAATTTGAGGAAAGGTTATTCTATGGAAGAACATTATAGGAGATGGGCCACAGAAGGGCTCAAGATGGCTCTTCTGGAAAAAAAAAAAAAAAAATTTCAATCCAGATAAGTTGAAGATTATTGGGAGACAGTGGCTCTGAAAAGTGGTGACACTGTGTTATTATATTTAACACTGGGTCCTCACAGAGGCGGCAAAGAAATCAGAATAAACATAAAGACAGAGGGATACACTGTTTAGTTTTCTTCCCTTCCTGTTTTATGTTTCATATGTAAACAAGAAGAGACAATAATTTCATATCGCTCATTCTTTTAAAGGGACAAATGAATAGGTTCTTTAAACAAAATGCATTCCCATAAACACGTCGTTATCTAAATTTATAACTGTGATGTATTTACTGAGATGTGTGTGATACTAGTTTCTTTCATTACTCAATGATCCTTATTTGCAGAGCATAACTAATTAGCATTATTTACCTTTTAAAACAATGCACATATAAATAACTAGATTTTTTCATTTTAACAGTACAAATAACTAGATTTTTCATTTTAACAGTACGAATTCATTAAACACTGTCAAAATAAAAACGCAATGTTAAAAAAACCATAAGATCATGTCTTACTTTTACAGTTTCTACATCTCCAGCCTTTGCAGCTTCCAGCAACTGTCTGTCTGCCTCTGAATTACCTAATGGGATACCCTCTAAAAAAAAAAAAAGAAAAAGAAGGAAAGAGTGATTAACTTCTATTTGGAAGATGGGACTAAGTTTTAAGGGAGGCATCTTATCTCAGAGTAAAGTTCCGTAATACAAACACACACACACACTCACCCAAGGAAAATATAAAGAATCATAATACCTGGGGCTGACAAGGAAAACAGGTCCTGTCATACACTATTAATAGGAAAGTAAAATGGTACATAACAGCCTTTCTAGGAGATGATTTAACAATTATGTTAACCTTGACTCGGAAATTCCACTTTAAGAAACTCATTTTAAGCATATAGCATAAAATTAGAAAGGCAGTAAATGTCCATCACTAGGTAACGGAACAGAACTAATGCTATTACCCTCAACTCTGACACTAAAACAAAAGCATGGTAAATGGGAAAGTAAAGGCAATTTGAGAGCAGTCTTGTAGTTCAGAATTTTAGAAGTTCCCAGGAGATCTTATAATCTGCCTTCGTCTAGTCAAGAGGTGTTTTTCTCAAAATGTGGTCTCTAAACCACAGGCATATTGATCATCAAGGGGGACTATTAAAGGTACAAAACGCTTTGTCTGTTACATTTCTTCTCATTTGAGCTTTGAGGTGTCAAAGACATTCTAATAATTTCTAGTAAAATACAGAGATATAGGCAAAGACACTTTGAAATTATGGGACCAGATTTATTTATCTTTAATTGGAAGGGACCAGATTTCTAGGCTGAAATGTTTAACCTATGCCAATGTGTAGATATTGAATATAAACTGATTTAACTTTAAAATGCAATGAACATCAGTGTTTTCAAACATAAGTCAAACAGTTGGTTACCTTGTACGGATTCTATATGCCTTATATGAAGGATCTAGAAAAGAGTGAAGAGGCAGGACCGGTCTCGAGAGTATTATTTATAGCTCTGATTGCTCTACTAGGAGATATCTACCCTTTTCAGTCTTCCTCTCTTTAAAAAGAAATAGATAGCAACTATGGCATCTCACTCTTAAAATATTTCTAGATAAAAACTTAAAAGCCAGCTATTTACTCAGCAAAGATCCGTAGCAAATGCTACTGGGAAAAACTTATTAAAGACTTAACAACATGTGGGCATTGACTACAACGAGCTGATCA
Organism: Moschus berezovskii; assembly: GCF_049115385.1. Lineage (NCBI taxonomy): Eukaryota > Metazoa > Chordata > Mammalia > Artiodactyla > Moschidae > Moschus > Moschus berezovskii. The sequence continues at coordinate 59,187,214 of NC_142471.1, read as the reverse complement.
AGAAGAAATAACAGCCAATAATTTTGAAAATTTTTCTTTTTACTACCAACTCCAACATGATATATGAAAAAATTTAAAAGTTAATTAAAAAAATAATTTCATCGAAGTATTCAATACCTTGAAGAAGTTGCTGCACATTTTCATTTCCCATCTGTAAGGCAGTAAAGCCCTGAAGGGATATAATGTTCGGATCACACCCATAGCTTAGGAGTAAGCGGCAGGTTTGCAGATGACCACAATGTGCAGCTCTGTGCAGAGAAGTCTGACCGAGATTATCCAGAGCATTAACCTTAACAATCAGAAAAAATGGAAATTAGCCCGTGGTACAAAATTTAAAATGGTCTAATTATGGGTTCAGGTTCAACACTTGTTATTAACTTAAAAATGCTCAAGTATTCTCTTATAAAGACTATTATCCAGTGGCAAAGAAAGTATTTTCTCTCAAATTTAGAGTACAAATTCACCAATTCATGAAGGCTGACATCAGGAGACCCAATTTTGGATTAAAAGTTTAAGATGTTGAGTAATAGTTGTGTTTACCATTAAAGCACTCATAGACTCACCGCATTTATAGACACTGCCTAGAAAGTCTAATGCATGTATTTTTAAGGATCACTGAGGTGCAGAAATGTGGAGACTAACCCCAAGATAACAGATAACAAAGTCAGACACTAAATTAGCATTAAAACACTTATTTCTATTGGCTTAATCTTCTATCTTGTTTATCATTTAAAATACAATCTGTACAAAGACACTACAGTATATTCACACAATGGAATACTTCTCAGCAATAAAAAGAATTATTGTTACTGCTGAATCTCCAAAACATTAACCTGAGTGAAAAAAAGTTTGACATGAAAGAGTCAATGAATACCGTACGGTCCCACGGACATGAAGGTCCAAAGTGGCAAATTAATCTACCATAGAAAAAATCCAAATGGTTGTTGCCTCTAGGAAAGGAGATTGCCTTGGATGGACACTCTCTGTCACGTGGTCATGTTCTCTATCTTCAAGAATTTTGGTTACACAGGTGTCTGCATTAGGCAAAATTCAGCAAATGTACATTTAAGAGCTGTATATTTCATTGTATGTAAATTCCACATCCAAAGAAAAACTGTGAACAAATATTGGCCTCTAGTTAACGCCTATTAGAAGAATTTAGGGAGATGTATATAGTAACTTGCAAATTACTTTGAAGTATGTCAAAAAATATAAGATACTGATAAGAGGGAAAAATTGATGGATATGTAAGAAAACAATATGGTAAAAAGCTAGTGGCAGAAATTATATGGTGAGTATATAGTTATACTCTGTAAAATTCTCTCAACTTGGCTGTATTTTGAAATTTTTCATAGCAATAATAAAAAAAAATCATCTGTAAGACCCCTTCTATCTCATTCCCATCCCACCAACTCCCTCCCCAGCCACCCTGGAAAATAATTCTTCAAAACATAACTGAAAAGTAACCAATTATATGACCACTAGTTTGTTTTGAGACACTATCCAATTCACATTCATGGAACCGGAGAACATCTGAACAGGATTATATAGTAAGACTTTCTCAATAATTCTAAAAGTAACCTACAAAAGCTAGTCTCCATGCTTACAGAATCAGAAAAATCAACTTAAAATGCTCAGAGCAACTAATCTATTTATTCATGAACTCACATTCACCAAAATGTGAACTATATCCACTTGAAAACTTTATTTGGGTGCCATTCTGTGTCAATATTAGGGTGACCAACTTGTCCTAATTTGGCTGGGATATTTCTGGTTTTAGCACTTAAAGTCCTGTGTTCCCAGAAATCCCTCAATTTGGGGATTAGGATGGTTGGTCACACTAGCCAAGATTGTTTCATTGAGTTATACAACTCAAGTTTAATATGCATCCAGATAGTCTTCAAGTAACACACCACATGTAAGAAAAGAAGCAATCAACAAAAAGTTATAGAACAGACAGACGAGATATGCCAAGCAGTCAAGCAGAAATAAACTTTATTTTTTCAATACTTTACAATAGGAAAGATTGAAATTATACATTATCAAGAATTCCCCCAAATAAGAGAAATTAGGACACTGAGAGGCAACATAAAAAAAAAAAAAACTGCAGAATTTGAAGTGGTTCCTTGAGTGGAAACCTAAGAAAGGACAGTTTAGAAAATCGTTCTGCAAAGTTCACTTAGAGAAGAGCCTCAGGGGCCCCCAAGGGGTAAAGGGATCTCTATTTCTTTCTTCTCCTTTCATCAGAGCAGCTCAATTCTACTATATAATGTATTTCTACCAAGATTTTGTTTGAAGAAGACAAGGATCTGTGGCTAAGAAAACTGTGAAAACTACTGAATTAAATGACCGTTATCTCTTCCAATCTGGGATGCTATGTGTATTGTTTACTGAGAAATTTTTTTTAAAGTTCCTGGGTAAGAAATAGTGACTTTTAGCCTTGATGAAAACCTAACTATTCCATGAATAAAACACTTTATCTTCTTTAAGTCTATTTGACTTTTTTTTGAGGTACAGCTGATATATATTATCTAAGCTTATGGTGTCCAACACAGTGAAATCAACTTGACTTTAAACTTAAGTATACCATTTCTATAAATAGAAAAACAATATTCTCCTAATAAAAAGTATAACTCTTATAAAGAAAACATTTCTCTCCTGAATGCTCTGGAGTGAATGACTTTTGTGATTAATTTTTTAAAAAATGCTTTTTGTACAAGTGCTAACTACAGAACAGCAGCTTCACAATGTGAGGGGCTATCTTTTTAGTCAACTTATTTAAATAATTTATTTCCTCCTGTTCCATGTTCTCTAGCAGAAATAACAGCGGGTAAGAGAGACTGTGGCTAGGGTAAATAATAGGAGTTATCATGGTAAGCAAGGAACAGAAGACACCAGAAGAGAATTCCAGAATAAATATGTCTGGCAAGGGATACTGTTAAGAGTGTACTGTTAGAAAAAGAAGAATAACTTGACCAGTGGGGTGTGGTTAACAGAAGGGTGAAAGAAGGATATACAGGAATAATGTTTCTTTGAGTAAATTCACAGATTTTCTAGCAAAAAGATACAGAAAAAGTATCTGCAGAACTATTTGAGGGAAAAACTAATACTTAGGAGAGAGTAAATAGTTTAGGAAATTAGGCATTTTATCTACAAAATCAGAAACAACTCACTGGATTACCAAAAATTACCAAAAATGAAGTATACCTTTGCTTCATGTTTCACCACTACTTCGACAACATCGTTATGAGCTTTCTCAGAAGCCACGTGCAGAGGAGTCAAGAATCTTAAAGAGAAAAAGTCAGCTGGACAATGAATGTATTTTCCAGAAAACAAAAGAGTAAATAATTTTTAATTATTAAAAGCAAACTTACTCTTTAGTCTTTTCATTGATGTTGGCTCCTTTTCTTAGCAACAGTTCACATATTTGCTTTCTTTTGGGATATGGAGATGCGGCAGCACAATGCTAGATAATTTAAATTGCAGCATTAATCAAGGACTATACAACTGATTTTTAAGAATATTTGTGTTTCCAAACAAAAATAATCAAGATGTTAGTTATTTCATGTCTTTGTTTCACTTTTGACTTAACTTTGCTATTCAAAGACTTTCTATTGGATAGAATGCGCAATGATTACCAAATTCTAACAGGGCCTGAAAATCCTATTTACCAGGTGATATGTTATTAAATATTTTGATCAAGTTTTATAGTTGCCCTACATCTCTGCAAAAGCTACCACTGCTGTGATGAAAACCTTAAACTGTGATTAACAGTCCTTTCAAAACTGTTCCCAAAGAGCATGGTGTTTATGTTATTTTTTAAAGGTTAATAAAACACTCCAAAGGTCGGGATTTCGTTAATGAAGAAATAGCACAGCGTTTGTCAGCTCCAGACTCTGCTTGGTAAAAACACTGATGGAATAGCTGACAAACTAGGTGGTATTTCTTTCCTTCTCGATGAGTTGCTCTAGCAAAATAAAGACCTTGGATTACCTGTTTGGTAAAATTGGTGGTGGAAATTGATACAGTCTGAGCTGGAGGCTTTAGGAGCTATGTCTATGATGCATCAAGGAGGAAGGGAGACAGGAGGTAGGAATTTGCCAGTCCTAAACCCGGTAAAACTCTCATGGTCATGTCCCAGATCTTTATCTCTCCAACATCCAGGATTATACTCATACACAACAGGTGTTCAATAAATGTCAGTGAGTGAATGACTTAATCAATGTATGAACTTTAAGTTAAAACTGAAACCTGAGAATTCATGGAATAAAACTTCTCGATAACTGTCAAGGTAACTTGCACATAAATCTAAACACAGTATACATGAATGTGTCTGATTTTAACTTGGTAAAAATTATAAAGCTTATCTGATCTTCATGGCTTTGCTTCAGATTCATTCTGATACTGCTGCTGTCACCAAACTCATTCCTTTGCCCTTAATAACATCATTTCTAATTGGTGAATACAGCTCTTTTGGCATGTTTTGAATAATCATCCCAGGACATCTATCAGGATGGCACATATATTCAAGAATTCTTGAGCTTATCCATTTCAAATTGCACCCTTTCTCTTCTGCCCCATCCTTTTACCAGCAGGGCCTGGGACCTCGAAACTCAGAAGACACTGCCTCTGCAATACAATGTCCACCAACAGTTAATTTCTTGTATTCTAAGGCTAATCACAAAAATGAGCAGTTTAATAGTAGAAAGCTTAAGGGGAAACAAGATATAGAATTAATTCGTCAGACTGGAAAACTTCCCATGTCAGTTTTCCCAAATTTCCCTGTACCACCTTGATGCTGTTATGATTTAAATTTTGCACTGGCATTTCTTATCAGTCTGCAACTATGCTTTTTTTTTTTTAACATGGATTTTTTTTTTTTGTAAAGTAGCAAAAAGGCCTAAAATACTTTATAGATAGGTTCCTACATAAACTTGATGCCCTATATCTTGGCATAAGGATGAACATTAGCCATAAAAGGTTAAGGACGCTACAATTAAATCTTCCCCCCAAAAATTAATTTACTTATTGTCATCTTCCCTCATTGAAAGTACATTCTGCGACTCACAAAGCTTTGCTCCTTTTAAATTTCTAATTCTAAGGTAGCCTCTGATTACCACATTCTCCTTCTGATCTTCTAACACTTATCTTTAGTCACTTCCATTTTTTTCTTACTGCTCTTCCATACACTGCCCAGTTCTCATCTACTTTGTTACAGAACCACAGAGCTGCATTACCTCCAACAGGGAAACTGCCTCTACTCACACAGATACTTTATTCACAAGTATAAAAGGGACATATACAAACTTAGATCTAACTTTGAAAAAAAAAATTACAATAACAAAAGGAAAACCAGGTGGTTTTTATCTTGATGGCAAGATTAACTTTTCAGTGAATTCCAAATTTTCAATCATAAACACTTATGCTTTTTATAATAAAAAGAGCAAATGAGATATAAGATTATAAAAGAAAAGTCACATATAACATATACCAGTATGCGATAAAATTTTTGTCTAGAAGGATGCACAAATGAACAACAGTATTGACTTTTGAGGGGATGTGTTAGTCGCTCAGTCATGTCCAACTCTTTGCAACCCCATGGACTGTGGCCCACCAGGCTCCTCTGTCCACGGAATTCTCAAGGCAAGAATACTGGAGTGGGTTGCCACTGAAGGGATGAGGTTGTCTGTTTTTCTGTATTGTTTGAAATATTTTCTTTATATATCCAGAGGCACTAATTCTTAAAAAGCAGAGATTTTTAGAACAATACTATTATTAAAAGTAGAACATTATGTCAGTTATCGGTATCACCAAAAGAAGCAGGGCATTATGATTAACTTAGAATGTTTTTCGCTATTTCAAAGACTTAAATCTGAAACATTACCAATGCTGTTTCATGTGTTTGAGGATGCTTAAAGTTCACCATTTCCAGAGAGAGATGTTTTTTGATTCGTGTAACATCAGCTTCCCGTGCAGCCTGAAGCAAGGAGTGGCCTTTAAATTCATCTAGATGAAGAAGAAGCATTTAAATTGGCATAATTATCAAATTTATGGAACTTACCTTGTAAAAAAGAGACACAGTATTTTTCTTGAACTTATTTTCAAAATTATCTACCAAAGTAGCCAGACTGAAGCTCGAAAGATAGTCTCCAAATATAACCCTTGCAAAGGGAGATAGTGGTACTCCAGTGCCCCTTGGTTATGACTCAATTCATTCCCATGAGTATACAAGATGGCCAATTCAAAGTCTACTTTGGTCTGGTATACGGATTATTGCAATATATTCCCAGAGCAGAGTTGTGAGAATTTTCCAAAAGTATAGAATTTTTCTCAGTAAAGAAATAAAAGAAAAGGTGATCATAATTCCCATATTAACATTATAGCAATAGCAGATGGTTATGCTCACACACTGGGGATTAGACAAGCTGGATATTTCTAAGAGCCACTTAGAAATGAGGCATTTTCTCAAGATTCCTCTCTTTTATTCATCAGTCTTGCGAAACTACCCATTCTCCTTTATTATTCCAGAATAATTCTAGTTTAACACACGTTTCTTACTCATGTATAGTAATATATACCTGAATGAGGTGGCGATTTCTCACCACTATCTCTACTTCAGTTATAGACAAAAAAGCACAGAGTTGTCCAGATACCAAAGAATATTAGATGGTACATTCCGGGGCCTATGTTTACAAGACAGAAATTCTACAAGTAACACCTAAAAACTTCATGACAGATAACTAGAAAGTCACATCAAAGATAGGAACAAAACTCAAATTCTTTCTTTCCAAAAGCCTATCATCTGTAAGACTAACACAAAAAGCATTTGCCTTGAAAAAAGCAAATACAAATATACTTTCCTTTCATAGCATCTTAAGAGTAAATGATTAAATATGCTAGTAAGAACAATAGATACCCATGGCTAAGGAAAATAGCCTAGGATTTAAACCACCCTCCCCAAAAAAAACCAAGAAATAAAAAATTTTAGGTTACTGGTATAAGAGTTTAGCTGAACATTCATCATTTTATACTTACATGCTAACCTTTCTTTTAACTGTGGTGTGGGAGCCAAGTCTATAGCACTTTTATTGTGACAATTCAGCAGTGTTGGATCTGCGCCATAACTCAGGAGAAGAGAACACACTTCAACCCTGTTCTTGGAAGCAGCCTCATGGAGAGGAGTGAACTGCCACAAGTCCATTGCATTTACGCAGGCACCATGCTGGTGGTGGGGTGGGTAAAGCATATATTTAGTGCTCAACTTTAAAGAGAACTCAGAATACTAGTACTGTGTAATTTACATCATGCAAGCTTAAAAAGGTTATGTCCCCAAAGGTTATTTTCAAACCAGTTACTTCAGAAAGAGAATATGTTTCTCCCCCATAGAAAAAGAGTCACTAGTTGCTAAGCCTACCCACAAGTGCCTATTTAACTCTTTTATCGTTAAAAAAGTTACAAATGAAACTTCAGATTTAATAAGAACTGTTTTTTCCTTTTCTGAGATATAATTTATATATGGCAAAATATGAGCTCTTAAGTATACAGTTTGATGAGTTTTGACAAATGTATATATCCATGAGACCACTGGGTTTCTCTGGGGGTTCAGCTGGTAAAGAATCCACATGCAATGTGGGAGACATGCAATCTATCTGATGCTTCATTCTTATGCACAATAACATTCCAAATATTCTGTTGAATTCAGTTCAGTTTTACAATAAGCAAAAGCATTACTATTAAATGTATAATAATATTTTGGTCACATTTATAAAGGTGTATCTAATCACTATAATCAAGTTGTTTCTGTGGGAAAATATATTCAGTGGTAGCCCAAGAGGAAGCATAGAGGTGTTGGAAACGAAGGTCCTTCCCATGATAGCTGCTGACAGAATGAGGAAAAGTTTCAAAGGCAGAATGGGTGCAGAGAGAAGACTAAAGAATGTGGTCAAATACATATGTAAGAGATTAGGGGACAAAAATAAATGGATGGGTGTGAGTAACATCCTTGAGTCCACTCTCAAAAAGAGTATGTAGCCTCTATTCTCATCCAACAGGGAGCAAAACAAGAAGTTTTTTGCCAGTTCCAGGAACCTGTCCATTAAACAATAGCCGCCCATCATTCTGTCCAGTGTACTGGAAGAAGTGAAGTTTACCAAGTAAGCCTGTTTCAACACACCTAGGCAGGCCTTGCAAATCTAACTAGTGGTTGTAATAATATGTGGTTCACTAAAAATTGCTTTCTGATATTTTCAAGAACTTTGAACTGCACTTTTAGCTACAAATTAAAGAACCATTTAGTCTGACATTCACAAAACAGGAAAGTTACTTTATATTAAAAAAACATAATGGTGTTTTAAAAATCTCAAAGCAGTCAGATGACTTATCAATAATCCACATTTTATAATGATTATAAATACTTCTTCTATATCTACCAAGCACTAAAAACACAAAGAAAAACATACACACTGTAAGAAAAGTATACAAGAACTAACCTTGACCAGAAGTTCAGTTACTTCATAATGACCATAGGAACAGGCATTGTGCAGGGGCACCAGATCACTACAATATGAGAAGGGGAAAAACCGTGCGTTATTACAGATTCCCTATGCTTTAGTCTATATACTTAAATTTAAACAGCAAATGGCTTATGTCACCTTCTGGGCTTCCCTTGTGGCTCAGCTGATAAAGAATCTGCCTGCAATGCGGAAGACCTGGGTTCGATCCCTGGGCTGGGAAGATCCCCTGGAGAAGGGAAGGCTTACAACTCCAGCATTTTGGTTTACAGAATTCCAAGGACTGTATAGTCCATGGGGTAGCAAAGAGTAGGACATGACTGACAGACTTTCACTGACTTCTGTATCTTTTCCAAACTCAGAGTCCAAACACTGGATCTTCTTTGAAACTTTTACTTTTAAAGATTCTATAAGGTAAACTGCTATATTCCTTAACATAAACCCAATTCCTTCATGATGGCAATAGAGGAACAGTTTTCTGAACAGGAAGGTACAATAGAACCTTAAAATCCTGACATATCTTTAAGTTGCTCCACCTTGGGATTCACTCACTAATCATCACAGACATCACCATGATGTCCTTTGTTAAGAGATGTCTACTCATGGCTAAGTCTTTCTGATTCTATCAGAACTCTCCATCAAGTATCACAGCTTTCCTCACCATTTTGATTATATGATTTCTTAATGAGCCCTCTCTCCTAGCTAACGCCACCTAAGTTTCCATCAGTATCTCATAAAACCAAGACTTCTAAAAGTGAACTCAGTGGTTTCCCCCACAAACAACTTCCCTGGATTTCATTATGTGTACCATTGGGTCTCATGCATTGGGCTTCAGAATATGAAATGTAATAGTCTGATTTATTCTATCTTATCACATCCAGATATTCAACAAATCTTACACATTCTTATACTGTAATATCTCCTGCATCTCTGCCTTCTTTTCATTTCCATTTCCTCCACCACCACTATTGAAGATCTCATTACACCTGAAACCCTACAATGCTCACTCTCATGTTCTTTTTGCCTCTAGTCTCCTTCTTCAATCTATTCAACACATTGCTGCCAGAGTGCGTTTCTCAAAACTCCTCTTTTAGAAGCATCATTCCCCTTGCTTAAGATCCTTCAATTCTCTTGCACAGAGTGATGTTTCCTAAACTCTCTGCTTTCTTGAACTGACTCCAGGTCAAGTATCACCTTCCACTGAAAGACTTCTCAACCACTGCACCCAGCACTGAGCATTCTCTCCTAAAATCTTCTATAAGTATTAGCCTTTTCTATTTATCACCTTACACTTAATAGAGAACTTATACTGTTAGGTGTCTTTTCATGCCTCCTAAAACACAGTATAAGCCCTATGGGTGGTGGCCTTAATGGTTTATAATTCCCTGTGCTCTCAGAGCAATCTGCATATTACAAAAGCTCAATAAATGTTTTATGCTGTTTAGTAAAAAATATGATTCTTACAAGATTATTACAGAGATTATCATGAGGACAGAAACATTTAAAAAATTCTCATTTTTGTTCAAATGCTTGATTTACCCTTTATCTTTAGCATGAACATCAGCGCCATGTTGCAACAACAGCTGTACAATCTTTACTCTGTTGTAACCTGCTGCCAAATGCAATGGAGTTGACTGAAATATTAAACAGACAAATCAGTGAAATTCAATAGCTAAAAAATATACATAAAAAGGTAAAAACCCAAATATAAAACCAGAAATTGAGAAAAAACTTTATAACTTACTTTATAACTTATTACTATCTAAATGACAGTGATAATCTGGTTTTACAAAATCCAACACATATACCAAAGCACAGTGTATAAGTTTGTAAGTTCACTATTGCAAACAGGAAGCTAACTAAACATTTATTATTAACAAACCTTTACTAAGATTAATAATTAGCCCAAATTATTGCTTAAAAGGAGCCATTTTCAGCAAACGTTTTAAGTTGAAAGACAAACACAATTTCATGTTACATAAAACTTAGTTGCAAAAGGGAGTACCTTTCTGCCATCACTTGCATGACAGTTGACATTTAATGGCGTAAGCAAAGCCATCATTTTTTCCTCATTGCCACTCCTAGCATACAAAAAAATGTATTAGCAATTTGTTTTCTTCATCAGATCCTATTTGGAGACATGTATGTGACAATTAAAAATTCATTCTCTTTTGGAGTTTGCTTATTATAAAATAATTAAAATTATATGGTAAAGTATTTATGGTACATATTTATAACACACCTGGCACTTTCCAAGAGTTCATCCTTCTTATATTCACCTGTGAATCAGAAGAGCAGAAATTTTTAAAAAATTAATTACAAAACTAGTATCAGTTTTATGGATAAAGATGCTCACTGACCTATGTTTAAAGTACAAAAATTTAGAAATAAATTCCAGTAAATGGAAAATGGTTAATCAACAGAATACACTGCAGTTTAAAATATTTATATGAAGAACATGGAATACCTGTGCTATGAAAGTGAAGAAAAAAGACTCAATGTTATATAATGAAACATTACCACAATTACATGAAAATAATATACACGGTAAGAGCAAAGTCAAGAAGGAAATAAATCAAAATTTTAGCAAAGTGTGTCTTAGGGGATTGGATGTGGGTGAAAGTTTCCTTTTCTTTTTACCCCTCAAATTTCCTAAAAACAGTATTATTTAACAGACAAATTGCCTCCACAACTTCATTTAAAATCAAAACAGAACAAAATCCATATAAAAATGTAACAGTATCACAGAAATTTATAAATAAAATTAAAATCAGGACTAAATATAAACTATGCCTACAGCTTTTATATTTACCAATGAAAACAAGCAAAAACTTTAAAATCAATATAACAACATAATAGTGTTTATTTATTCACTTAAACAAAACCCAAACTGGTGTCCACAATATGAATTGTATACTGATTGCTGTGCAAGGCTTTTTTTGTGCCCGAGGATTTAAAAAAAAAATAGGCAAAAAGGGAATAGCATGGAACAGGGAAGGAAGAAATAAACACTGAATTGTCAGTTACAATAATAGCTCACTTTTCTAGAACTTTTTGGGGGGACTAGTCTAAATTTTCTCAGTAACACCAAAAGAAATGTCACAAAGCCCAAGCACAAAAGCTTACAGCAGAGCCCCTCGGGCTCTTGACTATTAGACATAATTTTAATGGTTATCACACAGTAAATAAGAGTCCAAAAACTAATATGGCAGAGAGCTGCTTCAGAGGAAATCTCTGTTAAGGGAGAAACGTGTGAAGTAGATTGAAAAAAAGGTGAAAGTGTTAGTCCCTTAGCCGTGTCCAACTCTTTGCGACCCCATGGACTGTAGCCCATCAGGCTCCTCTGTCCATGGAATTCTTCAGGCAAGAAGACTGGGGTGGGTTGCTATTCCCTTCTCCAGATCTTCTTGACCCAGGAATCTAACCTGGGTCTCTGGCATTGCAGGCAGATACTTTACCACCTGAGCCACCAAGGAAGCTCATATTACTACTCAAAAAAGCCTGACAGTCTAAAATAAATCTAAACCAGGGGATGACAGTCTTACATATCTTAACAGGTTCCCAGGACATCAGTATGTCCCAGTAGAATACAATAATTGCCATTCTTCAAGGTTCTGAAATTGATGAGCCCAGAATGTTGTTTGATAATGCAAGAGAACGGTTAGTAACACACAATTATCTACCACCTCTGGCCCCAATAAAGGTAGGGATCACAAAATTTAAAAGCTAATTAAAAAAAAAAAAAGCTTTATTTTTCTTAGAGTAGAATCAAATGTCAACTATTCAGATATAGAAAAGAATAGCAACTGTACTGACACTATTTAAAAAATCTAATCAAGATCATTAACTGCAAGAAACTGAATGTCTATCTAGGAAGCTCATGTGTTACACTGTTCCCCGAATACCCAAAGAGAGCTTGCAGACTTACCAGTCAGCACTGCTTTGGCAGACGGGTCTGCTAAATCCAATGCTGTCCTTCCATCTGTATTTCGAATGGTTGGCTCAGCTCCATGCTGTAAGAGCACTGCAAAATAGAAACACTGTCTTTCAAAATGGTAATTCTGACAATATGATTTTAGTAAATCATTTTCTCAAAAATTATGGTTCCCACCAGGGAAGCCCTAAGATGTCTCAAAGTTATTTTAAGACTTTATATATCCTGATAGTAGAAAAATGTAGTATTTTAAAGATAAAACTATATAAAAATTCCATTATTTAATGTATTAAAACACACTAAATATCTGTCTGCTGAGTTTAATGTCAGATTCTCCTCTGTTAAACAAATGACCAAGGACAGATAAAGAATTAAAAGGCAAGTTTACTTGAAAGCTTGTTTTCTGTTTTCTTATCTTTATAAATTACCTAACCTAATTCAAACTAAGCTCATGACTTTTGTATAAAGTGATTTGAGGTTGGGTTGCAGGGGAGAGAGAACAAAATAGGTTCCCTAGACCTTTCCTAGTACATGGAATTGGCTTTCTATCTGTCTCAGGGATTTAAAATGTCCCTGTTGTGCGTCAGGAAATAGAAGTAAGGTAGCAGGGTCCAAAATCTCTGACTCTTTAGGCTCAGAAAAGTCAATACTGGGCTAATGACTATTCTCAAATAAGCAGCCTTCCCACATGTAACTTTCTGTCAGTGATTAACCTGTTAGGCAAATCCTATATTTCATTAAAGTATCCTACAGGACTGACAATTTTTTCTCCAAACACTTCTTTACTTATGCAGCCATTTCTACTCTCCTACAACCATTCTAGTTCATGCCTTCATCATTCTTCATTTGTGTTATTCTACAGCTTCCTAACTAGTCTTTCTAATGTCATGCATTCCACTCAGCCCTCTACCAAATCACTCTTTCTAAATATACTGCTCTCATCACATTGTCCCCTCCTTAAAAGTTATCAATGATTCCACACTATCCACACAATACTATAAAACTCCTTAATCTGGAATTCAAAGCTCCTTATAAAGTAGTCAATACACTTCCCTTTTCAACCTTTCTCCCCAATACTTCCTAGGAAGACTCATAAAGGAGTGACTCAACTCTCTCTACCCATTCACTGCACTATTATCCTTTAACACTCTCTGCTCACTTCCACCATGCCTTCATCTGGTTCTTTGTGGGTATTAGTCCCAAGAGAATCCACATTTCTGAAGAAGAGAAATTCTGTACTACTCTATCATCTAAAAATTTTAAGCTCAGTACCATGTTCAAAAAGACACTCAGTAAACAGTGACTAGGTTAATCATTAAGTGTTCTTAAATATTTAAATTCAATCTGGCAAAATTTGATCACATTAACAAATAAATTCAATTTAGATTCAGAAAAGTTACAAACTATTTCTGAAAAATTCTGGAATATAAACAGTCTTACCGATGCAAACATCAATCTTTCCTTTAATTGCAGCTTCATGGAGAGGAGTATAATTCCAATTATCACGAGCATTTGGGTCTGCACCATGTCGCAAAAGGAGATTGACCACTTCAGCATGACCAAAAGAGCATGCATTATGAAGAGGAATAAGGCCCCCATCATCACGTGCTTGGACGTTTGCGCCATTCTGAAGCAAATATTCAACTACATCTTTCCGACCAAAACCTAGAAGAAAATAAATTATCCACATTTAAGTTCTCCAAAGAAAATATATCAAGATAGAAGCAATAAGTACACGTCATACTAAAGTGTTTTTGGATGCAAAACATTAACAGATACAAAAATTCATTGATGAAATACATCACTAACTAATCTTAATGGGAAAGCCAAAGGGTCTCTCTGATGCATTAGGTAGTACTACTACTAACCTCAGAGGAAGGCTATGTAATCAGTGACTGAAAGCCCGAAGTTCAAATGTTTCCCACTCTACAACAGCATTCCTAACTGCAAATAACGAGTTCTGCGTATTTTGTATGCATACATTTTCAAGTATTCAAAGTGTGTACTAACCAACTCTTGCTAGACTCCCTTTCCCACATCCCATCTCATAAAACGTTTCCACTGAATTGGGGGACCATGAGAAAGCAACAGAAAGTTTGCACTGAAGACAAAGAGAGGTGATACTAGTCAAAAGTGTGACATGAGGTATCTTCGAAGGAGCGCCTACTCTGCCACTTGCACAACACAAGCAACTCTGCCTAGTAGGAGGCCTCCTTTAAAAACCCATGCCCCCGGAACAAACAAATCCAAAAAAGTCTGACAACTCATTTATATTGGTTTACAGGTTTAGTACCAATGAGTTTCAATCTGTCACTATTTCCATAAATATTTCCATATTTCCATAGCACCTAAAATCTTTCTACAATTAATTGTTAAAGGAAAAGGACTTCAGATATATATTAAAGCAGACGGGAAGGTATATATGAGTATTGGGAGAGAGAGAGAAGACCTTTTCACTCATATGAAATTTTACCAGAATATTCTTACAACCATCAAGACTGAATGCAGTCCTTCTAAGACCAAAATGGAGTTGAATGAGAAAGCAAAAACATAATCTTTCCAAGGGGTACATCTGGGACTGGCCTGGTTGTAGCTAAGGGAAGCGTTAGATGACTGAAGAGATTAACTGTTTTGTTTTGTCTAAATATTGCTAAACTCTGCGTCAAAGACATGGGTATCTTTGATTCCCCCTATTCTCAATCTTTGATTCTTCCTATCCTGAGTTCAGTTCAGTCACTCAGTCGTGTCCAACTCTTTGTGACCCCGTGAACCACAGCACGCCAGGCCTCCTTGTCCATCACCAACTCCCGGAATCCACCCAAACCCATGTCCATCGAGTTGGTGATGCCATCCAACCACCTCATCCTCTGTTATCCCCTTCTCCTCCTGCCCTCAATCTTTCCCAGCATCAGAGTCTTCAAATGAGTCAGCTCTTCGCATCAGGTGGCCAAAGTATTGGAGTTTCAGCTTCAACATCAGTCCTTCCAAAGAACACCCAGGACTGATCTCTTATCCTAAAAGAGCTTACAATTTAGGATGTGGAAAAACAATTAGAACTAGTAATTTCAATATACTATGACTCATAAAAGAGGTATACATAAAATGCTGCTGCTAGAGCTCAAAGAAGAGACTATCTAAATTAGCGGAAAGCAGAGAACGGGAAGGACAATCACAGAGATGAGTCCAGGGCTGACACTTAAGCTGAAGGCTTCCATTACAGATGAAGAGACCACTAGGAGAATGAGAGAGAAGAAAGGTGAGAAGAGAGGTCAGGAGAAAACAGGGAGTGGGAAGAAGCTAACCGAGGAAAGAGCACGGCAATTCAAGCGGAAGAAACAAAACGTTCACGTGTGAAAGAGCACATCATTCATAGTAGCGAGGACACAGAATGCCCAAGTAGGCAGAAGTCAGAAAAGGAAGAATCTTTTAAGTCACACTAAGGTGGTATCTGGATTTTGTCCTACAGACTACAGTGTTTCTCAAGCTGCTTTCAGGCAATAGACTGAAAGGAAATGTTTTTTTGCCTAGAAAAAACTGAGACATAATTAACATATAAGGTTATATTAGTTTCAGGTGTATAACATAATGATATGATTTGTATATACTGCATGCATGCATGCATACTAAGTCGCTTCAGTCGTGTCCGACTCTGTGCAACCCCACGGACAGCAGCCCACCAGGCTCCTCTGTCCACGGAATTCTCCAGGCAAGAGTACTGGAGTGGATTTCCTTCTCCATGTATATACTGCAAAATGAACACAATAAATCTACTTAACATTACCACCACATATAGGTATTTTGTCTTGTGATGAGAACTTTTAACATCTACTCTCTTAGCAACTTTCAAATATATAACGCAGTATTATTGACTATAGTCTTCATGCTGTATATTACATCCCTAGGACTTAATACCTGAACGTAGCTTAATACCTGAAAGTCCATCCATGCTATTGCAAATGGCAAGATATCATTTTTTTTCCAGCTGAATTATATTCCATCGTGTTATACACCACAATTTCTTTATCCATTCATACCTTGACTGGCACTTAGGTTTTTTCCCCATGTCTTAGCTTTTGTAAATAATGTTGCAATGGCACTATTTACAACAGCTAAGACATGGAAGCAACTTAAATGTCCATTGACAGAGGAATGGATAAGACATATATCAAGTATCACTTCTATCTAAAACATGGTATGATAGTGGAAGACAGAGGGGTCTGGAGTGCTAGGCAGTTCACTGGGGTGGCAAAGAATTGGACATAACTTAGTGACTGAACAACAAAAATATGATACAAATGAACTTATTTACAAAACAGACTCACAGACAAAGAAAACAACTTAGGGTTACCAAAAGGGAATTGACAGGATCAATAAATTAGGAGCTTGGGATTAGCAGACACAAACTAATATTTATAAAATAGATAATTATCAGGGACATACTGTATAGCACAGGTACTATATTCAATGTCTTATAATAAATTATAATGGAAAAACAATATGAAAAAGAATTTATACACACACACACAAAACCGAATCACTGTGCAGTACACCAGAAACTAGCACAAAACTATAACTATACATCAATTTTAAAAAATAGGAAGAAAATAAAAAATGCTGCAGTGAATATGGAGGTGCATAAGCCTTTCTGAGTTAACACTTCCTAATGAAATCTTATATAAAATCCCAATATGTGTCTTGTTTGCTGAAAAAATACCCAATGCCTGGTACACAGTTGGCACTCACAGAGTTGCAAATTAACTGAATTCAATTTAAAATAACACTATTCAGGCTGAATCTGCCTTCTTCTCCTTTACAAAGACCCAAACAAAATTATCCCTCTACTTCAGAGGCATCTCAAAGAAATAGTATGAAAACCACTGCTGTAAAATATGAATGGTCACTGAAGGACAAGCAAATTGCCTACTAATAAATATATTTTAAAACCTTGTTTTGCATCTGCCTTTTAAAAAAGCTAATAATATACTACAAATCAACTCCAATAGCCACATATTTTATTGATTGCAAGTATCAAAATTAAACTAGTTTTAGGGCATCACCAATGCAATGGATATGAACTTGGGCAACCTGGGAGACAGTGAGGGACAGGAAAGCCTGGCATGCTGCAGTCCATGGGGTCGCAAAGGGCCAGACATGACTGGGCAACTGAACAAAAAAAAAAAAACAATTTTAAAACTAGTTCCTTTCTCATGAATCTTCTTCCATATTCCAGATTATCTTCTTCCATAATCTGCTGACATATTGAATGCAACACCTTGATGGCATCATTCTTTAGGGTTTTGAAGTTCTACTGGAATTCCGTCGCATCCATTAGCTTTATTAACAGCAGTGCTTCTTAAGGCCCACTCAACTGCACTGTCCAGAATATCTTGATTTGGGTGGGTGACCACACCATCGTAGTAATCTGGTTCATTTAGATCTTTTTTGTGCTGTTCTTCCATGTATTCTTTCCATCTCTTCTTGATCTCTTCAGCGTCAACTATATCTCTACCGTTTCTATCCTTTATTTTGCCCACCTTTGGGCAAAATGTTCCCTTGATATCTCCCATTTTCCTGATGAGATCTCTAGACTTTCTTCTTCTGTTGTTTTCTTTTAGTTTTATATACTGTTCATTGAAGAAGGCCTTCTTGTCTCTCCATGCTGTTCTTTGGAAATCTGCGTTTAGTTGGCTATACCTTTCCCTTTCTCCCTTGTTTTTTTCTCTCCTCTTCTTTCTTTAGCCACCTGGAAGGCCTCCTCAGATAGCCACTTTGTCTTTTTGCTTATCTTTTTCTTTGGGATGGTTTTGTTTGCTGCCTCCTGTACAGCATTACGGACCTCCATCCATAGTTCTTCAGGCACACGACTTACAAGTTCTAATCCCTTGAATCTATTTCATTACCTCCACTGCTGGAGGACCCAGCAGTGGCCACAGGATTGGAAAAGGTCAATCCTTATCCTAATTCCCCCAAAAGGGTAGTACCAAAGAATGTGCTCACCGTCAGACAATTGCACTCATCTCACATGTTAGCAAGGTCATGCTTAAACTCTTGCATGCTAGGCTTCAGCATTAGGCAAACCAAGAACTTCCAGATGTCCACGCTGGGTTTAGAAAAGGAAGAGGAACTACCTCTTTCATTGACTACGCCAAAGCCTTTGACTGTGTGGATTGTAATAAACTGTGGAAAGCTCTTAAAGAGATGGGAATACCAGACCATCTCACCTGTCTCCTGAGAAACCTGTATGTGAGTCAAGAAGCAACAGTTAGAACCCCGTATGGAAAAACTGACTGGTTCAAGATCGAAAAAGCTGTCTCCTGTCACTCTGTTTGTTTAATTGATACGCTGAACACATCATGTGAAATGCTAGGCTGGATGCGCTACAAGCTGCAATCAAGATAGGTGGGAGAAACATCATCAATCTCAGATATGCGGATGATACCACTCTAATGGCAGAAAGCGAAGAGGAACTAAAGAGCTTCTTGATGAGGGTGAAGGAAGAGAGTGAAAGAGTCGGCTTAAAACTAAATATTAAAAAAACTAAGATCATGGCATCTGGTCCCATTACTTCATGGCAAATAGAGGGGGGAAAAGGTGGAAGCAGCAACAGATTTCCTTTTCCTCAGCTCTAAAATCACTATGGATGGTGACTGCAGCCATGAAATCAGAAGATGTTTGCCTCTTGGCAGGAAAGCTATGACAAACCTAGACAGTGTGTTGAAAAGCAGAGACATTACTCTGCCAACAAAGGTCTGGACAGTCAAGGCTATGGTCTTCCCAGTGGTCACATATGGTTATGAGAGTTGAATAGTAAAGAAGGCAGACTGCCAAAGAATTGATGCCTTCCAACTGTGGTGCTGGAGAAGACTCCTCAGAGTCCCTTGGACAGCAAGGAGATAAAACCAATCTTAAGGGAAATCAACACTGAATACTCGTTGGAAGGACTGATGTTAAAGCCGAAACTCCAGTCTTTTGGTTATCTGATGCGAACAGCTGACTCATTGGAAAAGTCCCTGATGCTGGAAAAGATTGAGGGCAGAAAGAGAAGAGAACATCAGAGGATGAGATGGCTGGATGGATGGACATGATGCAATGGACATGAGCTTGGGCAAACTTCAGGAGATGCGGAGGGACAGGGAGGCCTGGCGGAACAAAGTATTGGACATGGCTGGGTGACTGAACAACAACAACCAAAATTAAACTAGTTCCTTTCTCATGAATAGTTGGGTTGTTTCTAATTTTTTCCTACTACATACAATGTTGCCAGGAGTAACTAAAGAGAAAACTGACAGTATCTGGCAACTTCTTTAATTTGGGGAAAGATGACAATCGGATATCCAAATGATAAAGGAAAACAGGATGTTTCCTAAGATAAGATTGTTTTTGGAAATGCTTAAATGCTTTTGGACATCTGTTTGAGGAACAAATGTCCAATAAGTAGAAAGTTCTGTGTATTTCTAACTAAGGAAATTAGTATGTACTAACAACTGACATTTTGAAGTCTTGACCATACGTAAAGATGGTATTTGAAGCCATGCAAGAAAATGAAGCTGAGTACAGAGCACTAGTTTTCTGTTCTGTTGAAAGAAGTATGTTTCTTATCAAAGATCAATCCCTTCTCATCATACACTTTCTCACCTTCTCAAGTCCTTTCCCACCTTCTCAAGGTATTCCCATCCACGTCAATTTCTCCCTCTCCACCAGATCATTCCCAACAGTATGTAAACATGTTCTATATGCTCCATTTTATTAAAAATATTCTCCTTGAATTCAGATGTCCATTACTCTGCTCCCCTGCATATTCAAACCTCTAGGAAAGTGAAAGTGAAGTCACTCAGTTGTACCCAACTCTTTGGGACACAATGGACTGTAGCCTACCAGGCTCCTCCATCCATGGGATTTTCCAGGCAAGGATACTGGAGTGCATTGCCATTTCCTTCTCCAGGGGATCTTCCCAACCCAAGGATCGAACCTGGGTCTCCTGCATTGTAGGCAGATGCTTTACCGTCTGAACCACCAGGGAAACCCTACGGACTGTCCCCAATTCTCTATTTTGCATTTATGCCTCTTCCAAATCCAGTCAGGCTTCTTATGACTGCTTTCATCTAGGCCACCGGTAACCTCCATGTTGCCAAACCCAAAGGACACACGTCTGTTCTCATTTGACTAGATCTCTCAGCAACATTTGGCAACTGACTCGACAATTGACTAATCCCTCTCTTGTGAAAAATATCTCTGAGTTTCCATGACATCACACCTTTCTCGTTTATCTTGCCTCATCTGTTTATTTAACAAATGATCAGGGAGGGATTTCCCTGGAAGTCCAGGGGTTAAGACTTCGCTTTCCAATGTAGGGGGTGCAAGTTTGATCCCTGGTTGGGAAGCTTAGATCCCACAAGCGTTGAAGCCAAACAAAACAAAATGAAAAACAAAAATAATATTGGGACAAATTCAATCAAGACTTAAACAAACAAAATAAGAAACCAAATGGTCAGGGAATCAACCATGTGAAGACACTTTTCAGGGTGCCTCTGACTTACTAGTGTACAAAACAGACCAAATATCTGCCTTTGAGGAACTTCCATGGAGGTGGAGGAGATGAACAACAAATGCACAAAGTAAGTGTGTTAGAAGCTAATTAGAAAAAGAAGAGAATCAGAAGTGATCGGGGATTCCCTTGTGGCTCAGTGGTAAAGAATCAGACTGCCAATGCAGAAGACAGAAGTTCAATCCCTGATCCAGAAGGTCCCACATGCTGTGAAGCAACTAAGCCCATGCGTCACAAGTATTGAGCCTGTGCTCTAGAGCACAAAAGCTGCAACTACGGAAGCCCAAGGGCCCGAGAGCCCATGCTCTGCAAATAGTCACTGCAATAAGAAGCCTGGAAAAAAAAAGAAGCCTGAGGATCACAACTAGAGAAAGGCCCGAGCAGCAACGAAGATCCAGCAAAAAAAGAAAAAAAGGTGATCAGTGTGTATATGGAGGGGGTCATAAAGTAGAACAATGAGGTCACCACAGGCCTTGCTGAGATGGTGACATCTGACCCAAGACGTGAAGGAGAGAGAACCAGCCCTACTGACCAGCAGTTAGAAGGCTGGAATACATGGAGCGGAACGAGAAAGGGGTAGCAGAACAGGAGGCGAGGTCAGCAGTAACGAGGACCAGCTCCAGAGGCTTCAGGACCACTGTAGGAATTCTGGCTTTTTTACTGTGAGGAGAAAGGCAGTGTCAGCGGAGGATTCTGAGCGGGTCAATTACAGGATATGACGTATCTGAAAAGTACCCTCTGGCTGTTGGGTTGAGACAAGATTTAAGGGGGTTTAGGTTAGAAACCAATGAAAGATCATGGTAGTCTGGACCATAATGTGGTGGCACCTGTCAGAATATTAAGCGGCAGATTCTGGGTAGAATCTGGCTCTACTCTGCAGGTAGAGCCACCATACTTTACTCTCAGACTGGATGTGGGGTGAGGGTGAGAGGGTGAGGAGGATAAGAGAAGGTGGGGGAGTCACGGTTGACTCTAAGGTTTTTGGAGGAGTGGGAATGGAGGAGTGGGGTTAGCATCAACTGAGACAGGAAGATTACAGACTAAAGAGCTCTGTGGCAGAAGATGAGAAATTCATGTTTCGGATGTGTCCTTCCTCCTCAGGGGCTTCTTGCTTATATTTTTAAAGGCTGGGATTCCTCAAGACTCAGTTCTCTTCTCTCTTTTCCCCTCATCTTCTCCTATGGCTTTAAATACCTGCAAATTGAAATCTCTAGTCTAGATTTTTCACCCGAATTCCAGACTGTTTACTAGACATATCTCCATCTGGGTATTTCAAAGGCATCTCAAGCTCAACACGTTCCCTAACTTCTCTTCATTCCACTGACACTGCCCAACCCCACCGCCGTCTCCAGCCTCAGTTCAGTTCAGTTCAGTCGCTCAGTCGTGTCCGACTCTTTGCAACCCCATGAATCACAGCACGCCAGGCCTCCCTGACCATCACCAATTCCCGGAGTTCACTCAAACTCATGTCCATCGAGTCGGTGATGCCATCCAGCCATCTCATTCTCTGTCGTCCCCGTCTCCTCCCACCCCCAATCCCTCCTAGCATCAGACTCTCCTGAACCACTGCAAAAGTCTCCTTAACTGTGCCTCACATTTTCACTGTCCCCAGCGATCTTTTAAAAACAATCCTCATATCACACCTCCATTTAAAGTAATTCATTGGCTTCCCATTGACACTCTTAGAATAAAATTCAATCATGCTACCATGGCCTACAAGTCCTGCTGCCTGAAATGGCCATTACCTACTTCTCTAACTTCATTTCAGACCACTTTTCCCTTTCTGAACTATGATCCAGCTTTCTTTCGGTTCATCAAGTGTGTCAACCTTACTTTAGTATATGCTGCCTGTCTGCTTGGCCTCCTCCTCCTCCTCCCCTGTTCTTTGCATTTCTATTCACTGTCTAATATCTCCACCTTAAAGAGGCCATCCCTGATCATTCTAACTAAAGCAGTCCATTCTGCACATACAATCAATTCAGTTGGTTTCCCCCTCTCCTCCATTAGAACTCAAGCTCCAGAAAAAATACAGGGGTTTTTGTTTTTGCTATTCACAGCAGTATGCTCTGGTACTTATTACAACTTGTAATTACTGTTCAGTGCTAATCTCCTGAACTCTGTAACAGGAGGGCAATGTCTATCTCAATTCATCCCTACTTCCCCAGTGTCCTGCACATTGCCTGGCACACAGCAACCAAAAAAATCTGTTCATATTTGCTGAAAAAATACATCATGGTACGAGAAAAGGAGACTGAGAAGTAAAATTTAGAAAAAATAGCACTGCAAAAGCCAAGAGGGAAAATTTCAAGGAAGAAAGGTCTCTGACCCGAATATTCCTTATCATAGTCTGGGCACTGTTGATCACACTGTCCTCCCAAGTGAGCCACCCCCAGCTGCCCCAATCAGTGGTTCTGCTATTTCAGCCACTCAGCATCCACCTGGAAGAAAAGCTTTTATTAAAGACTTCAGTTGGAGAGTAAAAAAATCAGAATAAAGAAAAGTTAGGAAAGGTATCTCTTTCTTTGGAAAGTTACTTTATGTACCCAAGGACCTTGAGAAGTATCACTGTTTCTTCAGTGGTAATGCTGTCTTAAGTAGTCAAAGTGGTGACTCACAGAGTAACTTCCCAAAAAAGGGGTGTGAAGTGGGCACAGAAATAGCTATAGCAGAACATCTAGTTGTTTTATGAGATAGAGTCAGGAAGCTATCTGTTACAAAGGATTAGTGATCAAGCTCAAGAAAGGTCAAGAGTAGCCTTTTGTTAAAATACCACTGAGAAAAGAAGATGGTTGCTTCAAACCAGAGTTAACAAGAGAATCAATATTGATGTGTTTGATTAAATACTGAAATTGAAGTTTTAGCTAGGGAGGAGATATGGGGAGAAAGGGTTAAGGAGATTTTATCTACATAATTACCAATAGTCAAAGACAGGGATGAGGACTTTCACCTCAACAACTGTATCAACATGATTTCCTAGCCATTAAGAGGTCTGAATCCCATCTGGAGACTGACAGAGAGATCAGCATGTTTTCCAAGTCACAGTGTAAGGACTATAATATGTGTATAGAGGTCATGTTGCTATTCTCAGAGTAGATAAGAGTCTGAGATTTAGAGTGCTTGAAGTCACTTCTTGACATGAAAGGAATTATTTAGAAGGGGTCAGTAGAGAGCTATTTCAAATTTTAAAATCTACTTTTGGAAGTTTGGTGAAACCTTTAGATTTAAGTGGCTTCCCAAACTGTAAGAGCTAATCCCTGATAAAAATCCCCATTCTTACAGTCTCAAGAATAATTCAAAGCATTTCTGTTAAGTACTCATTTTTTGAAGAAAAAACAGTTTTGCAAGGTGTGTTCTGATCATGCTCTCACTGGCCAGGTAAAACATGAATAGGCATATCCTTAGAGTCAATGCCCAGCTCCATATCCTAAGGATCTCTTTACAAAGGAATCAGAAGCCTACAGTCAGCGGTCATGACTGCTCAGGATACACTGTGATTTTATTTTACAATTATGTAATAGCACTCACCTTCAAACATGAAAATCCTGGTGAAATCATACACTGAGTTTGAATCCACCATAGAGCCCTGACAGTGAAACAAAACAGGCTTACCTGGAAACTAAATTTGCTGATCAATAAAATGGCCAGCAAGATGTCCTGTTCATTTCTGTTCACTGGACAAAGTCAGTATTGGATATATAGGAGGACTTGATAAACATTTATTTAGTGTATAGCTGATACTTTGACTGGAACAGTAAGCTAACAACCTCCACAGAAAATATGAAGTTAATGATTTGTGACAACTAAGAAAGTAGCCTATTCAATTTCCCTTTTGTTTCATTATCATCCAGACGCCATCAGTTTCCGCAGTCCCAGGAACTGTCTTGTCAACCATGACTACTGTTAACAGTATCATATTTTTCTGCTATACTGGAAACATGCTTTCATCTGAATGGCTTCCAAAAAGTTGTGAAGCACTGGAAGTCGCTACAGAGAAACCAACTTAGATTCTTAGGAAGTTTCATTGAGAGCCCCCATCTCTCCCTTTTTACAATCTGAAGACAGAATAACCCACTGATGATGCAGCTGGTCCAATATGCAATGACAGTTATGTGTTGCCAACCCAAGGCATCACACAGAGCTTTGTTAGAAGGAAACATTAAAAAACAGAAAATATCAACAAATGCCATGAAAGACAGAAGGCTCCTGTGGTCCAGAAGATGGGAATGTTTAATCAAGCAGCCTTCAACTTGACTTACACAGCCAGGACTGTTGTCAGATTTTTTAAAGGCTATTATTTTATACTTCTCACTTACTATTATTAGATTGGTTCAAGAGTAATTGCAGTTTTACATTGTTGAACTTTGTCATTTGATAGTGGAACACATTCTTAAGTAAATGTGGTTATGTTATACATCATTTTAATGCACGTTCCTTCTTTTATGTTTTTTTGCTAGTGACTACTTGCTGGTTATTTTATATTTAGGCTATAGAAACGATATTAGACAAAAAACTAATTTGAGTAATTTTTTTACTTGAGTTCAACAAGGGTCTGGGTCACAAAGCAGCGGGAACAACTCAAAACATCAACAATGCATCTGGCCCAAGAACTACAGTGCAGTGGTGGTTCAAGAAGTTTTGCTAAGGAGACAAGAGCCTTGAAGATGAGGAACATAGTGGCCAGCCATCAGAAGTTGACAACGACCAAGTAAGAGCAGTCATCGAAGCTGATCCTTTTACAACTACACAACAAGTTGCCAAACAACTCAACGTCCATCATTCTATGGTTGTCAGGTATTTGAAGCAAATTGTAAAGATGAAAAAAGTGGGTGCTTCATGAGCTGACCGCAAATAAAAAAAACCCCATCATTTTGAGGAGTTTTCTTCTCTCACTCTACTCAAAAACAAAGAACCATTTCTCAATCAGACTGAAAAAGTGGATTTTATATAAAAACTGGAGATGACCAGCTCAGTGACTGGACTGAGAAGAAGCTCAAAAGCACTTCCCAAAGCCAAACTTGCACCCCCAAAAAAGTTATGGTCACCGTTTCATGGTCTGCTGCCATCTAATCCACTATAGCTTTCTGAAACCATTATATCTGGGAAGTATACTCATCAAATCAATGAGATGCACCAAAAACTGCAATGCCTGCAGCCAGCATTGGTCAATAGAAAGGGTATAATTCTCCATGACAACGCCCAACCGCACCTCACACAACCAACCCTTCAAAAGTTGAATGAATTGGGCTACAAAGTTTGCCTCATCCACTACAGTCACCTGATCTCTCGCCAACCGATTACCACTTCTTCAAACATCTTGACAACTTTTTGCAGGGAAAACACTTCCACAATCAGGAGGAGGAAGAAAATGCTTTCTAAAAGTTCATCAAAACCCTAAGTATGGATTTTTACACTACAGGAATAAACTGATTTCTCATTGGCAAAAATCTGTTGATTGTAATGGTTCCTATTTTTATTACTAGACATGTATTTCAGCCTAGTTATGATGATTTAAATTTCATGGCCCAAAACCACAATTACTTTTGTACCCACCTAATAACATGGGGGTGGGAGGAGACGGGGACGACAGAGAATGAGATGGCTGGATGGCATCACTGACTCGATGGACATGAGTTTGAGTGAACTCCGGGAGTTGGTGATGGACAGGGAGGCCTGGCGTGCTGTGATTCATGGGGTTGCAAAGAGTCGGACACGACTGAGCGACTGAACTGAACAACTTTAGTTTACTAAGATCCATAAAGAAGTACTTCCTGCATGTATTTGTTGAGAATGAGGACTACACAGGAGAAGTCTTTGTCTAGTTCAACTTGGGACAAATAGTCTGGTCAGAGTAGGAGAAACTTTGGAAAGGATGCCATGGCCTCTGGGGTGATGAAAGTCTGACAATCTGAATGCAGAAATATTGAAACAAGTACTCCAAACTGGTTGCTACTGAAGTCTACTGCCTATCTCTAAATCCATCAACAGCTAAGGAAAAAGATGTAACTCAAGTCTTGATAATATACTATAATAAGAGATCTGTTAGTAAAAACAAAAAAATTCTGAAGTCTTACTGGTCTTTGACATAGGGGTTTTCTACTGATACAGGATTTAATTATCCCCCACAGCAAAAAACAATCCTGAAAACAGTCTATAATTCTAGCCCTAGGTAAAAAATGGGGGTACTTTGTGGATCTCCCATAATTATGATGTTGGCCTACAGCCAAAAGAAGGAAATGCTTTTGGAACATTAATAGAGGGCTTCAATAGCACCACTTTGGGAAAAGGTATCAGTGGTAATCACAAAAGCTATTACATCTTTGGCAGCTAAAAGTAAAGTGTCAGTTGCTCAGTGTGTCTGACTCTCTACAACCCCGGGGACTATAGCCTGCCAGGCTCTTCTGTCCACGGAATTTTCCAGGCAAGAATACTGGAGTGGGTAGCCGTTCCCTTCTCCAGAGGATCTTCCCGCCCCAGGGATTGAACCTG
The DNA here is from genome assembly GCF_049115385.1 of Moschus berezovskii. Classification (NCBI taxonomy): domain Eukaryota; kingdom Metazoa; phylum Chordata; class Mammalia; order Artiodactyla; family Moschidae; genus Moschus; species Moschus berezovskii. The sequence continues at coordinate 59,159,739 of NC_142471.1, read as the reverse complement.
GGTCTCCTACATTGCAGGCAGATTCTTTACCGTCTGAGCCACCAGGGAAGCCCCTTGGCAGCTGAGTTATTAACATCTTCAATTGGAGCAATCACTTCACTTTCTTTTACAAATCAGATTCTTACCTACCAGTCCAATTGCCTTTCCTATACAGAAATCCTTTCCACACCTCTCAAAGGTGCCAATTCAACCACTGTTTGGAGACTCCCAGCCAATCCCACAGTTGAGTAGATTGTTAAAGGCAGTTTGACGCCTTACTGCAATACTTTGGCCACCTCATGCGACGAGTTGACTCACTGGAAAAGACTCTGATGCTGGGAAAGGTTGGGGGCGGGAGGAGAAGGGGACGACAGAGAATGAGATGGCTGGACGGCATCACCGACGCTGTGGACATGAGTTTGAGTGAACTCCAGGAGTTGGTGATGGAGAGGGAGGCCTGGCATGCTGTGATTCATGGGGTCGCGGAGAGTCGGACACGACTGAGCGACTGAACTGAACTGAACCTTTCACCTACTAGCCCCTAGCTTTGACTGCAAAGGCCACACAAGTCATATCCTCACTTTGTCTACCTGACTTCTTCCACATATGTGGATAGCAACATTGTTTAGCCTTAGTCTTCTCTTCTCTCTAGAATAAGTAGGTTTCCTATCAGTTGCTTGTATAATAAATTCCAGGTGCTCTAGTTCACACTTGGTGTGGGGGAGTGGGAAGCCTTCTTATATGCAATTCATATACATAATTTATACATAACTGAATATAGCAACTGAAGTCTGATTAGCCCAAAGTACATGGCTGAGTTCCGTTCCGTCACTCAGTCGTGTCCGACTCTTTGCGACCCCGTGGACTGTAGCCTACCAGGCTTCTCCATCCATGGGATTCTCCAGGCAAGAATACTGGAGTGGGTTACCGTTTCCTTCTCCAGGGGATCTTCCCGACCCAGGGATCGAACCCGGGTCTCCCGCATTGGAGGCAGACGCTTTAACCTCTGAGCCACAGAAAAGTAACATATTAAGTACAAAACAAATGTTACTTTGCTTAACTAGAACTCTAACAATGCAAGTTATTTTTCAACTTGTCTTCTTCAACTACAACTATATACATACATATATAGCATCTCTTTCTACTATTTCTATACCTGAATTCCTTGAACTGAATGTTATTTTACATTTTTTTTTCCGTTGCACAATTCTCTGCACATCTTAAAGAATAAAGATTCTCAAGCCAGAAAATTCTATTCTCTTGTTCTAAGATTCTTGAGAATGCTGTGAATTTCTTTCTTTGGCTACGATGGACAATAAGATGACTTTCTCCCAAAGATTCTGGCCCTCTTCATTTTTTCAGAAGCAAGTACAGAGAAGCAATCTCCTTTACTGAAACCTGCTTGTTTTCTAGGGGATTATACTGTCAAGAATTTCAGATGTTACTGCTTTTAGCAAAATTAGAGCTGCAGCTTTCCTACCACCAACTTGCCTCTACAAGTTTTGTAATGTGTCACAAAAAACTCATTCACACCCTGTGTGTGTGTGTTGGGGGGAGGGGATAGGTAAGGGGTTGGTGGCAGGGGGATTGAAAAGGAAACTTCTGACAAGCAGTAACTTTTTGAAGCATACTTATTTAAGAAATGGAATCTAGTCTGATAATAGAAAAGTTACTGTTTATCTGATTATTTTTTCCATTTGACACAAGAACTTCACTCCTTTAGAGATAGCAATTATTCTTTAACTGAACTAAATATTTTAGATGAAAAGACAGACCAAATTCTCTAAACTGTTCTATCGTGATTCCTTTTCTTTGCACTGACCTCTCATTCCTGTTCCTTGGAACTGAAACAAAAAGACAAAATCATACCTACTCACCTCCCATAAAACGTCCAAGTTTTAATTGGCTTAAAAAAAAAAAATGTTCCCCTACAGTTTACCCTATAATGTACAAACACAGGACACTGCTTGGTCAGGCAGTTACATAATCCCACCTACACTGAACTTCCAATGACATGCTTATGTGCATGTTAACATAACTGATAACTCACTACCTACAAAGAGTTTATAAAATATATTCTCCACATATTAAGGAAAAATGCAGCTGGATGCATTTATTTAAAAATGTGAGCAAGAAGGTTCTCTCTCATTAATCTTAAGTAATAATTCAAATGGAATTTACAGAGTTAATTAAAGTTTCTTATTCACCTGGGTTTAAATGCAGAGTTTTAAAAGTCTGGTTTAATATAGACCATTCGTAATTTTTATCACTTTCTTTTATACCTCAAATTCTTAATCGTATAACCTGTACCTGATAATCTGGGTAAACTGTGAGGCATAACTGGTTCCTAAAATAAGTTTTCCACTTCAGTTTGAACAAACCACAAAGTTTTCCACTTCAGTTTGGTAAAAAGTGCTTTAATGTTGGGACAGAGCTCAGGGTGAGAGAGTTGGGAGGAACAAGGTCAATAGGAAGCTAATCCATAACCTTAAGTCTCTAAATATTACTATTTTCAGATATGAACTCATTAATACAACAAACTCTTGAAAGGTAGCAACTAAGATCTTCTTTGGTTATTTTTATCCCACAGATCAAGCAAACAGAATCTGAGTAACACTACCCTTTGGATTATGTATCACTCGGTTATGACAGTTTCCCAAATCAGTTGCTTAAATGCTGACTACACGGACAAGCAGGACAATTCAAGTTAGAGACAGTGGTGATCATCAAAATTTTAGGCAAAACTAGCTAAACGTAAAATTAGACTTTAGTATTTTTCTCTTCCCTTTCCACTGCCCATAGGCTGTTTCTAGTTCTCCCACCAATGGTCCTCCAAACCTTCTCCCTTAAAAAGCTCCTCAATGGGAACCTAACAAATTTGTAATTGATGGAGAAAGCATACAGTAGTATTTACATTCTAAATCAGGTACAGGTTAAGACAAACACATTTCCCACTGAAAGCGTAAAAGCAATGCTTGTGAACAAGTAAATCTTTCTTATGTTTCTCAGCTCATCATTCCAGAGTGCTTTAAAAAATAGACTTCTGCTTTTCCAAAAAAATATTTTAAATAATCATGTAATACGACATGAAAAACCAGCATTATTGAAAATAGAATCTATTCCCAATTTCAATCACGCATGGCTCACCTGAGGACAGACATAATCACAATCCTTCTTCCAAACAGAAAAGTATAAACGCTTCATAGAAATAAACTGTGTCCCATCTCTAGTTTTTATATTCAATTTAATACACATATCACAAAATGAACCTAGTAAACATATATAAAAATATATTATATGTGTGTATGTGTGTAATTCAAACGATCTAAATCTCAGGATGGGGCGAGGTTACTTCCAATTTAAAATCTAGACCCAAGCTAGAGTCCCCGCACCATCTTTGCTGGCATTATACTACCCTCCACCCCAACTTGTGTCTGGCAGAGACTACCCGCACGCATCCCGCACTCAGCCTAAGTCAGACCTCAGTTCTCCCAAACTTGACTATTTCCAGTTTGTCTCCAGAAACTTGCCAATGACTGCTACCCACGTAAACCCATTAATGCTAATATGTCAATGGACCATTAAGCTGATCCTCCTAAATTACATCCCTGCATTTTACAAAAGGCTTAAGAACGAAAACACAAAGGATTTTTACGAGTTATAGTGGAAAGTGCAAGAAAGATACGTTGGGAGATAACTGGCCTTTAAAAATCACAAGGTCTACTTCGTCCCCTACTCTTTCTAGCCTGCAGAGGCCTTTTAGGGTAGTAAGACCGGAAGTGGGTACAGGTATTGTCGAAACAAAACAAAGCAAAACAACAACTTCCAGTGACTGTGGCACATTCACCCCCTAAAACCTAGGGGACTCCTCACCTCCCATTCGACGACATCAAGAGAACCGGAATCGGAGTCCCAGGGGGAAAGGCCGCGGGGAGAGGAGCACTGTGCCTGGTTTCGGGCCTGCGAACCCGGGTGCGCAGGTGGGGTCTGGGGCGAGGCAAGGCGGCGCTGGCCTCGCTTACCTGCGGCGAAGTGGAGCGGAGTGGACTTCCTGCCCGCCGTGTCGCGGCTGTTCACCTTCTCGGGCGTCACCAGCCTCTTAACTCGCTCCACGTCCCCGTTGCGGCAAGCCTCGAACAGCTCGCGGGCGGCCGGCTCCACGGCCTCGGCCGCCGCGCCCGCGCAGGCCGCGCCCCCGCCGGCGCAGCGGCGGCCCGACATTATTCTGGCCGCCGCCGCCGCCAGCAGCAGCGCCAGCAACGGCAGCAGGAGCCCCGGCCCCGCGAGCAGGAGGGCGAGGGCCCCCGGAGGAGACGCGCTCAGGGCCCGGGCCGCTTGGCTCCCTGCTGTCACCGGGCTCGGCGCAGTCCCATGGCCGCGCCACCTCTCATCCCTCGATCGGCCTCGCGACGCCCGACTGCCCCGCCGCGGCGGAGGCACCGAGAACCCGCCGTTCGAGCTCAGAAGCGACGCGGCGGCGGAAGCTGGCAAGGCCCCTCCCGCCAGCTCCGCAGAGCCCTGGGAGCGCACGTGACGTCTCGCCGCGCGTGCGCAGTGGTGGTAGGCAGGCCGGACATGTTTCAGCCAGCGGGCTGCGCGGAAGCGTTTGTGGGAAATGTGAGGCGAGAGCCTCTGGCCGAGGGTGGAGTAGGGGCTTTATCCCACCGCCATCTTTGTGGTTGGTTTTGCTGAAGTTGAATATTCTGCTTATTGTCTTTATAAAAAAAATGGATTTCTTAATCTGAATTTCCTTATTGCACAGAAAAGAACCTGTGAAAATTTCCCCCCAAATTTGGATGTTATTTTGGACTTCTTCAGTTCAGTTCAGTTGCTCAGTCGTGTCCGACTCTTTGCGACCCCATGAATTACTTTGGGCATTTTCCACAAGCCCTTTGTCCTGGGGGTTTCTCCCTGCCACTGTCTCTTCCCTTCCCTGCAACTGCCGTTTTGTTTTTTGTGAGCCACTTCTCAGAAATGAATGAGTTGCTTGATGGGAAGTATGGATGAGCTGCCCCAAGATAATGTGAAGAAAATTAGGAAAGCGTTGAAAGTTTGTTCCAATTCTAAATTAATGATTGAGAGGTATGGCTTACATGAATTACTCTTTCCATAGTTAATAGCTTGGACTAAAGGACCCATCGTGAGTCTATATTATGCTGACTTGGCTGAAGTGTGGATATAGTGGGTATACACATCGCTCACAAAGTTTAATGAATTGTGATTTCATTTATTTTTGCCGTGAAAGCAAGAAAAGCACATAATTAACGCTGACGCCTAAGGTAGCGATACAGGTGTTCATGATCATTCCCTACCCTATGCCCTGGTCTTAAGAAACTGTTTAAAACTATGGTTACATACATGTGGAAAAGACCCTGAAGCTGGGAAAAATTGAAGCAAAAGGATAAGGTGGCGGCAGAAGATATGATGGTTAGATAGCATCACCAACTCAATGGACATGAGTTTGAGCAAACTCCAGGAAATAGTGGAGGACAGAGGAGCCTGTCATGCTGCAGTCATGGGGTTGCGAAGAGTTGGACAGGGCTTAGCAACTGAACAACAGATGGTTACCTAAACGGGTACATGTGACCCTTGGCATGCAGACAAGCATCTTCTCCCCCTACCCCACAACCCGGTGTTGTCTTAACTTCTTAACCTGTTTTTTTTTTTTTTTTTTAGGCGAATTCAGTGTTTGTTCATTTGTTTGGGAACATCAACTAACTATTGTGTTAAAAGGAAGAGGTTTTACATGGATGGGGGCATTTTTGTGAATGTGGAAACTACATAATTATATATGCACACGATAAGTATAGATTTAAATTATGTTGCATAATGATAAGTATCTGTGAATCCACCTAAAGAACTGGTACACCAACAATGGTATTGAATCTATCATTTTTCTTCCATGTTTCATCTACTTGCCAAGTATATTCTCTAATTTTCTTATTCTCTAATTAATAATTTGTAGTTATTAATCCCTTACCATGTATGTATTCCTCAGCAGCATATTGTTCACCTTTACTTGTTTTTGAGCTTTCTAAAAGTATCAATCTATGAGGTCTTTTTTCACTTGTGATGCTTGTAGGTCTCATGCAGTCATTATTGTTTTATAGAGTTGTCTTGTGAGTATACCACAGACTTAGAAGTCTGCTGGTCATTTGATTTGTTTCCAAGTTTTGTTGTGAAAAGTACTGCTACAAACATTTGTATACATTCTCCTGGTGCATATGTGCAAGTATTTAAAATGATAAGTGTTTGAACTTTTTGACCACTATTCATAGCATAAGAAAGGTGATTGCTGTATTCAACCAGTAAACATGCTCACATATATAAACCAAAAGTTTCACAAAATAATGAAATGATATTTACCTCTTCAGTGTTTACAAAAATGTTAGTTATGACTCCCAGTTAACTGATCACAGAACACACAAATGAGTGGTGACAAAAGGTTTGAAAAACACTGCAGGAGTAGAAATGGACTACCCAGGAGAGCAGTCACTCAATCATAGGCTGCAAATGTTCACTTTACAAAATAAAGCCAAATTGTTTTCCAAAGAGATTGTTTATAATGTACATGGCTACCAGGAGAGTGTAGGAGTTTTTAAAATCTCTGTCCTCATTAACCCTTGGTATTGTAGGACTGGGCTTCCCTAAGCTCAGTTGGTAAAGAATCCGCCTGCAATGCAGGAGACCCTGGTTTAATTCTTGGATCAGGAAGATCCACTGGAGAAGGGATAGACTACCCACTTCACTATTCTAGGGCTTCCCTTATGGCTCAGCTGGTAAAGAATCCGCCTGCAATGCGGGAAACCGGGGTTTGATCCCTGGGTTGGGAAGATTCCCTGGAGAAGGGAAAGGCTACCCACTCCAGTATTCTGGAGAATTCTATGGACTGTAAGTCCATGGGGTCACAAAGAGTTGGACACGACTGAGCGACTTTCACTTTCATTGTCCAATTAATTTTTCCAATATAGTGAGTATAAGTGGTATCACAAAGAAATCTTAGTCGTCATTTCTTTAAAGTACAGAATTTCTAAATTTCTGTTAAGGAAATGCAAATCAAAACCACAGCAAGATGTTACCACACCTTGATTAAGGATGATTCAGTTCAGTTCAATCGCTCAGTCGTGTCCGACTCTTTACCACCCCATGGACTGCAGCACCCCAGGCCTCCCTGTCCATCACCAACTCCTGGAGTTTACTAAAACTCATGTCCATCGAGTCGGTGATGCCATTCAACAATGTCATGCTCTGCAGTCCCTTCTCCTCCTGCCTTCAATCTTTCCCAGCTTCAGGGTCTTTCCAAATGAGTCAGTTCTTCACATAAGATGGCCAAAGTATTGGAGTTTCAGCTTCAACATCAGTCCTTCCAATGAACACTCAGGACTGATCTCCCTTAGGATGGACTGGTTGGATCTCCTTGAAGTCCAAGGGACTCTCAAGAGTCTTCTCCAGCACCGCAGTTCAAAAGCATCAATTCTTCGGCGCTCAGCTTTCTTTATGGTCCAACTCTCACATCCATACATGACTACTGGAAAAACCATAGCCTTGAGTAGACGGACCTTTGTTGGCAAAGTAATGTCTCTGGCTTTTAATACGCTGTCAAGGTTGGTCATAACTTTCCTTCTAAGGAGTAAGCATCTCTTAATTTCATGGCTGCAGTCACCATCTGCAGTGATTTTGGAGCCCAAAAACATAAAGTCAGCCACTGTTTCCACTGTTTCCCCATCTATTTGCATGAAGTGATGGGACCACATGCCATGATCTTAGTTTTCTGAATGTTGAGCTTTAAGCCAACTTTTTCACTCTCCTTTTTCACTTTCATCAAGAGGCTCTTTAGTTCTTCTTCACTTTCTGCTATAGTTCAGTCGCTCAGTTCAGTTCAGTTCAGTCGCTCAGTCGTGTCCGACTCTTTGTGACTCCATGAATCACAGCACACCAGGCCTCCCTGTCTATCACCAACACCCGGAGTTCACTCCAAATCACCTCCATCGAGTTGGTGATGCCATCCAGCCTTCTCATTCTCTGTCATCCCCTTCTCCTCCCGCCCCCAATCCCTCCCAGCATCAGAGTCTTTTCCAGTGAGTCAACTCTTCGCATGAGATGACCAAAGTATTGGAGTTTCAGCTTTAACATCAGACCTTCCAATGAACACTCAGGATTGATCTCCTTTAGAATGGACTGGTTGGATCTCCTTGCAGTCCAAGGGACTCTCAAGAGTCTTCTCCAGCACCACAGTTCAAAAGCATCAATTCTTCGGCAATCAGCTTTCTTCACATCCATACATGACCACGGGAAAAACCATAGCCTTGACTAAACGGACCTTGGTTGGCAAAGTGATGTCTCTGCTTTTTAATATGCTATGTAGGTTGGTCATAACTTTCCTTCCAAGGAGTAAGCGTCTTTTAATTTCATGGCTGCAATCAGAATCTGCAGTGATTTTGGAGCCCCCAAAAATAAAGTCTGACACTGTTTGCACTGTTTCCCCATCTATTTGGCATGAAGTGATGGAACCAGATGCCATTTGTTTTCTGAATGTTGAGCTTCAAGCCAACCTTTTCATTCTCCTCTTTCATTTTCATCAAGAGGCTTTTGAGTTCCTCTTCACTTTCTGCCATAAGGGTGGTGTCATCTGCATATCTGAGGTTATTGATATTTCTCCCGGCAATCTTGATTCCAGCTTGTGCTTCATCCAGCCCAGCGTTCCTCATGATGTACTCTGCATAGAAGTTAAATAAGCAGGGTGACAATATACAACCTTGACATACTCCTTTTCCTATTTGGAACCAGTCTGTTGTTCCATGTTCAGTTCTAACTGTTGCTTCCTGACCTGCATACAGGTTTCTCAAGAGGCAGGTCAGGTGGTCTGGTATTCCCATCTCTTTCAGAATTTTCCACAGTTTGTTGTGATCCACACAGTCAAAGACTTTGGCATAGTCAATGAAGCGGAAATAGATGTTTTTTCTGGAACTCTCTTGCTTTTTCCATGATCCAGCGGATGTTGGCAATTTGATCTCTGGTTCCTCTGCCTTTTCTAAAACCAGCTTGAACATCTGGAAGTTCAGGGTTCAAGTATTGCTGTAGCCTGGCTTGGAGAATTTTGAGCATTACTTTACTAGCATGTGAGAAGAGTGCAATTGTGTGGTAGTTTGAACATTCTTTGGCATTGCTTTTCTTAGGGATTGGGATGAAGACTGACCTTTTTCAGTCCTGTAGCTACTGCTGAGTTTCCAAATTTCCTGGCATATTGAGTGCAGCATTTCACAGCATCATATTTTAGGATTTGAAAGAGCTCAACTGGAATTCCATCATGTCCACTAGCTTTGTTTGTAGTGATGCTTCCTAAGGCCCACTTTACTTCGTATTCCAGTATGTCTGGCTCTAGGTTAGTGATCACACCATCGTGATTTTGCTCTGCAGCAAATAACAATGATTACTATCAAACAAACCCAAAAAGCATAAACCAAAATAAGAAGTGTTGGTGAGGACATGGCCAATTGGAACTCTTGTGCACTGCTGGTGTGACTGTAAAATTGTGTAACTGCTCAGAAAACAGTATGACATTTCCTCAAAAAGTTTTAAATTGAATTACAGTGTGATCCAGGAATTCTACTTCTGGGCCGTGCACAGAAGAATTGACAGCACGGTCTTGAACAGATATTTGCACACCTGTGTTCATAGCAGCAATATTCACAATAGCCAAGAGGAGGAAGCAACCCAAATGTCCATGAACAGATGCAGGGATAAACAAAATGTTGTATTTACATACAAGAGAATACCATTCAGCTTTAAATAAAGGAAACCTGTCATGTGCTGTGACAGGGATGAACTTTGAGGACATTATGCTAAGTGAAATAGGCAGTCACAAAAAGACGAAGACTATATGATTTCACTTATACAAGGTATATCAGTTTGTTGCTGCTGCTGCTGCTAAGTCACTTCAGTCGTATCCGACTCTGTGTGACCCCATAGACGGCAGCCCACCAGGCTCCCCTGTCCCTGGGATTCTCCAGGCAAGAACACTGGAGTGGGTTGCCATTTCCTTCTCCAGTGTGTGAAAGTGAAAAGTGAAAGTGAAGTCGCTCAGTTGTGTCTGACTCGTAGCGACCCCATGGACTGCAGCCTACCAGGCTCCTCCATCCATGGGATTTTCTAGGCAAGAGTACTGGAGTGGCTTGCCATAATAAAATACCAGAGAGTGGGTGGCCTAAACCTCAGAAATTTATTTTCTACCCTTTTTGAGGCTGGAAGAATTTTTAAGTGCATCTTAGAAAAAAGCCTAGATAGCCTTGAAGAGATGGTTGGTAGAAAAAGGAGTAAAACATAATTCTGATGAATGTCCAAAAGGAAGAGAACCCTGCAGAGAAAACTTCTCTTTTCAGTTCAGTTCAGTTCAGTTCAGTCGCTCAGTTGTGTCTGACTCTCCGCGACCCCATGAATCACAGCACGCCAGGCCTCCCTGTCCATCACCAACTCCTGGAGTTCACTCAAACTCATGTCCACAGAGTCAGTGATGCCATCCAGCCATCTCATTCTCTGTCGTCCCCGTCTCCTCCCATCCCCAACCTTTCCCAGCATCAGAGTCTTTTTCAGTGAGTCAACTCGTCGCATGAGGTGGCCAAAGTATTGGAGTTTCAGCTTTAGCATCAGTTCTTCCAATGAACACCCAGGACTGATCTCCTTTAGAATGGACTGGTTGGATCTCCTTGCAGTCCAAGGGACTCTCAAGAGTCTTCTCCAGCACCACAGTTCAAAAGCATCAATTCTTCGGTGATCAGCTTTCTTCACAGTCCAACTCTCACATCCATACATGACCACGGGAAAAACCATAGCCTTGACTAGATGGACCTTTGTTGGCAAAGTGATGTCTCTGTTTTTTAATATACTATCAAGGTTGGTCATAACTTTCCTTCCAAGGAGTAAGCGTCTTTTAATTTCATGGCTGCAATCAGCATCTGCAGTGATTTTGGAGACCAAAAAATAAAGTCTGACACTGTTTCCACTGTTTCTCCATCTATTTCCCATGAAGTGATGGGACCAGATGCCATGATCTTTGTTTTCTGAATGCTGAGCTTCAAGCCAACCTTTTCACTCTCCTCTTTCACTATCATCAAGAGGCGTTTGAGTTCCTCTTCACTTTCTGCCATAAGGGTAGTGTCATCTGCATATCTGAGGTTATTGATATTTCTCCCAGCAATCTTGATTCCAGCTTGAGCTTCTTCCAGCCCAGGGTTCCTCATGATGTACTCTGCATAGAAGTTAACTAAGCAAGGTGACAATATACAGCCTTGACGTACTCCTTTTCCTATTTGGAACCAGTCTGTTGTTCCATGTACAGTTCTGACTGTTGCTTCCTGACCTGCATACAGGTTTTTCAAGAGGCAGGTCAGGTGGTCTGGTATTCCCATCTCTTTCAGAATGTTCCACAGTTTATTGTGATCCACACAGTCAAAGGCTTTGGCATAGTCAATGAAGCAGAAATAGATGTTTTTCTGGAACTCTCTTGCTTTTTCCATGATCCAGCGGATGTTGGCAATTTGATCTCTGGTTCCTCTGCCTTTTCTAAAACCTGCTTGAACATCTGGGAGTTCACGGTTCACATATTGCTGAAGCCTGGCTTGGAGAATTTTGAGCATGACTTTACTAGCGTGTGAGATGAGTGCAATTGTGCGGTAGTCAACCAAGGTCCGTCTAGTCAAGGCTATGGTTTTTCCCGTGGTCATGTATGGATGTGAGAGTTGGACTGTGAAGAAAGCTGATCGCCGAAGAATTGATGCTTTTGAACTGTGGTGCTGGAGAAGACTCTTGAGAGTCCCTTGGACTGCAAGGAGATCCAACCAGTCCATTCTAAAGGAGATCAATCCTGGGTGTTCATTGGAAGAACTGATGCTAAAGTTGAAACTCCAATACTTTGGCCACCTCGTGCGACGAGTTGACTCACTGGAAAGAGTCTGATGCTAGGAGGGATTGGGGGTAGGAGGAGACGGGGACGACAGAGAATGAGATGGCTGGATGGCATCACCGACTCGATGGAGGTGAGTTTGAGTGAACTCCGGGAGTTGGTGATGGACAGGGAGGCCTGGCGTGCTGTGGTTCATGGGGTCGCAAAGAGTCGGACACGACTGAGCGACTAAACTGAACTGAACTGAACTTGAGCATTCTTTGGCATTGCCTTTCTTTGGGATTGGAATGAAGACTGACCTTTTCCAGTCCTGTGGCCACTGCTGAGTTTTCCAAATTTGCTGGCATATTGAGTGCAGCACTTTCACAGCATCATCTTTCAAGATTTGAAATAGCTCAACTGGAATTCCATCACCTCCACTAGCTTTGTTTGTAGTGATATTTTCTAAGGCCCACTTGACTTCACATTCCAAGATGTCTAAATATCACTAACAGAATGTTATTAGAAACATGAATGATAGAATAGTTCTGGTGAGGTCTCCGACGTAAATGAGGAATGTGTTATTGAACACTATAAGAAAAGTAATCCTTATAATAAAGCAACAACAAACTTGGCTGAATTATGTTCTGCTATTGAGTGAAAATAATTTATAAGAGATGAACTTGGGGTACTCTGGTGGCTTAGTGGTGAAAAGTCTGCCTGTCAGTGCAGGAGACGTGGGTTCAGTCCCTGGTCTGAGAGGATCCTAACCTGCCGTGGGGTGACTAAGCTGGTGCGCCACAACTACTGAGCCTACACTCTAGAGCACAGGAGCTGCATCTACTGAAGCTTGCATGCCCTAGAGAAATCTGCACACTGCAAGTAGATGGTAGCCCCCACTTGCAACAGAGGAAAAACCCATGCAGCAACAAGGACCCAGCACAGCCAAAAAAGAATAAATAAATAAAATTTAAAATAAGAAAAGAAAAAACATTTTTTTTAAAAAGAGGTGAACATGAGTAGATTTCCAAGCAACACGTAGAAAGTGGAGATTGGTTTCGCCTTTTCACTTACAGTAAAATAAGAGAGGGGCTTCCTGGATGTCTCAGCAGGTAAAGAATCTGCCTGCAATGCAGGAGACACGAGGTCGATCCCTGGGTTGGGAAGATTCCCTGGAGGAGCGCATGGCAACCCACTTCACTATTCTTGCCTGGAGAATCCCATGGATAGAGGAGCCTGGTGGGCTACAGTTCATAGGGTCACAAAGAGTAAGACACAACTGAAATCACTTAGTGTGCATGCACGCAAAATAAGAGATGTAAATTTGAGAAATAAAAGGTTAAGGAAAACGGAACCTGCAAATGATGAACTGGAAAATTCTTAGTCTACCCAGATAGAATACTCTGGAATAGGGCCAAGGGTGTGAGTGGACAACATTTTGCTCTAGCAATCCGGTGTCTGTGACTTATGGATCTTCTCAACCATCTCAGCAGCAACCCGCAATAAAGACAAGGTTATCCAGGAACCCTTGTGTTTGATGGATTCTCTTGACACTCATGGAAGACTGACAAGGTTTTGGAGAATTTTGCACCAACAGAAACACTGCCAGCCTGGACAGAAGGGGACAGAGACAGGATGAATGAAGGAAGAATGCCTCTGAGAGCAGAGCTCTGAATGCAGAGGCCAGAGAGGGTGGGGCTGCCACCTAAGAGGGCTGAGAGTACAGAACATCAAGCCACAAAGGACTATTCTTGAACCTTGAAACCTAATAGAATTTGTCTTTCTGGATGGTGAACTGTTTTAGAAAGGTAATCTGTGTACACCTAATCTATTTTTTTTTCCTAGTTTAGGAATGGGAATTTATACCCCATGACTATTCCATCATTGTATTTTGAAAGCAGACAGTTTGTTTTCTAGTTTCATGGGTTTGTGGACAGAAAAGGATTTTGTCCCATGATGGACCATACCCAGAGTGTCACCCACATCTGATTTAGATGACAAGATTTGGAATCATTATGAGTTGACAATATTTTTGATTTAGATTTAATATTGCATTGAGTTAAGACTTTGGGGGACTGTGGGATGGGTGAATGTATTTTGTACATAGGATGGATGTAAGTTCAGGGGGAACCAGATGACAGACTATACTGATATTGTCCCCTCTAAACTCATGTCCAATTTCAACTTCAGAATGTGACCTAATTTGGAAATAGGGTCTTTGCTAATGTGATTAAGTTGAGGTCATATTGAATTAGGATAGGCCCTAAATACAATCACTTAAGTCCTTACAAAAAAAGATGAGGACACACAGACACAGACCTTCTTCATGGCTGTAGTTGAAGAGGCAGTTGAGGAGTAAACTTTTCTTGGGGACTATGTAGTTTTCTCAGCTGGCTTGCAGCTATGTAAACTTGAAGATTGTAAGGTTGAAGATTAGAAGAGTCAATGGTTTTTTGCTGTTGCTTTTTAGTTGCTAAGTGTCTGGCTATTTTGTGATCCCAGGCAAGAATACTGGAGAGGGTTGCCATTTCCTTCTCCAGGGGATCTTCCTGACCCAAGGATTGAACCCATGTCTCCTGCTTGGTAGGCAGATTCTTAGCCACTGAGCCTTCTGGGAAACTCCTTCAATGCATTTTTAGTAGATTCTATTTTTAACTCTGTTTTTGGTTCTAGACAAATAATTCCTTCCAAAACATTATAGGTTTCTGGTCAGTTTGCTTCTAGTCAATTCTTTGGGCCTGTAACCACAGCTAAATTCTTTCACAGACGTAAGTCTCAATCTTAATTTAATTTTTGCTTCCTTGATGCCATGCCTGTTTCTCTTAATATAATTACAGCTACATTAAGGCCATAAGGCTTGAGAAGGAGAGCCAACATCTTAATTTATTCTCCGCTACCTGGCCAAGTCTTACCTTAGTTCCATAAGAGTTTTCTCAATCCTATTTCCTTCTGTCTAGCTTTTGTAACCCTCCTAGGCCCTATATTCTGGGTTCTTTTTATTTATTTTTATTTCTTCTTGAAATTAGCTAATTTTTACCTGAGATGATTTTGTATTCAAATAACTTGCTAAATTAATCAGTAAGAACCGTAACATTCAGTTAACTTTTTGTTTTCCCAATGTCTTCCTCTAAGCTATGAACTTCACAGATACCTGGTTTGTCTTTCAAGTTATCTCAGACAATAGTTAACCAAATATTTTGCTATTGCTTATGTGTGTGTGTGTTAGTTGATTAGTTGTGTCCTACTCTTTGCAACCCCATGGACTGTAACCCACCAGGCTCCCCTGTCCATGGAATTATCCAAGCCAGAATACTGGAGTGGGTAGCCATTCCCTTCTCCAGGGGATCTTCCCGACCTAGGGTTCAAACCCAGGTCTGCTGCATTGCAGGCAGATTCTTTACCAACTGAGCCTCCAGGGATCCCACCATTGCATGAATGGGATATCCACTTCCCCCAAATCAGTAATTTCCTCACTACCTCTCCACATATAAGCCAATGATATACAATTTAGATTTTCTTTTACAACACCCAACTTCCAGGTTCTAATTCTGTATTCATCAGTGATACAAAACAACCAAAATTGCAGTGACTTAATAGAAATTTATTTCTTAAATACATAAATTCTATGTGATTAGGCTGTATGGTGGAAACAGGAACGGCAATCCACTCCAGTATTCTCGGCTGGAGAATTCCATGGGCGGAGAAGCCTTGGTGGGCTATAGTTCATGGGGTCGCAAAGAGTCAGACACAACTGAGTGACTAATACACACAGGCTGTATGGAGGGAAGATTTTTTTCCCCACATGGTCATTCAGGGATCCAGGGTAATAGAAATTAGAAATTCTGACTTTCCATTGAGTTTCTTCTAAGGTTGCCCTTCAGTTCAGTTCAGTTCAGTCGCTCAGTTGTGTCCAACTCTTTGTGACCCCATGAATCACAGCACGCCAGGCCTCCCTGTCCATCACCAACTCTCGGAGTTCACTCAAACTCACCTCCATGGAGTTGGTGATGCCATCCAGCCATCTCATTCTCTGTTGTCCCCTTCTCCTCCTGCCTTCAATCTTTCCAAGCACCAGGGTCTTTTCCAGTGAGTCAACTCTTCACATGAGGTGGCCAAAGTATTGGAGCTTCAGCTTTAGTATCAGTCCTTCCAATGAACACCCAGGACAGATCTCCTTTAGAATGGACTGGTTGGATCTCCTTGCAGTCCAAGGGACTCTCTAGAGTCCTCTCCAACACCACAGTTCAAAAGTATCAATTCTTCGGCGATCGGCTTTCTTCACAGTCCAACTCTCACATCCATACATGACCACGGGAAAAACCATAGCCTTGACTAGATGGACCTTTGTTGACAAAGTAATGTCTCTGCTTTTTAATATGCTATCTAGGTTGGTCATAACTTTCCTTCCAAGGAGTAAGCATCTTTTAATTTCATGGATGCAATCAGCATCCGCAGTGATCTTGGAGCCCCCCAAAATAAAGTCTTACACTGTTTCCACTGTGTCCCCATCTATTTGGCATGAAGTGATGGGACCAGATGCCATGAACTTAGTTTTCTGAATGTTGAGCTTCAAGCCAACCTTTTCATTCTCCTCTTTCACTTTCATCAAGAGGCTTTTGAGTTCCTCTTCACTTTCTGCCATAAGGGTGGTGTCATCTGCATATCTGAGGTTATTGATATTTCTCCCGGCAATCTTGATTCCAGCCTGTGCTTCTTCCAGCCCAGCGTTCCTCATGATGTACTCTGCATAGAAGTTAAATAAGCAGGGTGACAATATACAGCCTTGACGTACTCCTTTTCCTATTTGGAACCAGTCTGTTGTTCCATGTCTAGTTCTAACTGTTGCTTCCTGACCCGCATACAGGTTTCTCAAGAGGCAGGTCAGGTGGTCTGGTATTCCCATCTCTTTCAGAATTTTCCACAGTTTGTTGTGATCCACACAGTCAAAGGCTTCGGCATAGTCAATGAAGCAGAAATAGATGTTTTACTGGAACTCTATTGCTTTTTCCATGATCCAGCGGATGTTGGCAATTTGATCTCTGGTTCCTCTGCCTTTTCTAAAACCAGCTTGAACATCTGGAAGTTCACGGTTTACATATTGCTGAAGCCTGGCTTGGAGAATTTTGAGCATGACTTTACTAGCGTGTGAGATGAGTGCAATTGTGCGGTAGTTTGAGCATTCTTTGGCATTGCCTTTCTTTGGGATTGGAATGAAGACTGACCTTTTCCAGTCCTGTAGCCACTGCTGAGTTTTCCAAATTTGCTGGCATATTGAGTGCAGCACTTTCACAGCATCATCTTTCAGGATTTGAAATAGCTCAACTGGAATTCCATCACCTCCACTAGCTTTGTTCGTAGTGATGCTTTCTAAGGCCCACTTGACTTCACATTCCAGGATGTCTGGCTCTAGGTCAGTGATCACACCATCATGATTATCTTGGTCATGAAGATCTTTTTTGTACAGTTCTTCTCTGTATTCTTCCACCTCTTCTTAATATCTTCTGCTTCTGTTAGGTCCATACCATTGCTGTCCTTTATTGAGCCGATCTTTGCATTAAATGTTCCCTTGGTATCTCTAATTTTCTTGAAGAGATCTCTTGTCTTTCCTATTCTGTTGTTTTCCTCTATTTCTTTGCATTGATCACTGAGGAAGGCTTTCTTATCTCTCCTTGCTATTCTTTGGAACTCTGCATTCAGATGCTTATATCTTTCCTTTTCTCCTTTGCTTTTCGCTTCTCTTCTTTTCACAGCTATTTGTAAGGCCTCCTCAGACAGCCATTTTGCTTCTTTGCATTTCTTTTCCAAGGGGATGGCCTTGGTCCCTGTCTCCTGTACAATGTCATGAACCTCCGTCCATAGTTCATCAGGCACTCTGTCAATCAGATCTAGTCCCTTAAATCTATTTCTCACTTCCACTGTATAATCATAAGGGATTTGATTTAGGTCATATCTGAATGGTCTAGTGGTTTTTCCCTACTTTCTTCAATTTAAGTCTGAATTTGGCAATAAGGAGCTCATAATCTGAGCCACAGTCAGCTCCTGGTCTTGTTTTTGCTAACTGTATGGAGCTTCTCCATCTTTGACTGCAAAGAATATAATCAGTCTGATTTTGGTGTTGACCATCTGGTGATGTCCATGTGTAGAGTCTTCTCTTGTGTTGTTGAAAGAGGGTGTTTGCTATGACCAGTGCGCTCTCTTGGCAAAACTCTATTAGCCTTTGCCCTGCTTCATTCCATGCTCCAAGGCCAAATTTGCCTGCTTAGCTAGTTTGAATTGAGATGTGCCATAAACCTAAAATACATCTGCATAAATATATTTCATTAATATTACATATAAAATGAAAATATTTTGATATATTAGGTTAAAGAACATTTATCATTAAAATTAATTTACCCAGTTTCTATTTTACTTTTAAAATGTGGTTACTAGAAAATTTAAAACAACAGACTTACCACTTTATATTGATCAGAATGACAAAAGGAAGTCAGATGTGGGGATGATATGGAGAAACCAGAAACCAGAATCCTCTTGCACAGCTGATATCATATGGGACTTGTTCAGTTTTTACTGGGGCACAGTCATGCCGACTCATTTATGGCTTGTCTATGGTTGCTTTTGTGAATGCATGTGTGCTAACTTGCTTCAGTTGTGTCCGACTCATTGCGACCCTATGGACTGTAGCCTGCCAGGTTCCTCTGTCCATGGGATTCTCTTACTATAACAGAATTGAGTAGTTGCAACAGTCTGATTCCCAAAACCTAAAATATTGAGTATCTGGGTTTTTACAGGAAAAGCTTACTGACCACTGGCCTAGTTTGTAAAACCTTGTTGTTGTTGACATTACAAATATCTTCTGCATGGGATCCTTGGGTGTTTAACTTTTCTATGGTTTTCTTACTTTAAAAAATCCTTTATTTTAATGTAGTCAGATCCTTTCATTTTTACCTTAAGATTTGTGCTTTTCGGGCCTTTTTAAACAAGTTTTTCCACTCTCAAAGATCATAGAGATATACTCTTTCATTCTCTTAGCATTTCACACTTAGGCCTTTGATCAATATCAAATTTACCTTTTTAAAAATTGATGTGAAATTATTATGAAAATTAATAGGATAAACTATTTTCCCAACAACATGTATTAAATAATCCATTTCCCCCATTGTATTGTGGTATTACCTAGAATTCTGATTTCATTCTTTAATTGTATGCAAGTTCTATGTTTCAGTTGCCTCTTCTGTAAAATGATGATAATAATAGCACTTACCTCATGAGGTGACTGGGGTAAGTAATTAATTGTGTTGTTACAACTAAAATACTTAGGACAGTACCTGGTAAATAAAAAATCTATAGTAAGTATTGGTTATTAATATTTGTGTTAGCTCTTTCTGTGATACGTGTGTCATCTGTGTGTGTGTGTTTCATGGCAAATGGCAGATATACAAGAGAAGCCAAACCATGAAACACATGTAAAGCTCTGCTCATGTCACATTCACTCACATTCCATTGACCAAAGCAAGTCCTATGGCCAAATCAGTGAAAGAAAGTGAAAGTGTTAGTCACTCAGTTATGTCTGACTCTTTGTGACCCCATGGACTGCGGCCTGCCAGGCTCCTCTGTCCATGAGGTTTTCCAGGCAAGGATACTGGATTGGATTGCCATTTCCTTCTTCAGGGGATCTTCCCAATCCAGGGATCGAACCCGGGTCTCCTGCACTGCAGGCAGATTCTTTGCCAACTGAGCTACAAGGGAAGCCCAGTGAAACTACAGCAGGGGCCAAAATGAAAGGAAGATTTGTGACAATATTGTCTTCCATATATTCTTGTTATTATTATTTTAATTTCAGTTCTCTTTCAATGGTCTATTCCTGCAATAGAAACAGCTGTTTTTATTATTGTAACTGTGTAATATACTTTCATATCTTGTAGGTTAACTTTCCTCCTCTTTCCTTTTCTTTTATAAAATTGATTTTTCTATATGTGGAATTAATTTTTCTACATATATATTGGGGCTTCTCAGGTGGCGCTAGTGTTAAGAACCCACTTGCCAGTACAAGAGACTCAGGAGACGTGGGTTCAATCCTTGGGTTGGGAAGATCCCCTGGAGGAGGGCATGGCAACCCACTCCAATATTCATACCTGGAGAATCCCATGGACAGAGGAAGCTGGCGGCTATGAAAATGTTTGTTTCATCAAAAATTCTGGAATTCTAATTAAAATAGCTTTTATTGATTAATGATTGGGGGAAAGACTGACATTTATGATGAGACTTAAGAGATTGATGTATACTCATTAGATCATCAGATAATATTAGGAGCAGGTGGAAATACTAGGAAACTGTTTATGGTCGAATGGTACAATTCTGCTGTTCTAGAGAGCAGGCTCTCAATATTCAATAAAGTTAAATATGTGTATATGCTATGATGTAGCAGTTCCTTTCAGGAGTTTTTACCTAATGCACAAATAGACATGCTCAGGATGTTCTCTGCAGTTACTCATGGTAGCCAAGAGCTGGAGACAACTTACATGTCCTTCATAAAGGAATGGATAAGGAAAATGAGCATAAAATCATAAGCATATGATTGAATATGATGAAATGCCCAGAAGAAATGAACTGAATTTTCATAGAGCAATATGGATAGACCTCATAAACAAGACTGTACAAAAACTGAAAAAGAATGCAGTTGAAAGCATAGTTTCATGTTTGTAAATTAAGAAATACACAAAATAATACCACATATTTTCAAGGACAATACATGTATGAAAAGTAGACCATAAGGCCATACATTATATTAATACATAAGGGACAGAGCTTATGATGTAGAAAGAAAATAGAATTGGAGACTGGGGACAGAAATAAGAAAAGAGAATAAATACATTAAAAATGTTAATTAGACTTAGATGGATAATGATAACTTGCCATGAAATTAATATTAATTCAATTCTATATCCCTGAGGTAAAAAAGAAACCTCCGTTAATAGTTTACTAAGGTGTAACACTTTTGAAAGTATTCTATTTTTGTTTTATAAATATTTTAGTTCATTTATACCAATATGAATAAATGAAATAAAATTAACATTTTGCTTCTTTTTTTTGAGCACTGATTATCAACTGTATAATTTATTTTCCATTTCCATGAAAACCTTTCCAAATTCTCTTTTTGCTTCAATCTTGAATGAAGTTTGCTTTCAACGTCCTTTATTAATTACATGTTTGTTTTTTATTTTTAATTTATTTTTCTTACTTATTTCTTGAGAAAATAGTCCAATGGAAATTTCTATTAATTAATTTAAATTCACATTTTGCCAAAGGACACACTAATTACTATATAGTTAATATTTAGAGACCATCATATACCTGACTTAAAAAAGAGAGAAACACTCTCTTATTGAGCAATCTGACTTTCTAAAGCATAATCAGTAGCTTCACTGAAGGGAAAACTCTTAAACTCTGTGGTTGGAGCTTCTACTTTTAGCATGATAGAGTAACTTTGGCAGAAAGCATGCATTCTTTCTTTTTATGGCATAATTTTTTTTTTTAACATCTCAAGAAAACGTTTATTTATACACAAAACTCTTTCCTTGGGGTCCACTTTCCACAAAACCATTTTATCACTTTCTGTACCCATTTGTTCTCCCATCCTGAAACAGCCAACTATAAGTCAGACCTACTACCTTTTTCCTTCATAAAATGTAATTTCATTATTCATAACTTCTTTACTGAACACACACATCTTACTTCCCTTAAGCAACCAAGAATTGACCTTTATATTAGCATTCTATAGATTGGTGAACATAAATACCAGTGATAACTTAAAAAATTTTAGCAAACATCTCAGGATGGCATAAAACATTATTTATTAATAGTCTAAAATAGTTTTTCTGTAAGTTAGTATTCAGTAGTGAATGTTTCAGAATCTTATTTTATTTGGAAATGACCTAGCTATTCAATAAACTTTTGTTACTTAATTTAGCACAACCTTAGAAATTCAGGTTACCAAAATCTAGAGAAACTGTTTTAGACAGACATTTTTAATCTTAATAGAGTTTATCTAAAAGCTCATGTCTCATTTACATTTCTTAGAAGTTTTTTTTTTCACTCAAGGTAATTTCTTTGTCGACAAACTTGTAACAAATATGATATTTAATTTATATTGAACCTAGGTGCAATGAAAATATTCTACTTAATGTTAATTACTCTAAGACATGTCTATATTAGATAGATCAACAAACATTAATGTCAGGTATTTAATACTGAATATTTTCCACTTTACTTGAACCTGGAATTTATTAATTTAGAATTATCTGATTTGTAAGCGCTTACCCTTTAAGCCAATTAAATAGAGCTCATTTACAAATTAACTTCAAAAATATTACTCAGAGACAAAGACATACCAAGACATATTAAGACAGACACAGTGTGAGTCTTTAGTCATGAATTAGACATTACAATATAAAATTTACTAGTTTATAAAACAGTTGGACCGATTATATAGGGGGTCGGTGGAGAGACCCCATAAACAATAAAAGGGCATAAGGAAGGAGAGTCACCCAGTCCCCGCCAGTCTCTATTGCCAATTTTGCCAATGTTTCCTTTAGGGTCCGATTCATCCTTTTTACTTGACCCGAGCTCTGGGGATTGTATTAGCAGCGTAATTTTAATTTAATCTCCATAGCCAAAACCAATCCCTGAACAACTTTATCTTAGCCAAATTCCTTGGTCTCTGGGCAGCTGCTCGGAGGCCTGCCATAAGAGTCTGGCGGTACACTTGGAGATGCTCCCTATCTTCTGCGCGCTCAAAGTCCCACTGGGGCCGGGTCAATGGAAATCCCTCATCAATTAGGTTCGGCTGCAGGGTAGGCCTCCCATCCACACCCCGGACATGTTTCCGAGCTTCCAATAGAATCCGCTCCCGTTCTTCCGTGGTGAAGAGCACCTGTAACAGCTACTGACAGTCATCCCAGGTGGGATTATGGGTGAAAAGGATAGAAACAAAAGGCTTTATCCATGCTGGTGGGTTTTCCACCAGATCTTGCCAGACCAGGATATAGGGCATCTGGTCCGGGTGGCCGGAAGGGCCGGGCGTGAGAACCTTCCCCCAACAGCCCGGATGGTGGGCAGGCTGAAGGTTCCCTCTCTCGGCCACCCGACATTAAAAGTGGGCCACTCCAAGGAGCAGAGTGTCACCAGCTTATTCCTCTTCACTAGCAGAGACAAGTCTCGTGCCCTAGATTTAAAGTCAGAGAAATGATCCATCATGAGGGAGAGCAGGGTAGAGCTTCCTTGACCCGTGACCACAGAATAGATTACGGGAGAGAAAAGACACAGGAGAGAGACAGAAACAATGCCGGCACACACGATAACACGACAAACGGAGGACAAACGTCGGCCAAAAACACACTACTAGGTCTCTGAGACCTCTGAGGCTTCCTGCAGTTTAAAGTAACCTTACCGAAGGGCGTCCACTGCCCACCAGATTCCGGATCGGGAGAGACCTCCTCTCTCCCGCAGAGCCAGCTGCCTTCCAGCGCGAATGCTGGGCCTCGGCCTTATGCTGGCTATGGCGATCAATTCGCCCCTGAACAGACCTTGCAGAGCCAGCTGCCTTCCAGCGCGAATGCATAATTTTACTGTAATTTATTCCACAGAATTTCTGTTGATAGAATTGCTTGCTCTTTTTTGTTCAACTTCATTTCTCTTACATTTCATTTTTTAAAAATTAATTTTAATTGAAGGATAATTACAATATTGTGATGGTTTTTGCCATGCATCAAAAAAATGCTTTCTTCTAGAACAACTAGAGAGAAGTTGGATAAAACAGCAGCAACAAATAAAATCTTTTAATGGTTATTGGGAAAGCTGCTAAGCCAACTTGGAACTTCAGAGGTCAAGATTCTGGAGAGGGAAAAACCATGGAGAGTTGAACTGACATTGTGCAGATATGGTTTTCCAAGGGATATTTCACAATTCTGGGCTCAGGGAATGTGGCTGAATGTGCAATAAAAGTCTTGGGCCAAGAAACCAACCACCTGAGCATTTGGTAATCCTGTGCATCTAAAGAAACAAGTTAGAGCTGGAAGGGGCAGAAAACTGAATCCAACTGGTTAGGTTTTTTTTGTTTTTTTTTTAAAGCATTTTGTTGAACTCTGAGGCTGTGAGGTATAGGAGGCTAAGAAGCTGGACAGAAGGTTTCTGAAAAGCAGAGTGGTTTCTGACTGCCCTAGGCTACTCAGCAGTCAAAGTTCAAGTCATGGAGGAGGGGCTCTGGGGAACTACC
Source organism: Moschus berezovskii (assembly GCF_049115385.1). Lineage (NCBI taxonomy): Eukaryota > Metazoa > Chordata > Mammalia > Artiodactyla > Moschidae > Moschus > Moschus berezovskii. The sequence goes on along the minus strand of NC_142471.1, from coordinate 59,135,611 downwards.
CAAGCTTTTAGAGGGAGATCTGATGGATGGCTATGTTTCCCCCAGTCCTGTGGAAGTTCTGTAATCAAATTTTGCTAACATTCCAAGTCAGATTCCCTGGGGATTCTCAGTTCCTTTGCCGGATCCCCAGGTTGAGAAGTCTGATGTGGGGCCTAGAACCTTACCAACAGTGTGAGAACTTCTTTGGTATAATTGTTCTCCAATTTGTGAGTCACTTACCTGGCGGCTCTATGGTAGGTCTACAGGCCCTATGGTAGGGCTAATGGCAACTTCCTCCAAGAGGTCTTATGCCACACACTGTCCCTCCCAGGACTGCTGCTGCCAGGGCCCCTGTCCCAGCAGCAGGCCACTACTGACCCATGCCTCTGCAGGAGACTCTCAAACACTCAGGCAGGTCTGGCTCAGTCTCTTGTGGGGGTCACTGCTCCTTTCTTCTGGGTTCTGGTGTGCCCATGGTTTTGTTTGTGCTCTTCAAAAATCTCTGGCGAGTTTGGGGTTTGATTTTAACGTGACTGTGGCTCCCCTACTATCTCATAGTGACTTTTTTTGTCCTTGGACCTGGGGTATCTTTTTTTGGTGGGTTCCAGCATCCTCCTGTCATTGATTGTTCAGCAATATTTGTGATTTTAGTGTTCTCACAGGAGAAGATGAGGGTACATTCTTGATAAATATTTCACATGCTAGCAAGGTAATGCTCAAAATCCTTCAAGCTAGGTTTCAACAGTATGTGAACCAAGAATTTCCAGATGTACAAGATGGATTTAGAAAAAGCAGAAGAACCAGAGATCAAATTGCCAGCATCACTGGATCATAGAAAAAGCTAGGGAACTTCAGAAAAACATGTCTTTCTACTTCACTGACTATGCTAAATCATTTGACTCTGTGGATCATGACAAAATGTGGAAAATTCTTAAAGAGATGGAAATACCAGACCACCTGACCTGCCTCCTGAGAAAACTGTATGCAGGTCAAGAAGCAACAGTTAGAACTGGACATTGAACAAGAGACTGGTCCAAAATTGGAAAAGGGTACCTCAAGGCTGTATATTGTCACCTGCTTATTTTACTTTTATTTTATTTTACTTATTTTACTTTTATCTTGTGAAATGTTGGACTGGATGAATCACAAGCTAGAGTCAAGATTCACAGGAGAAATATCAGCAACCTCAGATATGCAGGTGATACCACTTTAACGGCAGAAAGCAAAGAGGTCCTAAAGAGCCTCTTGATAGAGGTGAAAGAGGAGAGTAAAAAAAGCTGACTTAAAACTCAGCATTGAAAAAATGAAGATCATGGCTTTCGGTCTCATCACTTCATGGCAAATAGATGGGGAAACAATGGAAACAGTGGCAGATTTTATTTTCTTGGGCTCCAGAATCAATGTGGACAGTCACTGCAGCCATGAAATTAAAAGACGCTCCTTGGAAGAAAAACTATGACAAACCTAGACAGCATATTAAAAGCAGAGACGTCACTTTGCTGACAAAGGTCCATATGGTTGAAGCTATGGTTTTTCCACTAGTCATGTACACATGTGAGAGCTGGACCATAAAGAAGGCTGGGCACTGAAGAATTGATGCTTTCAAGCTATGGTGCTGGAGAAGACTCTTGGGAGTCCCTTGGACAGCAAGGAGATCAAACCAGTCAATGAAATTAATGGAAATTTGGTTTGGAATTCAATGCTGAATGGAAATGGAAGGACTGATATTGGAGCTGAAGCTCCAATACTTTGGCCACCTGATGCCAAGAATCAACTCATTGGAAAAGACACTGATGCTGGGCATCAGTTTGAGGGCAGGAGGAAAAGTGGGAGACAGAGGATGAGATGGTTGGATGGCATCAGTGACTCAACGGACATGAATTTGAGCAAGATCCAGAAGATGGTGAAGGACAGGGAAGCCTGGTATGCTGCAGTCTGTGGGGTCACAGAGTAGGACAGGAAATGAGCTACTGAACAACAGGTTGTGCCCTAAGTGGGGAGTAATGAAGGAAGAGCTTTAGTAAAACTGCAGCATCACCTGGCGCTAGTGGTAAAGAACCCGCCTGCCAATGCAGGAGACATAAGATATGTGGGTTCAATCTCTGGGTTGGGAAGATTCCCCTGGAGAGGGGCATGGAGACCCACTTCAGCCTGGAGAATCCCATAGACAGAGGAGCCTGGCAGGCTACAGTCCACAGGGTCACAAGGAGTCAGACACACTGAAAGTGAATTAACATGTTAACATGTGATTGGATTAAGGTAATCAGTCCTAACTCAGCCTGCCTAGCAGAGGAAATCGTGAACTCTCTAGAGAGTTCCTCATCATCCAGAATTTCTACAACTTCTCAACACAATGTCTGACCATCAACTAAGAGTATTAGGCATGCCAAGAAATAGGACACAGTAACCAAAAACATAAGGGGAAAATCAGACAGGATCAGACAGGTGATTCAGAATTATAGACACTGGTAGAAAATTTTAATATAATATTGATAAATATAGTCATAAAAAAAGAGGAAAAGAAGGAAGAGCTAGATTAAGAAAAGGACAGGGGACTTCTCTGGTGGTCCAGGGGCGAAAACTCCATGCTCCCAAGGCAGGGGCTGGGTTCAATCCCTAGTCAGGGAACTAGATGCCACATGCTGCAACTAAAGGTCTTGCTCTGGTGCAGCCAAATAAAAATATTTTTTTAAAAAAAGAGAAGGATAATTTCACCAGTAATAAATAGGACATAGCACATAGATCTAAAACATATATAACTATAATTCCATCAGACTAAGGGAAAAAGCAAATGCTCCAAGATGGAAAAGAAAATGCAAGAAAAAAGTGAAAGGCAGTGAAAAAGCTAAGCATATGGATAAATGTGAATGGATTATGAGTGTATAAAACAATAGCAGTGTTCTTTGAAATTGAAAATATGTGGAATTAAATCCATGATAACAATAATACAACAGACAGGAAATGGTAAATTGAGTTAAAGTGTTCTAAAGTCTTAGCATTGTCAGGGAAATAATAAAAGTAATAATTAATTTTAGGCTGTGTTGTGGGTTAAATTGTGTTTCTCCAAAAAGATATGTTGAAATGCTCACCCCAGATACTCAGAATGTGATCTTATTTGGAAATAGGATCGTTGGAGAACTATGAGTGAAATAGAGATAAGGTCATACTGGAGTTGGTAGAATCGCATTCTAATATAATATCCTTATAAGAAAACAGCCATGTGAAGACCCAGAGCCATGAGAAGAATGTCATATGAAGATGGAGGTAAAGATTGGAATGATATATCTACAGACCAAGGAATGCCAAGGATTGCTGCCTATCACTAGAATCTAGAGGAGAGGCATGGAATAGTTCTCCTTCAGAGCCTTCAGAAAGAATCAACCCTCTGGCACCTTGATTTTTAGACTTCTAGACTCCAGAACGATGACAGAATACCTTTTTGTTGGTTTAAGCCATCTAGGTTGTAGTACTTTATTATGGCAGCCCTAGGAAACTAGTACATACTGTAATAAATTACATTATTTAGGCTAACCACTAAAAGAATAGCTTAAAAGTATAAATAACTAATAGATGGGAAATATAGTATTATTTAATAATAAAAATAATATAGCATTGCTTGATTAAACCAAAATAAAATAATAAATGAAAGATAAAAACCATCTGGGTGTGATGTAAAACAGCAAAACAAACCTACAAAAGTAGAAGAGTAAATAAAGATAAAAGCAGAAATAAATATATAACTAATGCACAATAGAGAAAACCAACGGAGCAAGAAGTTAGATCTTTTGAATCAAGCTTGGAATTTCAGCAACTCTGTGAATTCTGGTGTTTCTTAAGATGGGGAGAGCATGGAACTAAGTTGGGCGACTACGTCAAGAGATATATGGGGTATGTTAGATGTGATATAGGTATCTGATATCTGAGGAGAGATACCAAGTGTGCAGTTGTTTGTAAAAGACCAGGGCTCCAGAGAGAGGTAGGACTGCAGATATAGATTCGTGAGTCAGCCCCACATGATGGACTGAAACCACTCACCCGGAAAGCATACAGATGAAGGGATGAGAGACCAGCAGCCCCAGGCAGCCTTGAAGAGGGAAACAAACAGCAAGTGAGATTGGAGAGAAATAGATAAGGAAGTAGGGAAAAAAATGTTATTTTGAGAAATATCTGCTATGTCAAAAATGAATAAGATGAGAACAGGGACGTGACCATGGGGTGTGACAATATAGAGCTTATATGAGATGCTGACAAGTATTGTCCTGAATTGGAGAAAGCATAGGCCACTGGTAATCCTAGAAGTAAAAGTTATTTTATCATAAATAAATCACATTAAAAAATAGTTGGATCTTTGAAAAGACTAGTAAATTTGACAGACCTCTATCAAGATAAGTCAAGGAAAAAAAGAGAGAAAACACAAAATTTAAATATCAGGAATAAAATAAGAAATTTTTACAGATCTTATAAACATTAAAAATATAATAAAATGATGTACATAACACATGTTGTATAGTCTCACATCTAAACAAGTTGATTCGATAATTTAAAACCTTCCAATAAAGAAGTCTTCAGGCCCACATGACCTTATGGGTGAATTCTCCCAAATATTTAACAGAGAAATATTATTTTATACAACTTTTCCAGGGAAAAGAAAAAGATGGAACACTTCTAACTTACTTTAAACGGAAAAAAAAAAAAAGTGAACTGAATTGACCTTAACTGAAAAATACAAATCAGGGCTTCCTTGGTGGTCCAGGGGTTGGGAATGCACCTGCCCATGCCGGGCACTCAGGTTAGATCCCTGATCCTGGAAGATTCCACTTGCCATGGGGCAGCTAAGCCCATGGGCTCCAACTAATGCACCCATGCTCTGCAACAAGAAAAGTCACCTCAATGAGAAACCCATGCACTGCAACGAAGAGTAGCTCCTGCTTGCCACAGCTGGAGAAACCCTGTGTGGAGCAACAAAGATAAAGATAAATAAGTGCAGCCAAAACTAAATAATAAAATATAAATAAAATTACAAATAATTATTCAAAGAAATTTAAAATGATAAAATTAATAGAAGTCAATACCATGTTCATGAATGGGAAGACTCAATTTATAAAAATGTATCAATCAGAAAAGCAGAATCACTAAGACGATGAATAAATACACACATATATACACACATGTGTATCTATGTTTATGTATATATGTGTGAGATTTGTTATAGAAATTTGACCTTTCATGATGTGGAAGCTGATTAAAGGGTCTCTGTAAAGCTGTTGTCTTTGTGTCTCATGCTGGACCTTGAAATCTCCATGGGAGAAGGGAGGATGTCTATAAGTGGGTAGAACAAGGACGAGTTGGAACACATGAGGACACGTGTGAGCTCAGCTCTTTCTGCCTCTAACCTCAATGATATGGGCATCCTGTAGGAGATACTGGTGCCCACTGCCAAGGAGTCAGAGACGCTGAAAGAGGATTCAGAGGAAGTTAGAGTAATCACAGGCTGAACTGCTGTTTCCACCCCAATGAAGTGAGTGAGCCAAGAGATAAGTGGTATTGTGCATGAGCTCTAACAATGCCGGCTCTGGAATTCTGAACATGAAAAATACGACTGTTTCACTTCTGCCCTCCAAGTCTCAGGCCAAAAAAAAGTCTCCTATGGCTCTCTCCCACCAAAAAACAAAGCAATCAGGGAAGCGAATTCTGGGAGATATAGTTTCTTTATTAAAAAAATTTTTTTAATTGGAACAGTTGATTTACAATGTTATGTTAGTTTCAGGTATACAGCAAAGTGAATCAGTTATACACACACACACACATATATATACACACATATATCCACTCTGGATTCTTTTCCCATATATGCGTTACAGTGAAAGTCGCTTAGTCATGTCTGACTCTTTTCGACCCCATGGACTATACAGTCCATGGAATTCTCTAGGCCAGAATACTGGAGTGGGTAGCCTTTCCCTTCTCCAGGGGATCTTCCCAACCCAGGGATCAAACCCATTTTGATCTCACATTGCAGATGTATTCTTTACCAGCCGAGCCACAAGGGAAGCCCATGAATACTGGAGTGGGTAGCCTATTCTTTGTCCAGCGGATCTTTCCAACCCAGGAATAGAACTGGGGTCTCCTGCATTGCAGGTGGATTCTTTATCAACTGAATTTTCAGGGAAGCCCTATGCCATTACAAAGTTACATGTAAAAGAATGAAATCAGAATACTCCCCAACACCATAGCCAAAACAAACTCAAAATGGATGGAAGACCCAAGTGTAAGGCTGGATACCACAACACTCCAAAGGAAAACATAGGCAGAATACTTTGACATAAATTGCAACAAGATTTACTTTTTACTTTATTTTGTATTGGGGGTATAGCCAATTAACAAACAATGTTGTGACAGTTTCAGGTGAATAGTAAAGGGATTCAGCCTTACATTTATCCATGGGAGATGTAGTTTTTGCTTACAAATACATTGACATATTCACTTCAGTTCACTTCAGTTGCTCAGTTGTCTCAGACTCTGCGACCCCATGAACTGCAGCACGCCAGGCCTCCCTGTCCATCACCAACTCCCGGAATTCACCCAAACCCATATCCATTGAGTCGGTGATGCCATCCAACCATCTCATCCTCTGTCCTCCCCTTCTCTTCCTGCCCTCAATCTTTCCCAGCATCAGGGTCTTCTCCAATGAGTCAGCTCTTTGCATCAGGTGACCAAAGTATTGGAGTTTCAGCTTCAACATCAGTCCTTCCAATGAACACCCAGGATTGATCTCCTTTAGGATGGACTGGTTGGATCTCCTTGCAGTCCAAGGGACTCTCAAGAGTCTTCTCCAACACCACAGTTCAAAAGCAACAATTCTTTGGAATTCAGCTTTCTTTATGGAAAACCATAGCCTTGACTAGATGGACCTTTGTTGACAAAATAATGTCTCTGTTTTTTAATATGCTGTCTAGGTTGGTCATAACTTTCCTTCCAAGGAGTAAGCGTCTTTTAATTAGGAAAAGGAGTACGTCAAGGCTGTATATTGTCACCTTGCTTATTTAACTTGTATGCAGAGTACATCATGAGGAACGCTGGGCTGGAAGAAGCACAAGCTGGAATCAAGATTGCTGGGAGAAATATCAATAACCTCAGATATGCAGATGACACCACCCTTATGGCAGAAAGTAAAGAGGAACTTAAAAGCCTCTTGATGAAAGTGAAAGAGGAGAGTGAAAAGGTTGGCTTGAAGCTCAACATTCAGAAAACAAAGATCATGGCATCTGATTCCATCACTTCATGGGACATAGATGGAAAAACAGTGGAAACAGTGTCAGGCTTTATTTTTTTTGGGCTCCAAAATCACTGCAGATGCTGATTGCAGCCATGAAATTAAAAGACACTTACTCCTTGGAAGGAAAGGTATGACCAACCTTGATAGTATATTAAAAAGCAGAGACATTCCTTTGCCAACAAAGGTCCGTCTAGTCAAGGCTATGGTTTTTCCCGTGGTCATGTATGGATGTGAGAGTTGGACTGTGAAGAAAGCTGATTGCCGAAGAATTGATGCTTTTGAACTGTGGTGTTGCAGTCCTTTGTACTGCAAGGAGATCCAACCAGTCCATTCTAAAGGAGATCAATCCTGGGTGTTCATTGGAAGGACTGATGCTAAAGCTGAAACTGCAATACTTTGGCCACCTCATGCGACGAGTTGACTCACTGGAAAAGACTCTGATGCTGGGAAAGGTTGGGGGCGGGAGGAGAAGGGGACGACAGAGAATGAGATGGCTGGATGGCATCACCGACTCTGTGGACATGAGTTTGAGTGAACTCCGGGAGTTGGTGATGGACAGGGAGGCCTGGTGTGCTGTGATTCACAGGGTCACAGAGAGTCGGACACGACTGAGCGACTGAACTGAACTGAATTTCATGGCTGCAATCAGCATCTGCAGTGATTTTGGAGCCCAGAAAAATAAAGTCTGACACTGTTTCCACTGTTTCCCCATCTATTTGGCATGAAGTGATGGGACCAGATGCTATGATATTAGTTTTCTGAATGTTGAGCTTTAAGCTAACTTTTTCACTCTCCTCTTTCACTTTCATCAAGAGGCTCTTTAGTTCTTCACTTTCTCCCATAAGGGTGGTGTCATCTGCATATCTGAGGTTATTGATATTTCTCCCAGCAATCTTGATTCCAGCTTGTGCTTCCTCCAGCCCAGCGTTTCTCATGATGTACTCTGCATATAAATTAAATGAGCAGGATGACAATATACAGCCTTGATGTACTCCTTTTCCTATTTGGAACCAGTCTGTTGTTCCATGTCCAGTTCTAACTCTTGCTTCCTGACCTGCATATAGGTTTCTCAAGAGGCAGATCAGGTGGTCTGGGATTCCCATCTCTTTCAGAATTTTCCACAGTTTATTGTGATCCACACAGTCAAAGGCTTCGGCATAGTCAATAAAGCAGAAATAGATGTTTTTCTGGAACTCTCTGGCTTTCTCCATGATCCAGCGGATGTTGGCCATTTGATCTCTGGTTCCTCTGCCTTTTCTAAAACCAGCTTGAACATCTGGAAGTTCAAGGTTCACGTATTGCTTAAGCCTGTCTTGGATAATTTTGAGCATGACTTTACTAGCGTGTGAGATGAGTGCAATTGTGTGGTAGTATGAGCATTCTTTAGCATTGCCTTTCTTTGGGACTGGAATGAAAACTGACCTTTTCCAGTCCTGTGGCCACTGCTGACTTTTATATATATACAATGGAATATTACTCAGCCATTATAGCGAATGAAATAATGCCATCTGCAGCAACATGGGTGGACCTAGAGATTGTCATACTGAGTGAAGTAAGTCATACAGAGAAGGAGAAATATCATTAGCATCACTAATGTGTAGAATCTAAAAATAAATGATACAAATGAACTTGCTTACAAAACAGAAAGAGACTCATGGAATTAGAGTATGAACTTATGGTTACCTGGGAGAAGGATGTGGGAAAGGGATAAGTTAGGGAGTTTGGGATGGACATGTACACACTGCTATAGTTAAAATGGGTAACCAACAAGGACCTACTGTATAGCACATTGGAACTCTGTTCAATGTTATGTGGCAGCCTGGATGGAAGGATAGTTTGGGGGAGAATGGATATACGTATATGTATGGCTGAATTCCTTTGCTGTTAACCTGAAACTATCACAATATTGTTAATTGGCTGGCTATACTCCAATAGAAAATAAAAGTTTAAAAAAAATGAAGCCACCAAAGATATGAATTTTCTCCCAAACTGACTTACTGATTTAATCCAATTCCAAAAACAATCCCAGTAGCTGTTTTTATTCTCTTTGTAGAAATTAACAAGTTGAGTCTAAAATTTATCTGCAAATGTAAAAGACCAAGAACAGTCAATAGAACCTTGAAAAAGAAAAACAAGGCTTGGGGACTTACACTACCAGTTATCAAGACTTGTTTTATTGTTACAATAATGAAGATAATGGGCCCAAGGAGAGAAAAATAGAAAGATGAAAGAGAATAGAAAGTCCAGAAATAAACATACACACATATATACCTAATGTATATATTATATACACATACATATCTACAGATACACACACACACACATATATATATAGAGTCAAAGAATTGATGCTTTTGAATTGTGTGCTGAAGAAGAATCTTGAGAGTCCCTTGGACTGCAAGGAAATCAAACCAGTCAATTCTGAAGGTTATCAATCCCAAATATTCATTGGAAGGACTGATGCTGAAGCTCCAATACTTTGACTGCCTGATGTGAAGAGCTGACTCATTGGAAAAGACCCTGGTGCTGGAAAAGACTAAGGGCAGGAGGACAAGGGGATGACAGAGGCTGAGAGGGTTAAGATAGCCTCACTGACTCAATGGATGTGAATTTGAGCCAACTTTGGGAGATTCTGAAAGACAGGGGAGCCTATTATGCTGCAGTCCATGGGGTTGCAGAGAGTTGGACATGACTTAGCGACTGAACAACAATGACAATGATATATACAGTTCATTTGTGACAAAGACAAAACTATTGTACAATAGTGACATGATGGGCATTTTAATAAATGGTGTGGGGACAACTTGGTAGCCATGTGAAAAACTGAGTTTTTGTCCCTTCGTGACACCATACACAAAAAGCAACTGCAGATAGATTGTATCTAAATGTAAACAGTTACATAATAAATCTCCAAGAAGAAATCATAGAATAATATATTCATGAATTTGGAATGGGCAAAGAATTTTAAAACCAGGACTCCAAGAATGTGTTAACCATAAAGAAAAAAAATGACAAATTGGATTTTGTTCATCAGTGATTAATGAGACAGTAAAAAGTTAAACCCCAAAATGGGAAGAGATGATTACAATCTATTTGTATCTGACCACTGATTCGACAAGCCTCAGATGTATAAAGAACTCATGCAAATTAATTTTTAAAATGACATAGGGCTTCCCTGTTGACTCAGTGATGAAGAGTCCACCTGCCAGTGTGGGAGACATGGTTTTAGCCCCTGACCCGGGAGGATCCCACATGCTGCAGAGCAACTAAGCCCATTTGCCACAACTGTTGAGCCTGTGCTCTAGAGCCTGCACATCACGACTACTGAGCCCGAGTGCCGTAACTTACTGAGGCCCCTGCGCCTGGAGCCTGGGCTCTGGTAACTAGAGAAGTAACCGCAATGAGAAGACCATGCACTACATCCAGAGAGTAGTCCCCGTTTTCCACAGCTTGAGAAAAGCCCATGCAGCAACGAAGACCCAGCACAGCCAAAAACAAATAAAATGATATAAAAAACTATGGAGAAATGGAAAAAAAAAAAGATTGGAACATTCTTAACCCATAAACATATAAATAATTTCATTAGGAAATGCAGTTTAAAATCACAATGAGATATCACCCATCAGAATGGCTACCATATAAAAGGACTAACTACCAAATGCTGGGGAGGAAATAGAACATGGAAGCTCTTAGTTCTTGCTGGTGAGATTGTAGATTAGCACAACCATTTTAGTAAACTGGCATTGTCTTTCAAAGCTGATCATATGCAAATCACATGACATATGCAAATCTCACTTCTAGGTAGATATTTACCCCAAGAAATGCGTTTTCATTAAAGAACTGAATAGAAGCTCTATTCATAATAGTTTCAAACAGAAAAGCATACTTGTCCATTAATAATAGAATGAATAAAAAGTTGTGATATACAGCAATGGAAACAACATGGATGAGACCCACAAACACAGTGGGAAGCAAAAGAATTGTGAAGACTCATAAGTTTTAAAAACAGGCAAGAGTCATATATAGCATTGGAAGTCAGAGTTATGGTCACCATTGTGGGCAGGTGATCAGCAGGGAGAATGAATGGGCTTCTGGGTGGCTGTAGTGTTCTATTTTTTGATCTAGGGGCTGATAACTTGGGTATAACCAAGCAAATAGCAAACAAAATCTAAAAAGATAAAATCTTTTATTTTGTGTAACTGTAATTACACAAAAACATTTATAATCATTTCACTTTGTGAAAATTTATCGACTATACCCTTGATAGCTCAGTTGGTAAAGAATCCGTCTATAATGCAGGAGATCCGGTTCAATTCCTGGGTTGGGAAGATCCACTGGAGAAGGGATAGGCTACCCATTCCACTATTCTTGGGCTTCCCTTGTGGCTCAGCTGGTAAAGAATCAGCCTGCAGTGTGGGAGACCTGGGTTCAGTCCTTGGGTTGGGAAGATCCCCTGGAGATACATTATAGTTCATGGGGTCACAGAGAGTCGGACACTTTCACTTTCATTGAATATACACTGACAATTTGTGCACTTCTTTTTAGTTATATTGTAGTTCAGTAATAAGTTTACAAAGTACACAATTTTTATGCTAATAAAATAACAAATCAAATACTAATCAATAGCAAAGCATGTGATGGGGAACACACAATCTCACTGATGATCAAAATATAAATTCGAGCATATGATAAATTTTACTCAATTGATTATGTTTTAACTCAAAAGCATCTTTATTGACCGAGGTGGGAGGTGGGAAATGTAAAACAAATGTCAACTATAAATGGCAATAGCCAAACTTTTCTCCGAAATACCAAACACTTAATTTCTATAATCAACAAGTATTTTTTGATCAGAGAATATGAACAACATTACAAAGAGAAAACATTTATATATGTCTCTCCGTCTTTATTCTGGGTAAAATCCCTTATTTCTTTAAGAAAATTTTCAGCTGTTGTTTAAGTCTACAACTTGCAACGAAGAGTCAACAAGTTCTGGGAATCTGTGCATTAGCACAGTCTAGTAAATATAGATCGGAGAAGGCAATGGCAAGCCACTCCAGTACTCTTGCCTGGAAAATCCCATGGATGGAGGAGCCTGGTAGGCTGCAGTCCGTGGGATCGCTAAGGGTCGGACACGACTGAGCGACTTCACTTTCACTTTTCACTTTCACACATTGGAGAAGGAAATGGCAACCCACTCCAGTGTTCTTGCCTGGAGAATCCCAGGGAAAGGGGAGCCTGGTGGGCTTCCGTCTATGGGGTCACACAGAGTCGGACACGACTGAAGTGATTTAGCAGCAGCAGCAGCAGCAGTAAATATAGATACAATATTGTATTATAATTATCGAACTTGCTAAGAGACTGGAACTTAACTGATCCAACCACTAAAAAGAAATGACAATTATATAATGTGATAGAGGTGCTAAATTATTGCTATAATGGCAATTGTATTACAATATATCAATATAACAAATTAACCTGTACACCTTAAATTTGGGATTCCCTGGTGGGCTTCCCTGTAGCTCAGTTGGTAAAGAATCTCCCTGTAATGCAGGAGACCCTGATTCGATTCCTGGGTCATGAAGATCCCCTGAAGAAGGGAAAGCCTACCCACTCCAGTATTCTTGGGCTTCCCTTGTGGCTCATCTGGTAAAGAATCCACCTGAAATGCAGGAGACCCCAGTTTGATTCCTGGGTTGGGAAGATCCCCTGGAGAAGGAAATGACAACCTACTCCAGTATTCTTGCCTAGAAAATCTGATGGACAAAGAAGAATGATGGGCTACAGTCCACAGAGTCACAAAGAGTCAGACACAACTGAGGGACTTCACTTTCACCTAAAATTTACACAGTATCTTAGGTTCAATTAGAAAAAAGAAAAAAAATTTCAAACAGGAGCAAACAAAATTTCTGTATTTTTTAAAAAGCATATCATGTTTTTAACATTTACTGACTTTTTACAAAGTGGGGGCTACAAAAATGGAATCATAGAAGCTTTGTATTATTAAATATACTGAATGGCTATGTATACAGTTCTCTGTAAAAGGTAGGCTTTAAAATTTGCAAATTGCTACAGTAGGCATGGCTCTTACAGTTCTTGGTAAAGACAGCCACCTAGTGGAAATAGCTTTACTCATTTTTTAAAGACTGAAATAGTGTTCACTATGAACCTTGGCCGCCTCCCCTGACCTCGGGCGCCGGATAGCACCTCTCTGCCGCCGCCGCGGACCTCCCGCCAGGGGTAGCTCCTCTCCGCCGCTCTCGTGCTAGACAGCATATTAAAAAGCAGAGACATTACTTTGCCAACAAAGGTCCGTCTAGTCAAGGCTATGGTTTTTCCAATGGTCATGTATGGATGTGAGAGTTGAACTATAAAGAAAGCTGAGAGCCAAAAAATTGATTTTTGAACTGTGGTGTTGGAGAAGACTCTTGAGAGTCCCTTGGACGGCAAGGAGATCCAACCAGTCCATCCTAAAGGAGATCAATCCTGGGTGTTCATTGGAAGGACTGATGTTGAAGCTGAAACTCCAATACTTTGGTCACCTGATGCAAAGAGCTGACTCATTGGAGAAGACCCTGATGCTGGGAAAGATTGAGGGCAGGAAGAGAAGGGGAGGACAGAGGATGAGATGGTTGGATGGCATCACCGACTCAATGGATATGGGTTTGGGTGAATTCCGGGAGTTGGTGATGGACAGGGAGGCCTGGCATGCTGCGGTTCACAGGGTCGCGAAGAGTCTGACACGACTGAGCGACTGAACTGAATGAACCTTGGGGCTGATGAATCCGCCTGCAATGCAAGAGACCTGGGTTTGATCCCTGGGTTGGTTGGGAAGATCCTCTGGAGAAGCGAAAGGCTACCCACTCCAGTATTCTGACCTGGAGAATTCCATGGACTGTATAATCCATGGGTTGCAAAGGGTCAGACACAACTGAGTGACTTTCACTTTCACTTTCTGGACACGGAAATGGCAACCCACTCAAGTATTCTTGCCTGGGAAACCCCATGGACAGAGGAGCCTGGCAGGCTATAGCCCATGGAGTCAAAAAAAAGAGTCGGACGTGACTTAGCGACAACAACATGAACCTTTAGTCCAACTGCAAGATGTGGTGCTGGTTTGAGGCTTAAAAACAAATATTAAAAAGTATTCAGATGCTTCCTGATCTTATGTCCTAATTTTCCTAAGCTTATGTCCACTTCTTATGTGAGCTGGGGGAGAGGAGGCAAGTTGTGGGATAGGGAGAGAAACTGATCCTTTGTATATGGTCCAGGGAACAGAGTGCCATTAGAATAGAGAGCCATAATACCCAAATATGCATTGCTTTGAGCTGCACTGGATGCTCTTTCAAGGAACAGAAAGAAGACAATTTTTCAGGATGGCAGGAAGTTTCACAATGATAGCTTAAAAATGAGCACCTAGTGGTGATGTCAGAAGTTCAGTTAGCTAGTAGTCATCAACCCAGTGAGAGTTCCAGGATGAGTGAGTATTCTTTTAGGTTGATGATTTAAATAACAAAAGCATTGTGATATACTAGATTTGGGGCTGCCCTGGTGGCTCAGATGGTAAAGAATCTGCTTCCAGTGCAGGAGACCTGGGTTTGATCCCTGGGTGGGGAAGATCCCCTGGAGAAAGGAGTGGCAACCCACTCCAGTATTCTTGCTTGGAGAATTCCATGGAGAGAGGAGCCTGGTGGACTACAGTCCATGGGGTCACAAAGAGTTGGACACAGCTGAGTGACTAACACACACACACACACACACATACACATACCAGATTCACCCCAAAGGCTCCAATTCTGAGAAGGAATGGTATATGGTAGAGTGTGAATTAGGGGTGAGAGGACCTGAATTTAGTCTGCTTCTGTGTAAAGTTCGCATGACTCTTCTCATTTTACTTATTTAAATTAGTTTTCTTGTTTCTAAAAATAGGTGAGTATAGTAATAATACCCACTACCATGACTCATACATTGAGAAAAATCAAATTTAGCCTTAAAATCTATTAGCATTAAAAATAAAGCATATTGAAATTATTAATAATAATCTCCAATTGGCTTGATCATGGGTGACTTAACTATAGTTTGTTATATGCACATATTCTCTTTTTTTACTCTTTATTTTCTTCTAAATTAGAAGATGCTAATTTATAAGTCATCAGAAGTGGAAACAAATGTTTGCTGACTTTGTCAGATAGTTTTGAATTTTGGGGTTGAACAGAGATCCAAAAATGTAGGAGAGACTTTTCTCAGAACAGCACATTTGGTTCTTTTCTCAGTCAGATGCTAACGTTTCAAATGTTTCAAACACTTGGATGTCTAATAACACACTCTTTTACTGTATGAGGCTCTAAGAAATATTTCTTGATAATCTGTTGCAACATCTGGTTATAGTTAGTTCTTGATAATCTGTTGCAACATCTGGTTATAGTTTTAAAATATGCCCCCGATAGACCATAGATTTTTTTCTTTGAGGAGAAAAAAGAATCAAGGATTGGCAGAATGAAAATCTTGAATTTGAATCATTTTCACTACAATTCAGATTTCTTATGAAATCTCAGTACTGTAACTTCAGCATTATAAACAACACCTTAAAATGAAAGTTTCTGGCAAGTTAAAATACTAGGCATGTTTCTGAGATATGCACCGTAAGAAAGTCATCTGAAACCTTAAAAAACGAGTTCACTAGCATTATCAGCAGCAGCAGCAGCAGCATTATCAGAATCTAGACCAAAATTTTGTTCTCAGTCTTCATTTTATATTCTCAATCTTCATTTTAAACACTTGTGTGATCAGTTGGCAAACTTTGGCATGAAAAAAGTTTTATTCTTTAAAATATCTCTTCTCATTGCAAACTTGAAGTAACATTCATTAGCTGCCCTTGTTCATTGGCACAATTGTCACTATTTTCTTCACCTGAGTGAAGACCCCCAGGTGTATGTAGATTTCCTGTTGTGCTGTGGATCTGAGTTTAGACGCTGCTTCTTTTATTTGCATAGCAACACATACCTTGCTCGAATATAGCTGGTACTCCATCATTAATAAATCCAGCATACATTTTTCATTTCATATCACAGATGCACAAAATACTTGCTAAGCATAGTTTCTCCCCCTGCAGCATGTATTTTCAGCGTTAAATGCATAAAGGCATCATGTGCATCTCTACATATAAAGTTAAGAGGTGATTCATAATTTCAGTTTTTTGAGCAAATTTTCAGGTTTTGAGCAAGACATTATCTTCTAAACTGGATATGTGATACTAATTGCCTTCCATAGCTGTATTCCAGATATTCAGAATTCAAGTGTTATTTGATAAATAGATTTTTGTAAATGCTTTCTAAGAGAAAAGTATAAATTTTATTGATATGGCTCCTAGTACAAACATTGTACTAATACTATAACTTTTTACTATGAGAAATGAAATTTTGAATGTTTCTTTAATTTTGCCCTCCTTTTTTTGCCTCTAGCAACCAAACTCCTCAATTTAAAGCTGGGAAGCATTATTTTGTACATACTTAGCTTACTAAAGAGATTGTGGTATTTTAGTTGAAAAGACCCTAATGTTTCCACGGCAGGAATGATTTGACAAGTTTTCAAAACATGTAATGTTCTAGAGACTAGGACAACAATTCTAATAAGAAAATGTGCAAAGGATAAGAACATGAGTTGTCTACAGTGTAGGAAACTCTAACAAGCAAATGAAGAAATGCTTTGTTATTCAGTCACTAAGTCGTTTCCAACTCTTTGTGACCCTCTGGACTGTAGCACGTCAGGCTTCCCTGTCCTTCACTATCTCCTGGAGTTTTCTCAAATTCATGTCTGTTGAGTCAGTGATGCTCTCTGACCACCTCATCCTCTGCTGCCCTCTTCTTCTCCAGCCCTCAATCTTTCCCAGCATCAGGGTCTTTTCCAATGAGTCAGTTCTTCAGATTAGGTGACCAATGTATTGGATCTTCAGTTTCAGCATCAGTCCTTCCAATGAATATTCAGGGTTGATTTCTTTTAGGATTGACTGGTTGGATCTCCTTGCAGTCCAAGGGACTCTCAAGTATCTTCTCCAGCACCACAATTCAAAAGCATGGGTTCTTTGGTGTTCCTTAGGGTTCAACTCTCGTAACTTTGAGGAGAACATGACTACTGGAAAAACCATAACTTTGACATCACTGTGCTGACAAAGTGATGTCTCTGCTTTTTAATACACTGTTTAGGTTTGTCAGAGTTTTCCTTCCAAGGAGCAAGTGTTTTTTAAGTTTGTGGCTGCAGTCACCATCAGCAGTGACTTTGGAGCCTAAGAAAATAAAATCTGTCATTGCTTCTACTTTCCTCCTTCCTATTTGCCATATAGTGCATGTATAAGAAATACTTAACTGCATCAATAATCAGAGAAATTAAAACAGTGAAATATTAGTTTCCATTTATTAGAAAGCTATATCAGGCCAAGCTTGGAGTTACAGGAACTCTCAGGGACTGCTGGAACCAGTATACAGGTGTAATCCACCAGTACTTGATAAAATTAAAAGTTATGTATCTTAGTATATAGCAATTCTGTTCCTGGGCATGAATGCTGAGGAAATCCCACATAGGTAAATGTGGGAACGCATATAAAAATGTTAATTTCATCATTATTTGTACTGGTAGGTGTACATTAAGAGTCCATTCCTAAACTGGTCAACCACTTGTAAAAGAATGAAACTAGAACACTTCCTAACACCATACACAAAAATAAACTCAAAATGGATTAAAGATCTAAATGTAAGACCAGAAACTATAAAACTCCTAGAGGAAAACATAGGCAAAACACTCTGACATAAATCATAGCAGGATCCTCTATGACCCACCTCCCAGAATATTGGAAATAAAAGCAAAAATAAACAAATGGGACCTAATTAAAATTAAAAAGCTTCTGCACAGCAAAAGAAACTATAAGCAAGGTGAAAAGACAGCCTTCAGAATGGGAGAAAATAATAGCAAACAAAGAAACAGACAAAGAATTAATCTCAAAAGTATACAAGCAGCTCCTGCAGCTCAATTCCAGAAAAATAAATGACCCAATCAAAAAATGGGCCAAAGAACTAAACAGACATTTCTCCAAAGAAGACATACAGATGGCTGCTGCTGCTGCTGCTAAGTCACTTCAGTCGTGTCCGACTCTGTGCGACCCCATATACGGCAGCCCACCAGGCTCCCCCATCCCTGGGATTCTCAAGGCAAGATTACTGGAGTGGGTTGCCATTTCCTTCTCCAATGCATGCAAGTGAAAAGTGAAAGTGAAGTCGCTTAGTCGTGTCCAACTCTTAGCAACCGCATGGGCTGCAGCCTACCAGGCTCCGCCATCCTTGGGATTTTCCAGGCAAGACTATGAAGTGGGTCGCCATTGACTTCTAACAAACACATGAAAAGATGCTCAACATCACTCATTATCAGAGAAATGAAAATCAAAACCACAGTGAGGTACCATCTCATGCCAGTCAGAATGGCTGCTATCAAAAAGTCTACAAACAATAAATGCTGGAGAGGGTGTGGAGAAAAGGGAACCCTCTTACACTGTTGGTGGGGATGCAAACTAGTACAGCCACTATGGAGAACAGTGTGGAGATTCCTTAAAAAACTGGAAGTAGAACTGCCATACAACCCAGCAGTCCCATTGCTGGGCATACACACCGAGGAAACCAGAATTGAAAGAGACATGTGTACCCCAATGTTCATCACAGCACTGTTTACAATAGCAACCTAGATGTCCATCTGCAGATGAATGGATAAGAAAGCTGTGGTACATATACACAATGGAATATTACTCAGTTATTAAAAAGAATGCATTAGAATCAGTCCTAATGAGGTGGATGAAACTGGAGCCTATTATACTGAGTGAAGTAAGTCAGAAAGAAAAACACCAGTGCAGTATATTAATGCATATATATGGAACTTAGAAAGATGGTAATGATGACCTTATATGTGAGACAGCAAAAGAGACACAGATATAAAGAACAGACTGTTGGACTCTGTGGGAGAAGGCGAGGGTGGCACGATTTGAGAGAATAGCATTGAAACATGTATATTATCATATGTGAAATAGATCATCAGTCCAGGTTCAATGCATGAGACAGGGTGCTCAGGGCTGGTGCACTGGGATGACCCTGAGGGATGGGATGGGGAGGGAATTGGGAGGGGGCTTCAGGATGGGGAACACATGTACACCCATGGCTGATTCATGTGAATGTAAGGCAAAAACCACCACAATATTGTAAAGTAATTAGCCTCCAATTAAAATAATTTAAAAAAGGATAAACAGAAAATTGAGAAAAATGCTATCATTAAAAAAAAAGAGTCCATTCCTGGGAAAGTGGCTGGGTATGGTGGTTCCACATCAGAGAAACAAAGTAATAAGCAGAAATAGCTGAGCACATTTATACATGCTAGCGCTGAGTCGGACACGACTGAATGACTTCTCTTTCACTTTTCATTTTCATGCATTGGAGAAGGAAATGGCAACCCACTCCAGTGTTCTTGCCTGGAGAATCCCAGGGACGGGGGAGCCTGGTGGGCTGCCGTCTATGGGATTGCACAGAGTCGGACACGACTGAAGCGACTTAACAGCAGCAGCAGCAGTGTAGAGGAACTTACAAAGCACAGTGTAGAGTGAAAAAATAAAAGAAATGGAAAGATGTAGCAAAATACTATTTAGATAAATCAAAATTATCTTTACACAAAGATGATGGAATGTAATTATCATTTACACAAAATGATATATTTTGTAAGTGCACTTAAGAACCAGAAAGATACCCTTTCAACTCATTGGCATGGTTGCCTCTGGGGGGAATGAAGGAGAAAGGCATGAGGAAAGGGGGTTAAAGGAAATAAATACAATAAGGGCCAGGCCTTGAACAGACCAGTGATGATAATATAGCACAAAGCGAAGAATAGGATTAACTCAACCCTGTACACCTGGGGCATCCATTCCGCCCTCCCACCTCCTCAAAAAAAAAAAAAAAAGACTTATGATATAAAAAAAGGTCTGCACCCTTTCATTATGTCTTAGCTTTGCATGTATATATCATCTCTTCAGATAGAGTTGTTCCAAGCAAGTTTGGGCAGACCCAACAGAAAATCTTGCTTTTGAATTTGTCTTTGAAGAGGAATTGTGAAGGACTAATAGTTAATAGATTTTATGCTTTTCCCAAACCACAATAAGAGGAAGATAAAAAAAAAAAAAAACTTCCTCCAAGCCAAAACCAAAAGAAAATTAAATAAAAATAGAATGAGATATATAATACTATTTATAGAAATAAAATTACTTCCACACAGAACAATCTATTTTGCAAGAGCACTTACAAACAGAAAGATGCTCATTCACTCATTGCTGGAGAGGAGGGGAAGAGGTGCTCCCATATATCCCTGTTCTGTGTTTAGTCACTCAGCTGTGTCCAACTCTTTGTGACCACATGGACTGTAGACTGCCAGGCTCCTCTGTCCATGGCGATTCTTCAGGCAAAAACACTGCAGTGGGTTGCCATGCCCTCCTCCAGGGAATATTCCAAACCCAGGGATCAAACCCAGGTCTCCTGCATTGCAGGTGGATTCTTTGCCAGCTGAGCAACCAGGGAAGCCCTCCATACATCCCTATTGGCTCACAGTAGTCAAAATGTCTAGAGATGGGGAGAGGGTCAAAGGAAAGTCATAGATTTCAGGTACTGAAATAGATATTTCATATAGATTCTCTCATTTAATTCTTATACCAGCTCTGTGGAGTAGGTTATTATCTCTATTTTACAAAAAAAGAAAACCGAGACCCAGAAAAGCATTCAAAGTGTCATGTAACTCTTGAGTGGTAGAATTGGGACTCAAATCTTGATTAATTCTGAGAAAACACTTAATCAAAATCATGGGCATGCTTGAATCTGTTTGGCTTAATCCTCACACTAGACAACCATGGCTTAAATAATATAGATACTGGTGAAAGCTATTTATTGTTGCTGTAGCTTGATATATTATATTATATCCTCCTGAGATCCTAAGGAAAAATCAAGCCCAGGATCTCGAGAGTAACTTAACTTGTAATTAGAAGCATTTAGTTTTTCAACTCTCCCAGCTTTGCGGTATTTTTCCATGGCCTTTTAAAACAAATTTGTTACTCTTTAATTGTGTTAGAAATAGAAAATCCAGTGATTTGTACATATCATTGCTGCAGTCAAGTTGAGATCTTACTCTCTAGCTAGTTACTCACTAGGTATAGCATATGATAATCAGACATTTGACACTGGTATTGATTGAGATTTGGGCTCTGATTACCTATTAAATTCATGTCATTGAATCCAGCAGAAAAAAGTTTATAGTAGTTCATATTTATTATCATATCAAAACGTGATATTTAAAGACTACGAGTATGCAACCTTCCAAAACAGTTTCTTGAGAAAAAAATTTTCATTTCTCCTTAAAACACTTTATGAAATGAAGTAAAAGTTGCTCAGTTGTGTCTGACTTTTTGCAACTCCATGGACGGTAGCCCACCAGGCTCCTCTGCCACGGAATTCTCCAGGCAAGAATACCGGAGTGGGTTGCCATTCCCTTCTCCAGGGGATGTTCCTGACCCAGGGATTGAACCTGGGTCCCCTGCATTGCAGGCAGATTCTTTACCATCTGAGCTACCAAAGAACCCAAAACACTTTATATTGAATATGAAATACATCTATACTCCAATTTATAAAGCAGTAATTGATCTGTTGAGTCAAATTCTATTCATATCCAGTTGTAATATACTGACCTTAAAAATCTCAAGTATAGATTACTCACAATTCAGTTTTTATTTTAAAATTTCTGTTATTGGGTCGATGCACGTTACAGGATGCTCGGGGCTGGTGTGCGGGGATGACCCAGAGGGAGGATAAAGGGAGGAGGGAGGTGGGAGGGAGGTTCAGGAGGGGGAACTCACGTACACCCGGGGCGGATTCATGTCAATGTACGGCAAAACCAACCAATATAATATTGTAAAATAATTAGTCTCCAATAAAAAATAAATTAAAAAAAGGGAAAAAAATAAACTGGAATTTAAACACAGGTGAAAAAAAAATTTCTGTTATTCAGGAGGAGGACAGGAAAAAGGGGCCAGAGAACAGAAAAGGGAAACTGGGAAACACAGTAATGACTGGTGACCAAAAAGTTGTTTTTGTTTTATTTTGTTTTAAATTGAGAAGGGAAAGTAAACAGGCCAAAAGGAGAAGTAAACATCTGAATGACTTGCCATTGTTAAGGGGACAGAATGGAGTATGAATTTGGTTTTCATACTACAAAAAATATTTAAAAAATGAAGTGTGTTGGTGGATGTGTGGGGACAAACTGAGAAACAATTAGAAGTTTGACTTTTTGTTTTGGAAGCTTTATTTCCAAGGCTACAAGCCCATCCTGGAAAAGCTTACTTGATCACTGCCAAAGACATCAGCTAATGATTACAATAAAGAAATGGACAGTGTCCACATTTGGAGGAGAAGATAGTCTTCCTTTTACATCCTAGACTGACACCATTTTAAAATTAGGGTGCCAAAGTTCCTACTCCCTTCCCTTTGGAATTTTTGGAGGTGGCTGGCCTTGATTTCCAGACAGAGAGGGAGCAGGATAGCTCACTAATGCTGAAGTGCAGGGAGATGCAGGTTGCCTACCCACTTCTGTCACTGAGGCAGGTGATAAGACTGTCATAGGCAGCAAGGAGGTAGGCATGGGATGGCAATCAATTTTGATATGGCATAAGTGCAATTGGTTGCTGGTCAATATTCTGATTTAAAACATGCATTTTTGATTTGGTGATGGGGGTAGAAGTGGTGCTGGGTGAAGAAGGAGGAGTGGGCCTGGGTGGCTCTTCCTTTGCCTGTTAGGCAAGACTTTGCAAGGTTAAAATTGGTAGAGTCCTACAGAACTTCCCAAAGGAAAGTCTTCGTTTACTGATGCTGATTATGGTATCTAGCTTTCTAGCTTAGCCTAGATTTATCTTTGACCCAATAGATTGTTGGTAACTCTTGAAACATAAAGCATTTATGTTCAAACACTCATCTGTACCTCGGTCATGTAAACTGGTAGGTCAAGGGTGTGTACTTTTTTCATTCAAACAAGTGTTCATTGCATTCTCACTGTTCTAGCTGTGCTGTGGGAGACTGAAAAAAAAGTTTAATGCATTCTAAGGATTTACCTGTGAGCAGTGAACTCTGAGGGGAGAAGGCAATGACAACCCACTCTAGTACTCCTGCCTGGAAAATCCCGTGGACGGAGGATCCTGGTAGGCTGCAGTCCATGGGGTCGCTAAGAGTCAGACACAACTGAGCGACTTCATTTTCACTTTTCACTTTCATGCATTGGAGAAGGAAAATGGCAACCCACTCCAGTGTTCTTGCCTGGAGAATCCCAGGGACGAGGGAGCCTGGTGGGCTGCCGTCTATGGGGTCACACAGAGTCGGACACGACTGAAGAGACTTAGCAGCAGCAGCAGCAGCAGTGAACTCTGAGTATAATAAGAGAGGTAAGCTACAACTTAAGTAGAACAGTTTACAATACAAACAAATACATACGTATTTAAGAGAAAACTTGGATCTACAGATTTTAAAAATTAATTCAAAAAAGACTTCACTGTAATCTGGAAAGATTACTTGGAGAAGATTAGATTTTGACTTGAGTTCAGGGATAGAGCCAGGTTTAGAAAGGAGGAGAGAAAATGCATTCTAAATGGTCAAGGCCTGATTTAACCTTTAGAAGAAAATTTATGATGTATGTATATCATATACAATTTAAAACAATTCTAAAACTGTAAGTACAAAATATGCATGCACGATGAAATTAAACAGTTTATTCCATTTTTCTGGTTGCAAAATTCTGGATAAATTCATTATGGTTGATTTTCTCTCTCTCTCCTCTGCTTTGCTAGTGTTTTAAAGACCTACTTACTTTGTCTATTACATTATCCAGCAATTTGGAATGGGGAGATCATGGCTTAGATGTAATAAAGAATAGGAGAAGAGTAAGGAGAGTTTGTTCTTATCTATTTGTTTTTGAGAGGGAAGGTTTAAATTCGGAAAGAATAGGAGATAAATTCAATTGGTGTGATTGAATTTTAAAATCATTGAATGCTAACTAATATCTGATAGGTTATGAGAAGTCATTAAAGGTTTTACTGTGTGATGGCGTGAAATCACACCACAGATATATGAAAACAGTGACTTAGTTCATGATCTTTATGTATTAGTGGAAGGTTCAGATAAAGACAGACAGATTGGAGGAATTTGAGACTAGGAGAAGGAAATGGCAACCCACTCCAGTATTACTGCCTGGAGAATCCCATGGTCGGAGGAGCCTGGTAGGCTACAGTCCCATGGGGTCGCAAAGAGCCGGACACGACTGAGCGCTTCACTAATGAGTGGGGAAGATATTCAAAAATATATATGTATATTTGCTTCTTTATCCTTCCTGTAATTCAATCCACTTCCAGCATTATTTAATCCACATTCAGTTCAGTTCAGTTCAGTTCAGTCGCTTAGTCGTGTCCGACTCTTTGCGACCCCATGAATCACAGCACGCCAGGCCTCCCTGTCCATCACCAACTCCCGGAGTTCACTCAAACTCATGTCCACAGAGTCGGTGATGCCATCCAGCCATCTCATTCTCTGTCATCCCCTTCTCCTCCCGCCCCCAATCCCTCCCAGCATCAGAGTCTTTTCCAGTGAGTCAACTGGTCGTATGAGGTGGCCAAAGTATTGGAGTTTCAGCTTTAGCATCAGTCCTTCCAATGAACACCCAGGATTGATCTCCTTTAGAATGGACTGGTTGGATTTCCTTGCAGTCCAAGGGACTCTCAAGAGTCTTCTCCAGCACCACAGTTCAAAAGCATCAATTCTTCGGTGATGTTAGCTGAGTTTAATTTTCCCTTTCCTCTCTCCCTCTTTCCTTCTGTTTTCTTATCCAGACTGTTTTACATAAAAGAAAAACACATTTGTCCTCACAAACTCATCCATAAAATAATGGAAAGAATTAGATTTCATTTGGTTGTTAATAAAGGAAAACCTAACTAACAATAGCCTAAATTTTAAGAACATCTGTTGTTTCCTTAGTAAGAGCCCTGGAAGCAGGCAGTTACAGGCTTATTCGCTGGCTCAGTGATGTCACCAGGACCTAGGTTTTCCTGTCTTTCCATTGTATTTACTTTCTCATTGAGTTTACTTTTAGTCTTCATGCCTGTCACTTCACTGTCACAAGGTAGCTGCCACAGCTCTAAGCATTGTATCTTCAGACCCATATTCTAAGAAGGAAGGGACAGGTACACATATTAGTTGCTTCTAAGACTCAGACTTTTTATTTAAGATGGGAAATATTTTAATTAATTTTCCCCTCCCTTGAAAAAAAAGCAGATGACATGTTTACTATGTAACAGTCTATGCCAAAGTGGAATAGGATTAGCATGACTGGTTTAGGAAAATCATGATTCATTGTTGGGGACTGGGATAGATCAACAACTCTATAGTTGAAAAAAAAATCAGGGTTTTATTGTTATGGAAATGAGGTATGAGGTTTAAGTGATGGATGGATAACAAACTGTGTGTGTCATAATTATTAACTTAGAAAAAGTAGAAGATATGGTAAAGAATGATAATGGAGGATAACTCAAATTTGGGCAGAGGTCTATGGGAAACTTATTAATTTTACAAATACAGTGACTGAGCTCCTACTACACATCAGGCACATTTTTAGATGCTGAAGATACTGTTGTAAATAGAATAGTGTGTGTAAGTGTTGGAAAGACAATAAAGAAATAAACCAATACATATCAATGATAAAGTCAAGTTGTAATATGTGCAATGCAGTAAGAAGTATGGGCAGAATGCTATTTTAGGTACAATATTTGGAGAAGGTGCCTCTGATTGGATGATGATTGAGTGAAAACCCTAATCAATGAAGGAAAGATATATCTGGCAGAAGAGTGTTCCAGGAAGGACTTCCCTGGTGGTTCAATTGTTGGGAATCCACCTGCCATTTTGGGGGACGCAGGTTCAACCTCTGGTCTGAGAGGACATGCTGCAGGGCATCTGGGCCTGTGTGCCACAGCTACTGAATTCATGCTCTAGAGCCCACAAGTTGCAACTACTGAGCCCATGCACCCTAGAACCTGTGCTCTGCAACAAGAGAAGCTACCACAACGAGAAGCCCTTGCACAGGAATGAGAGTAGTCCCCACTCGCTGCAACTAGAGAAAGCCCACATGCAGCCACAAAGAACCAGCGCAGCCAAAAAAAAAAATAGAGTGTTCCTGGGAACGAGAACAACAAATAGTAAGGCCCTAATGAGGAAAGTTATGACCAACCTTGATAGTATATTAAAAAGCAGAGACATCACTTTGCCAACCAAGGTCCATCTAGTCAAGGCAATGGTTTTTCCCGTGGTCATGTATGGATGTGAGAGTTGGACTGTGAAGAAGGCTGATCGCCGAAAAATCGATGCTTTTGAACTGTGGTGTTGGAGAAGACTCTTGAGAGTCCCTTATACTGCAAGGAGATCCAACCAGTCCATTCTAAAGGAGATCAATCCTGGATGTTCATTGGAGGGACTGATGATAAAGCTGAAACTGCAATACTTTGGCCACCTCATGCGACGAGTTGACTCACTGGAAAAGACTCTGATGCTGGGAAAGGTTGGGGGCGGGAGGAGAAGGGGACGACAGAGAATGAGATGGCTGGATGGCATCACCGACTCTGTGGACATGAGTTTGAGTGAACTCCAGGAGTTGGTGATGGACAGGGAGGCCTGGCGTGCTGTGATTCATGGGGTCGCGGAGAGTCGGACACGACTGAGCGACTGAACTGAATGAGGACCATGCTTGACATGTTTGAGTAACAGCAAGGAGGCCAGCAGAGTGAGCATGTAGGAGACTGGTAGACGTGGATATTGATGAGATAGCTAGAAGTCAGACCATACAAGGCCTTGTAGATCATGGTGAGGAGTTCGTATTTTATTCTATTTAAAGATGTTGGAAGGCTTTGAGCAAAGGAGTAATATGATGATGTTTGCATTTTTAAAAAGGGAACTTCAGAGATGTTCTTGGGAAAATAGATTGTAGGGGGCAAGGATGGAGGCAGAGACTATGGCAGTGGCTCAGGCAATAGATCATGCTGACTTAGATGAAAAGAGCAGTGGTGGAGGTGGTGACAAATAGATTTGGAGTATAGTATGGAAGTGGAGCAAACCAAATTTGCTAATAGATCAAACATGGGGTGTGGAAGAGAGGAGTCAGAATCCCAGTTTTTGATGTAAGCAATTGGGAGAATGGAGAAGGCTTCTTTAGCCAAAACTGTTCTTTCAGAAGCTGAGAAAGTAATTATTTAGTGTTCCTAGCTTCTATACTGGAGGAAACTGGGAAGAAAAAGTAGAGATGAATGCCAAGTGAGCCAACCTGGGATGCCAGCAACATAGTTATTATAAAAAATGGGAAGTGCAATACCATTGCTGATTGAGTTTGTACTGGCATGTGCCAGTCACCCCTTCTCATTTTCGCTCTGTTCTCAGACACATCTTTACTTGGTCAGTGCCTATAAAGGCCTCCATCATTTTCACTTGGTGATTTAAGCTCTGTGTCTACTTTGAGGTTGCTGAGTATACATTACCCAAGCAATTGATTTCTGGATACTTTCAAGGCTGTTCTTCTGAAAAAGCCAATCGATTATGTAGAAAATTAGGCACTCTTATCTTACATAACCATCGATTTTTTTTTACCTGAAATTTTGTTGGCACTGACACTGTCCTTGAAGTTATTTTAGAAAACTGATTTGTTTATTTCTCCTCCATTGGTAAGAGAAAGAGTAAAATCTGTAGTATTTTCAGTAGCAAAGTGTGATTCTGGGGCAAGTAGTAGGTCATTTTAGAATTTTGTCTTCGTATGTGTTTTCCACATTGAAAAGGATTGATTTAAGAAGGTAGGAACAGGTGTCCTCTCACCTTCCTAGGGACTGAGGGAACAATTTCAGCAGGTTCTTAATTCATTCTCTAACTGGTCCTAATCATGTGAGCTGGATCATTTGGCTAAGTGAGGAAAGCAGTGTTCCACTTAGAGGGATTAACATGCATGAAGGCTCAGGAGTGACATGGAGCATTGGCTCATTTAATAACCCCAACAAAAGACTTCCTTGGTGGTCCAGTGGTTAAGAATCCACCTGCCAATGCAGCAGATATGGGTTCAATCCCTGGTCTGGGAAGATTCCTCATGCCACAGGGCAACTGGGCCCGTGCATCACAAATAGGGAGCCTGCACTTAGAGCCTGCATGCCACAACTACTGAAGCCCATGATCCCTGGAGCCCATTTTCTGCAGCAAGAAAAGCCACTGCAATGAGAATCTTACACAATGCAACTAAAGAGTAGCTCCTCCCCCTCCCCCACCCTCATCACAACTACAGAAAGCCTGCACCCAGCAACGAAGGCCCAGCGCAGCCAAAAATAATAAATAAATAAAACAAATAAATGAAAGTAAAGAAAAAGAATCCAAAAGAAGTTCAGTGAGGCTGTTTTTCAGTGTGATTATAGGTACAGTACTTGGTGGTGAACAGGGAAGCATGTGTTGAAATCTATTGGTGTGGTGGAGCAGAGAGGGTGGTCGAGAAGGGAGTTACAGAAGTGAGGCTTGAGCCAATGATTCGTGTATTCATTAATCAAGTTGTTGACAAAACACCCAAGATCATGTGCCAGGTGCTGGCAGAGTGCTGAATATAGAAAAGTGATGAGCCAAACAAGTATTCCCTGGCACCTATTCTCATGCAGTTTAAGATCTGGTTTAGTGGGAAAGCATACTAGAAACAATCTTAAGGTAAACTAGACAAAGGCAAAGTACAAGATGGTATACTAGAGAGACCTAATTTATTTATTTATTTTTTAAAACTTTTTAATAAAGCTTTTTATTTTGTTTTGGAGTATAGTCAATTAACAACCTTGTGACAGTCTCAGGTGGACAGCAAAGGGACTCAGCCATACATATACAAGTGTTCATTTTCCTCCCAATTCCCCTCCCATCCAGGCTGCCACATAAAACAGAGCTCCTGTGCTAAACAGAAGGTCCTTGTTGGTTATACATTTTAAATATCACAGAGTGTACATGTCAACCCCAAACTCCCTATCTTTTTCCCCATCCCGCTACCCCCCTAGCAACCATAAGTTCATTTAGAGAGGTTGAGGGTGGTGGTGGTCGGGGAAAGGAATGACATTTAAGCCAAGACCCTGAAGGATAAGTAAGAGATAGATTGTCAAAGAGCCAGTTCAGTAGAGAGAAAAACACAAGTGAATTTCCTGAAGTGGGAAGTTTTGATACATTTGAGAACTTGAAAGAAGAACAGAGTGACTAGAAGAGAAAAAAACATTGAAAAGGGTATGAGATGAAGCCTAAAATGTACGAGAAGCCAGGTTGTGTAGAATCATTGTGGGGACTTTTGATTTTTACACTAATTTTAATAGGAAGCCACTGAAGAGTTTGGATTATATATTTCAAGAATTTTTTTTCTGGCCTTTGGGTGATAAATGGATTGGGAGGGGCAAGAGTCAAAGTGAGATCAGTCGAAAATTACAAAAGTAGTCAAGAAGGGAAACAGAGGTGGCATGGATGGGGCCCAATACTCAGCAGAAGAAGGTGGGTTTAAGATATATTTTGGAGGCAGAATCAGCAAGAATTGGTGGAGTTAGATTTGGGGAGTAAGGAAGAGGGAAATAACAATAATAACTTCCAAGTTTCTGGTTGGAGTTATTGGTTTAAAGGAGGTGTCATTTACTGACAGGTAGAGCAACAAGCTTGGATGGAGGATGTTTAGAAAGAATGAGTTCTGTTTTGGACATTATTAGCTGTGAGAGACTCGTGAGATATCCAAGGGGCGATATGAGTCTTGAGGTCAGGATGGAAACCTGGTTTGGAGATAAAAATCTGGGGTTTGATAGCAGAGAATTGAAATCGGAATAAACGATAATGGGTGAGATCATCCATTATAGAGTGAAAAGACCTCCACATTCTTTAGTAATGGAATAACTCCACACTCTTCAGTAACGAGGAAGAGAAGGGAAGGCTATCCAAAAGGAGACCTAGATAGAGCAAGCAGGGAAGTAAGAAAGAAACTAAGGAGGTGAAGTTTCATGGAATCGGAAGAGAAGGATGTTTCAATGTGGAAGATATGGTCAACTGAGAGGCTGAATAAGATCAGGATTGATAGGGATCTACAGAATTTGGCATCCTGAGTATGAAAAAATTTATTAGAGTGGGTCAGCAAAGCAGGAAGATGGAAGGAGATTGAAAAGTGAATGCAAGACACTGAAGTGGATCCAGTTGGTGGACATGATCTCAAATGAAATTATTGTCTTTAAAAGTAGGAAAGAAAGGGCTTACCTGGTAGTTCAGTGGTAAAGAACCCGCCTGCCAATGCAGGAGACATGAGTTCCATCCCTGATCTGAGAAGATCCCACATGCTGCAGAGCAGCTAAACCCATGCACCACAACTAGTGAGCCTGTGCTCCAGAGCCTGGAAGCCACAACTACTGCGCCTGCATGCCGCGACTGCTGAAGCCCATGAGTCCTAGAGCCCATGCTCCATGACAAGAGAAGCCTGTGCACAGAATAAGTGCACAGAAGCCTGTGCGCTGCAATAAACCTGTGCACAGAACTGGAGAGTGGCCCCCTGTTCTCTGCAACTAGAGGAAGGCCCACCCAGCAATGAAGACCCAGCACAGCCTAGATAAATTAATAAATAATTTTTTAAAAAGTAGGAAAGCAAGGTTACCAGGGCAGTTATTGGGATTTCTGGGCCATGTGAGATTGCTGGTAACTAATTTTAAAGGAGATGAATCCGTGCAATTGTGTGATATTCCCAGCTACACCAGCTGCTTGGGAGCAGCCCTAGGAGTAGGGGTGGGGGGTCTTGGCTGGGGTTTTGCCGGGTGAGATGTTTGCCTGCACAGGTGAGTGGAGAGGGCAAGAGCTAGTGGAGATGTGGGGGTTTAGGATAACGGGGTGGAAGGAATGAGAATTCTAAGCCAAAGAAACAGACATAGGGTAGAGGAGGTGTTGCAACAGGTGAGGCTTGAAAGTTTTGAATGGAGGTATGAAAATTGTCACCTTCTCTTTTGTAGACTTTCTTTTCATGCCCTTTTCTCACTCACCATTGTCCTTTAAATATTAATAGTATGAACCTTTTGCTTGTATTTTGTACATAGTTTTGTTGTTGTATACATTTTCACTTAGTTTTATTTGTAGTCAGTAGAAATTACATTTTTAAATGTTAAATTGATTCATCTTTTTCAGACTCTTCCCTCCCAAGCTCCCTGTGGAACTTATAAAGTCCTTTCCCTCAGAGATTGTGTAAATTTTAATTTCTATTTCCATTTCTTAAAGTTTTATTTTTTAACACACAGTTTTTATATAGTCTGTGTATATCAAAGGTCTAAATGAAGTTTCTGAATAAAAAGAAAAGCAATAGCACTATTTTTGACTAATTCCTTCCTACATTCTTTACTATCTATTGAATTTATATTCATAGAAATATATGTGTATACATGTGTACATTTATAAGTTATCTGTCCTGACACATTTTGGTAAATATACATTCTGATATTTTTTTTGGTGTCTCTACCTATGTCTCAATCTAAATTTATACCTGCGTGCGCATACAAATATGGAGATTTAAACAGGCTCATACTGTTGGGTTGTTTATCAGTCAGAGCTCTGCTAAGAAGCCACACTCAAGGGGGTTATTAAAGGAACTTTAACAGAGGGAGCTTTTACAGAGATGCCGGGCCAGAGTTAGAGGAACCAGCAGGTACAATGCCTCTAGATAGTAGGTATCTCAGGAAAACTTTTCCACCCTAGGCCTCTGGAGCTTGAGTCTGAGGAGGGAGCTGTTACTGGAACCTGCTGGGAGCTGTACTGTGAGACAAGGGTCATTTGACAGAGTCTGTGGCCTTAGGAACAGAAGCATAGCATGGCAAACCATGGCCCAAATGCGGAAAATAAAAATTCCAATCTCTCTCTTGCTTCCTGTCTCTTACTGATGCCTCCCATTGGTTAAATGCAATGCAAAGTCACTTTTGCAAATATTTACTATTATTATGCTTTGATACTATCTTTCTTTGATCATTTGACAGGTGGAAATATCTTTACCTTATTATTTTAATACGTATGTCTCAGGATAATAGAAATGTTGTATTTGTTCTTTGTCTATTCATCATTTGTATTTCTTAAAGATGCACTGTTTGAAATAGATTCATAGATAGCAGACAAATTTATGGTTATCAAAATGGAAAGAGGGAAAGGGATAAATCAGGAGTTTTAGGGATTAACAGATACAAACTACTATATGTAAAATAGATAATCAACAGAGACCTACTGTATAGCACAGGGAACTCTACTCAATATTCTGTAATAAGCTATATGGGAAAAGAAACTGGAAAAGGATGGATATATGTATAACTAAGTCACTTTGCTGTACACCTAAAACTAACACAATGTTGTAAATCAACTATCCCTCAATTATTGAAAAATGCACTGTTTATGATTTTGCATGTTTTCCTAGTGAAACACATTATTTTTTTAGGATTATTTTATATTTGAGTAACACTTTTTTCTGTCTTATTAAATTTTTCTCCTCACACTTTGTCTTTTCTTTGTGTGTGTGTGTGTTTGTTAGAAATCCATTTAAAGGGCTTTTTTTGGTGGTACCAGCTTTCATATTTCATGTTTTGACTTCTTTTGATTTGTGTTTAGAGTATCATTTAATTTGATTTGAGATGCTACAGTTATCATATTTGGGTCTTTTTCTGGGTTTTAAATTCTGTTTCACTGATCTATGAGTCCCCAAATTTCAGCCCAACATTTACATTATTGTGGCTTCTTAAGCACATTTTGTTAGCTTATTGGACAGGTTTCCTTTCACCGATATTCCTTCTATATTGTTTTGTTTTGTTTTTTTCTTGTATGCTTATTCTTGCCGATGAAATTTTGAATCACATCAAATTGGAAGGAAATTCTGTTGGCGATTTTATTTTCATTGTGTTGCTTTGGATTAATTTCTACAGAACTGACATCTTACCACAGAGCCTTCCTAGTCCAGAAACATAACACATCTTGCAGTTTTGCAGGTCTCCTTTATGTCCCTCGGTAAATACTTGTTTTCTTTATATTAGACCTGTATGTTTATTTTTAATGTATGCTGAAATACTTTACAATATATGAAAACCATTATTTTGGTATGTTTTGCAACTAACCACCAGCTTATTGGAATTTCTTCCAGTAGTGTTTCATTTGAGAAGGCAATGGCAACCCACTCCAGTACTTTTGCCTAGAAAATTCCATGGACGGAGGAGCCTCATAGGCTGCAGTCCATGGAGTCGCTAGGAGTCTGACATGACTGAGCAACTTCACTTTCACTTTTCACTTTCATGCATTGGAGAAGGAAATGGCAACCCACTCCAGTGTTCTCACCTGGAAAATCCCAGGAACGGGGGAGCCTGGTGGGCTGCCGTCTATGGGGTTGCACAGAGTCGGACACGACTGAAGTGACTTAGCAGCAGCAGTCCTTTAAGTCATGTCCAATTCTTTTGTGATTCCATGGACTGTAGCCCACCAGGCTCCTCTGTCCATGGGATTTCCCAGTCAAGAATGTTGGAGTGGGTTGCCATTTCCTTCTTCAGGGGATCTTCCTGATCCAGGGATCAAACCCACATCTTCTGCATTGGCAGGAGGATTCTTTACCACTGAACCACCAGGAAAGCATCTACCTTTATAGACAATATAAAATTGTATCATTAATATTTTATGCCCTTGTTTTATCAGATGTCTATCAATTTACCTTTTTTTGATGCATCACAAAGTAACTTGCAGATACCAATACAATTAGCCCCAAATATTTCAGTAAGCATATCATATTAAATACTTGTTTAGTGATTTTTCTTATAATACAATATCTATATACAATGAAATGTCCACAAAATTATATCTTTGCTGAGTTTTCACAAATGCATGTACAAGGGTAACCCAAACCCAGATAAAGCTAGAGGACACATCCAGCATCCCAGAAAGTTACTTATGATTGTGCTTAGTCAATCCCCACCTCTGCTTCACCCAAAACAAGAACTTTTATACAATGCTGGTAAGAATCTAAAACAGTACAACCACTTTGGGAGACGTTCTGGCAAAACCTTATCTAAGGAAACATACACTTACACTATGATCCAGGTATTTAATTCCTAGGCATTTATCCAAGAGAAATGAAAATGTGGTTCACAGAAAGCTGTATAAGAACATTCATAGCTTTAATCATAATAGCCCCAAGCTGGAAATGGCCCAGGTGTTCATCCATAAGGGGCTGGATAAACAAACTATGGTTCATTCACACAACTGAATACTGCTCAGCTGTAAAAAGGAAAGAACCACTGACATATACAATAATACAGATAAATTTCAAAGGCACTGTGATGAGTGAAAGAAGCTTTATACAAAATGGTTCATATGGTGTGATTTCATTTAGATGAAGTTCTAGAACAGACAAAAATAATTTCTAGTGGAAAAACTGAGAAGAATTTTTTTTTTTTAAAGAACGAGCCAATTTTCTAAAATGGCAGGTGCTACTTAGCATTTCCTTCAGCATTATATGAGAATTCCAGTTCCTTCAAATTCTTGCTAACACTTGGTATAGTCAGACTTCTAAATTTCAGCTATTCTAATATATATATAGTGATATCTCATTGTGGTTTAAATTTCCATTTCCAGAATAACCAGTGATATTGAACATATGTTTTTTTCTTGAATATCTTTTTATGTGCTTATTTGCCATTCATATATCTTTAATGGTGAAGTGTCTGTTTAAATATTTTTGCCCACTAAAAAAAAAATTGGTTTATTTGTTTTCTTGCTGTTGAATTTTGAGAGTTCTTATATATTCTGGATATAAATCTTTTATCAGATATATGCTTTACAAATATTTTCTTTTTGTCTGTGGTTTGATTTTTTTCATTTCTTAACAGTATCTTTTGTAGAATAAATGTTTAATTCTGATGAAGTCTAATTTATTAATTTTTTCTTTTAAGGATTGTGTTTTTATGTCATACTTGAAAAAATCTTTGCCCAAACCAAGGTCACAAAGACATTCTTCTATGTTTTCTCCTTAAAGTTTTATTCTTTTAGGTTTTACATTTAGGTCTATGATCCATTTTGAGTTAATCTTTGTATATGGTACAAAGTATGATCAATTGTTGTTGCTGTTCTTTTTTTTTTTTTATAGAGATATTCAAGTTTTCCAGTGACATTTGTTGAAAAGATTATTCTTTGAGGAATCTTTTAAAACTATTACTCTGAATTTTAATCTATCTGCTTATATTTCTATGTCCTTTACTGTCCTGTGAGTCCCTCCAAGGTTGTAGCTCTGATGCCCATCTTGAACTAGAAGTCCTTGACTCCAGGCTTGACTTAATATTTTTTAAAAAATATTTATTTATTTATTCATTTGGCTTCCCTGGGGGTTAGTTGAGGCATGTGGGATCTAGCTCCCTGACCAGAGATTGAACCCAGGCCCCCTGCATTGGGAGCATGGAGTCCTAATCACTGGACCACCAGGGAAGTCCCTTAACTTCTTTTTGGGTACTCCATTCTCCACATGGATACTCAGGCATCTTT
The DNA here is from genome assembly GCF_049115385.1 of Moschus berezovskii. Taxonomy (NCBI): domain Eukaryota; kingdom Metazoa; phylum Chordata; class Mammalia; order Artiodactyla; family Moschidae; genus Moschus; species Moschus berezovskii. The sequence goes on along the minus strand of NC_142471.1, from coordinate 59,099,710 downwards.
CTAAAATGCAAATCCAATCCTGGCTCTCTCCAAAGACTTTAATCATTTGATGTCCTTATTTGTGTGCAGTATACTATTCCTGACCACCAACCCTCATTGGCACTCTAGCCATTCTGAAAAAATAGCCCTTTCTTGATGCTTCACTTTTGCACAGGATCTTCTTTCCTTCTGGATGCCTTTTGACTTTTTCTCCCCCTTAAAAACTCCTCCTAACTCCCATTCACTTTTGATCCAGCTTAAATGTATTTCTAGGATGAACCCTCCTCACTTCCCTCAGATACAGTAAGTTTTTTCTTTCCTGTGTTCTCACAGTATATCTCTTTGGTAGTGATTAAGACAGAGGTCTCTTCTTAAACTAGCTATGTGACCTTTGGGGGGTTAACCTCCTAAAACCTCACTTTACAGGGTTGTTGTGAGAATTAAATGAGATTAACTCATGTAAATAGTTATATAGTATCTGGCATAGTAGGGGCTTCCTAGGTGGCTCGGTGGGTAAAGAATCTGCCTGCAGTCCTGGAGACACAGGAGATGGGGATTTGATCCCTGGATCAGGAACATCCCCTAGAAAAGGGAATGGCTACCCATTCCAGTATGCTTGCCTGGAGAATCCCCTGGACAGAGGAACCTGGAGGGCTACATTCCGTAGGGTCACAAAGAGTTGGACACGACTGAAGTGACTTAGTTCATAGGCATGGCGCATAGTAGACACTTGGTAAATGTTCGCTTCAATATTATTCTGAATTTTAATCTATGTGCTTATATTTCTGTCCTTCATTGTCCTGTGAGTCCCTCCAAGGTAGGCACTCTGTCTTTTTCACCTTTGTATCCTCTAACGCCTAGCACAGTTCCTTAACTATCATGTTATATGAATGATTACTTCCCTACACATTACACTTCTGTGTTTGGGAGAGCAGTCTTTAATAACCCAAACTCCTTCTTTCCCTTAATTATATCTCAGTGAATGTTAAAGTTTTGAATAAGTAAGAGTTGACATTGGTTTTTAAAAAATTATAGCTTACTTAAAAATCTGTAGTTCTTCCAGAATTCAGCGGCTTGAATTTAGATTTGCTGTCCTCAAAACAGCTGGAACTGTTTATTTTCAATTTTAAACATGTAATTTATGGTAAAATATACCATTAAATACTTGGAAAAATGCAACATGGCTTATTTAATTATTGGCATGAATAGATCTGGCACTTCATAATAATATAGCAATAGTATCGAAGACAGCATTTTGATGAAAGACAGTATTTTGATAAAAACTATAAATAAATATACAGCTCTTCCCATATGAAAATGAAACACTGAGTATTTGGTGTGACTAATTTTTAAAATAGAATTGTTAGGTTTAGGATAAGCTGCCTATACTCTTTTACTCATATTAAAAAATAATGAAGATAATTAGAAACAATAGCTGCTATGTGCTATATGCCTACTATATGCCAGAGATTAAGGGAGTATTTTGCATTTGTTAATTTTTGTTATCAAAATAGCCTAGCAAGGCATATTATGAAGAAACAGGCTTAGAGGGTGTATTAGTTTTTCATGGCATCTGTGACAAATGACCACAAAGTTGGTTGCTTGAAACAACAGAGATATATCCTATCAAGATGTATTCTCTCATGGTTCAGAGGCTGGAAGCCTGCATTCAAGATCCCAGAAGGACTGGTTCCTTTGGGAACTTCAGGGGAGCATCAGTTCCTTGTCTCTTCCAGCTTCAAACTGCCACTGCATCCTTTGGCTTGTGGCCACATCACTCCAGTATCTCCCTCCATTTTCATACTGCTTTTTCATCTTTGTGTGGCATCTACTCTCCCTCTGATTCTCTCTTTAAGGACACTTGTGGTGGCATTTGGGGCCCACTTGGATATCAGTGTAAACTCCTCATTTCAAGATCCTTAATTAATCACACCTGCACAAACTTGGTCATATAAGGTAACATCCTCAGGTTCTAGATATTAGGATGCAGATATGTCTTAGGAGACATTATCCACTCACCACAACAGGGTTAAGTAATCTGATCAAAATTCATACTTAGTAAGTGGTAGTTTTGAGAGCTGAACCCCGATTTATTGACTTCAGAGTTTGTACTCTACACAATTTTAAAAAGGAGGCATTTGGAAGATAACTGTCTTCTCAGGAAATGGTGGTGATTGGGCAGAAGAGTTCAGACCTGGGGATTCATACCACAGGAGGGAAGTCTGAGTCGGCATCTACCTTTTCTCAGCATCAGTTTCTTCATTTAAAATGATGACCCTCCAGAGAATGTATGTATGGAAACCAGGGGGAAGGAGGAGGTGGGATGAACTGGGAGATTGGGATTGACATGTATACACTACAATATATAACACAGATAACTAATGAGTACCTGGGCTTCCCTAGTGGCTCAGTGGTTAAAAAGTGGCTTGCCAGCAATGCTGAAGATGTGGGTTCAATCCCTGGGTCAGGAATATCCCTAGCAGAAGGAAATAGCAACCCACTCCAGTATTTCTGCATGGGAAATCCCATGAACAGAGGCCTGGTGGGCTGCAGTCCATAGAGTCACAGTCAGACACAACTGAGCGACTAAACAACAACAAATGAGAACCTATTGGATAGCACAGGAAACTTGACTCAGTACTCTGTGGTGACCTAAATGGGAAGGAAATCCAAAAAGAGGGGATATATGTGTGTGTGTGTGTGTATATATATATATAGCTGAGTCACTTTTGCTCTATGGCAGAAACTAACACAACATTGCAAAGCAACTGTACTTCAATAAAAATTAATTTAAAAAATAAAACAAAATGATGACTCTCTAGAACAAGGTCTCCTGTGGGTCAGTGCTCCTTTCTCCTGGGTCGTGGTGCACCAAGGTTCTGTTTGTGCCCTCCAAGAGTCTGTTTCCCCAGTCCTGTGTAAGTTCTGGCAGCTCTATGGTGGGGTTAATGGCGACCTCCTCCAAGAGGGCTTATGCCATACCCAGGCCTGCTGCACCCAGAGCCCGTGCCCCTGCGGCAGGCCACTGCTGACTGTAACTCCTCAGGAGACGCTCAGACACAGTTCTGTCTCAGTCTCTGTGGGGTCTCTGGGTCCTGGTGCACAAGGTTTGTTTGAGCCCTCTGAGCGTCTCTGCTGGGTATGGGGCTTGATTCTAAATGTGATTTTGCCCCTCCTACTATCTATATGGAGCTTCTCCTTTGCCCTTGACGTGGAGTATCTGTCTCCTCACTGTTGCTCAAGCACTGTGCAGCCACTTCACAACCCAGATAATCGCGATGGTGTGATCACTCACCTAGAGCCAGACATCCTGGAATGTGAAGTCAAGTGGGCCTTAGGAAGCATCACTACGAACAAAGTTAGTGGAGGTGATGGAATTCCAATTGAGTGATTTCAAATCCTGAAAGATGATGCTGTGGAAGTGCTGCACTCAATATGTCAGCAAATTTGGAAAACTCAGCAGTGGCCACAGGACTGGAAAAGGTCAGGTTTCATTCTAATCCCAAAGAAAGGCAATGCCAAAGAATGCTCAAACTACCGCACAATTGCACTCATCTCACGCTAGTAAAGTAATGCTCAAAATTCTCCAAGTCAGGCTTCAACAGTATGTGAATCATGAACTTTAAGATGTTCAAGCAGGTTTTAGAAAAGGCAGAGGAACCAGAGATCAAATTGCCAACATCCACTGGATCATCGAAAAAGCAAGAGAGTTCCAGAAAAACATCTATTTCTGCTTCATTGACTATGCCAAAGCCTTTGACTGTGTGGATCACAACAAACTGGAAAATTCTGAAAGAGATGGGAATACCAGACCACCTGACCTGCCTCTTGAGAAATCTGTATGCAGGTCAGGAAGCAACAGTCAGAACTGGACATGGAACAACAAACTGGTTCCAAATCAGGAAAGGAGTACGTCAAGGCTGTATATTGTCACCCTGCTTATTTAATTTATATGCAGAATAAAAAAGCTGGTCTGGAAGAAGCACAAGCTGGAATCAAGATTGCTGGGAGAAATATCAATAACCTCAGATATGCAGATGACACCATCATTATTGCACAAAGTGAAGAAGAACTAAAGAGCTTCTTGATGAAAGTGAAAGAGGAGAGTGAAAAAGTTGGCTTAAAACTCACCATTCAGAAAACTAACATCATGGCATCTGGTCCCATCACTTCATGGGAAATAGATGGGGAAACAATGGAAACAGTGGCAGATTTTATTTTTTGGGCTCCAAAATTACTGCAGATGGTGACTGCATCCATGAAATTAAAAGATGCTTGCTCCTTGGAAGAAAAGTTATGACCAACCTAGATAACATATTAAAAAGCAGACACATTACTTTGCCAACAAATGTTCATCTAGTCAAAGCTGTGGTTTTTCCAGTAGTCATGTATGGATGTGAGAGTTGGACTGTAAAGAAAGATGAGCACCAAAGAATTGATGCTTTTGAACTGTGGTGTTGGAGAAGACACTTGAGAGTCCCTTGGACTGCAAGGAGATCCAACCAGTCCATTCTACAGGAAATCAGTCCTGAATATTCATTGGAGGGACTGATGCTGAAGCTGAAACTCCAATAATTAGGCCACTTGATGGGAAGAACTGAATCCCTGGCAAAGACCCTGATGCTGGGAAAGATTGAAAGCAGGAGCAAAAGGGGACGACAGAGGATGAGATGGTTGGATGACATCACCGACTCAATGGACAGGAGTTTGAGTAAACTCCAGGAGTTGGTGATGGACAGGGAGGCCTGGCGTGCTGCAGTCCATGGGGTCGCAAAGAGTCAGACACGGCTAAGTAATTGAACTGAACTGAACTAGAACAAAGTGGGTGACTGTAGGTGCCTAGTGCAGGTGACTGCAGCACAGGAGATGGCTAGGTTCTCTGGGGAGACCCACTGGATCTTATACTCGGGGTCTTCATAAAACAGCCACGTGCCAGGAAGGCTGGGCAGGTTTCTCAGTTTTGGGAGGCAGGCACTGTTTGCATCCAGGAGGGCTGGGAGTTACAGAGACACTCTTGGAACTATGGTAGCTGAAATGATCCCGCAATGTAGACTGCTTTCCTCCCCACTCCCATTTTCTGTCTTCTATGGAGAAAGGTTGTCTCAAAGGCTAGAACTGCTTCATAGGCTGGAGAAAAATTCTGTCAAGGACGAAGACACTGTGATTGTTTCCTAATGTCTGGTTTGGATTATGAATTAAGCCAGTGACTATGAAACAGATTTTTTTTCTTCTTTAATGTAAGAAGGCTACACAGATCCTAAAGGGTGTCTTATGGCCTGATTATCATTTTGGTCTGTCTAGCAGAGCTACTATTATAAACACCTCAAATATAGACTCCTTTTAATGTTTTAAAGTAACCAGTGTCACAACTGCCAGAAAAAGTAGTAAAAAAACCCACAATGTGTAGAAAATGAAAATATGTCAAATTATATTAAGTACTATGTAGAGGGCAATATATATTAAGTACCACAATAGATGGAAATATTCAAAGGAAAGTAACATGATGTGAAAATCACTGCTGTCAGCTCTAGATAATGTCAACTTTAGATAATGGGAAGTTTAAAAAAAAGACTGGAAAAAGGTACATACACTGTATATAAAATAATAGTACCACAAAAACATGCATCTCCCCTTTCCTGACAGGAAAGGAAAGGTCAAAATTAAGTAGAAAAGTCACTGCTACACAGAAAGTCACTGGGGGAGAAAAGAAGGGAGGCAATTTTTCCTTTTGCTATTTCTGAGGACTAATTATTTTGGATCAGTCATTCCTGTTCAGGATAATTTTAATGCCTCAAACTGAGGATATTTCAGAAAATTTGATATTTAACTTTTACCATCTGAAGGCTGTACCAAAGAGCATATATAAGAACAAAACCATGGGAACAATATGGTTAACGCGTCTGCCTCCGATGCGGGAGACCCGGGTTCGATCCCCGGGTCGGGAAGATCCCCTGGAGAAGGAAATGGTAACCCACTCCAGTATTCTTGCCTGGAGAATCCCATGGGTGGAGAAGCCTGGTAGGCTACAGTCCCCGGGGTCGCAAAGAGTCGGACACGACTGAGTGACTGAACAGAACAGAACAGATAGTAATTAAAACCTTTGGATAATTATAGACATATTCCCTCCCCAACATTTTATTATTAATGCTTTAAAAGATGTAAAAAAGTTGAAAGAATTATATAGTGAATAATCATATATCCATCATTTTGATCAGAGACTGGCAAACTACAGACCATGGGTCAAATCCAGTTGCTTGCCTGTTTTTGTAAATAAAATTTTATCATAACAGCTGTGCTCATTGTGTGTATTAGTTGCTCAGCTGGGTCTGACTCTTTGCGACCCCATGGACTGTACAGGCTCCTCTGTCCAAGAGATTCTCCAGGAAAGAATACTGGAGTGGGTTGCCATGCCCTCCTCCAGGGGACCTTCCCAACCTAAGGATTGAACCTGGGTCTCCTACATTGCAGACAGATTCTTTACCAACCAAGCCACCAGTGCTCATTCAGTTCTTTTCAGTCACTCAGTTGTGTCCGACTCTTTGAGACCCCATGGACTGCAGCACGCCAGGCTTCCCTGCCCATCACCAACTCCTGGAACCTGCTCAAACTCATGTCCATCACGACAGTGATGCCATCCAACCACCTCATCCCCTGTCGTCCCCTTCTCCTCCCACCTTCAATCTTTCCCAGCATCAGGGTCTTTTCCAATGAGTCAGTTCTTTGCATCAGGCCAAAGTGCTCATTAGTTCATGTATTGTTTCTGGATGCTTTTGCATTACAATAGTTGAGCTGAGTCATCGCAATGAGGATTACAAGGCCTAAGTACTTACTATCTGACTCTTTACAGAAAAAGTTTGCCAACCCCTGATTTAAATAACATGGCTGTTAACATGTTGTTGTATTAGCTTTGCTGCTGCTGCTAAGTCACTTCAGTCGTGTCCGACTCTGTGTGACCCCATAGACGGAAGCCCACCAGGCTCCCCCATCCCTGGGATTCTCCAGGCAAGAACACTGGAGTGGGTTGCCACTTCCTTCTCCAATGTGTGAAAGTGAAAAGTGAAAGTGAAGTCGCTCAGTCGTGTCTGACCCTTAGCGACCCCACGGACTGCAGCCTACCAGGCTCCTCCATCCATGGGATTCTCTAGGCAATAGTACTGGAGTGGCTTGCCATTGCCTTCTCCGAGTATTAGCTTTATTGTCTATCGGTGGCTCAGAGGTTAAAGCGTTTGCCTCCAATGCGGGAGACCCGGGTTCGATCCCCGGGTCGGGAAGATCCCCTGGAGAAGGAAATGGTAACCCACTCCAGTATTCTTGCCTGGAGAATCCCATGGGCGGAGAAGCCTGGTAGGCTACAGTCCATGGGGTCGCAAAGAGTTGGACACGGCTGAGCGACTGAACGGAACGGATCCATTCACCCACCTTATTGTTAAAGGAAAAAAGAACAGAATGGTCATTGGTGGTCAGATTCATGTCTCAAATAGTTAAGGACTATTACTAAAGTTTCCAAAAGAAAAAAAGACTAATTTAGACAGAAAAAAAAATCACTTAATTTTGTTATTTGGCATTATAATTAGGCTTATTCTCAGCCATCATGTTGATAAACTCAGTTATAATGCTAGATATAAAAATCAGATTAGCTGAATTTTACTTTATTTTTTGTTGAATCATACTGGCTGATTTAGGTTAATGTCTCAAAATATATTACTGGGTAGTTTGTTTGTTTTTAAAATCAAGGCAGTATTTATATTCTGAGAGGAAAACTTCCTCAAAATAGTTGAGTAAAAACTATTTTTTTCAGTCTTTATAGTGAAACTATATACTGCTGCTTAGTTGTTAATGAAATCACGTGTAGTTAGGATTGTTACTATTAGTGCATTAAAGTCTACAAACACTGTTTATCGAGTCTTTTCTATGCCTTGGACAGTTAGAGTTCTAGATACTTTAGGAGATGTGAGGATGAATCAAAGATTCTGTCCTCCAAGCACTATATGCTATCTCTTGTATGTGGAATATAAATTTTGACACAAATGAACGTATCTATAAAACAGAAACAAACTCAAGATGGCAAGAGTGAATGTAGACATTCTAGGAATCAGTGAACTAAAATGGACTGGAATGGGTGAATTTAACTCAGATGACCATTATATCTACTACTGTGGGCAGGAATCCCTTTGAAGAAATGGAATAGCCATCATGGTCAACAAAAGAGTCCGAAATGCAGTACTTGGATGCAATCTCAAAAACGACAGAATGATATCTGTTTGTTTCCAAGGCAAACCATTCAATATTACAGTAATCCAAGCCTATGCCCCAACCAGTAATGCTGAAGAAGCCGGAGTTGAACGGTTCTATGAAGACCTACAAGACCTTTTAGAACTAACACCCCAAAAAGATGTCCTTTTCATTCTAGGGGACTGGAATGCAAAAGTAGGAAGTCAAGAAACACCTGGAGTAACAGGCAAATTTGGCCTTGGAGCACGGAATGAAGCAGGACAAAGGCTAATAGAGTTTTGCCAAGAGAATGCACTGGTCATAGCAAACACCCTCTTCCAACAACACAAGGGAAGACTCTACACATGGACATCACCAGATGGTCAACACCGAAATTAGATTGATTATATTCTTTGCAAACAAAGATGGAGAAGCTCTATACAGTTAGCAAAAACAATACCAGGAGTTGACTGTGGCTCAGATCATGAACTCCTTATTGCCAAATTCAGACTTAAATTGAAGAAAGTATGGAAAACCACTAGACCATTCAGATATGACCTAAATGAAATCCCTTATGATTATACAGTGGAAGTGAGAAATAGATTTAAGGGATTAGATCTGATAGAGTGCCTGATGAACTATGGACGGAGGTTCGTGACATTGTGAGTGGAATAGTGGAATATTATTCATCCATAGAAGTGAGGAAATTATGCCATTTTTAACAACATGGATGGACTCGAAGGCATTATACTAAGTGAAATAAGTTAGAGAAAGACAACTACTGAATGATCTCACATACAAATGTGAAATCTAAAAAGAAGAAAAAGAACAAAAGAAACCTATCAAACTCATAGAAAAGAGGTCAGATTTGTGATCACTAGAGGTGGTATCAGGGCAAGAGAAATTGGAGGAAGGTGGTCAAAAAGTACAAACTTCCAGTTACAAGACAAGTAAGTCCTTGGGATGTCATGATGACTATAGTTTACCCCGCTATACTATGTATGGGAAAGTTGTTAAGAGACTAGATCTTAAGGGTTCTCATTACAAGAAGAAATTTTTTTCATTTCTTTTTATCCTATCCATATGGGATGATGGATATTAACTAAATTTTTTGTGGTAATCATTTCACAATACAATGTAAATCATATTATCATGCTGTATATCTTAAACTTACACAGTGATATAGATCAATTATTTTTCAATAAAGTGAGGGAAAAAAATCCTGTTCTTAAGGCATATACCTGAGTATGGTAGATGGGACATGGACACAACTGTCAACAAACTGAAAAGTGTTTGATGTTGTAAGAACACAGTAAGTTCAGTGAGAGAACAGAGGAAGGTGATATTTGGCATATTTTTCTCCCGATAAGGTGATATCCTGAAGGAAATGGCATTTTCATTCTATTTCGATCTTTATAGACTGATGACATTTGAAGCAGGAATTGAAGGGCTGTCTTTGAAAAGCAAGTTGGGAGATTGTATGAAAGCCCCAAACGACATTTGGCTTTCTGACAGAATAGGCAAAGTTGGTGAAACTTTAAACAAACTTATGAAACCCATCTAGGGTTTTCATTTTCATTGGTTCCCAGTGACTTGCAATCAAAAGACAACTTTTAGTAAAACAAACAATGATCTTATGAAATTGTGGTTTACTGGAGGGTAGTTGCTAATCATTCTCTTCCTGCTAGCACATCAGCCAATTTGGTTCTTGGCAGTGATCCAATTTAACAGTCATTTCCCATGTAGTATACAGGGTTGAATGAGTTAATGCAACTCCTCAGTAAAGAAACTTCTATGACTGTATCTTAAGGAAATAATAAAAAATGTAAACAAATATTTAAATATGCTGATAATAATCATTATGTGGGTGCGCGCTCAGTTGCTTTCATCGTGTCCGACTCTTTGTGACCTATGGACTGTAGACAACCAGGCTCCTCTGTCCATGGGATTCTCCAGGCAAGAATACTGGAGTGGATTGCTATTCCCTCTTTCAGGGGATCTTCCCGACCAGGGTTCAAACTCATGTCTGCCTGCTTCTCTCCTTCATTGTAGGGGCATTCTTTACCCACTGAGCCACCTGGGAAGCCCAATCATCATGGTATTATTTACATAAAACAATGAAAAATATGTCCATGTTCAAAATAGAGTAACTGTTAAATTATGATATGTCAGTGAGATAATATGCAGGTCCTAAAAATCTTATCTAATGTTTTAAGATAAAGACAATACACAATAAGGCAGTTTATAAAATTTTATATATAACATATTGTCAATTTTGGATTCACTACTTACTTTCAACAAAGGAATTTCAGCCAGGGAAATTAACCAGTGATTTGAGAAATGGAAACAGCATTTTTTGATTATAATTTTGCTAAGATAATGTATGCTTTCTACTTAACAGGAAACTTTATAAAAATATCTATTTTTTGGGTTCTGGGGATAGGGCTTACCAAGATAGCCTATATTATCTTTTTTCCTCACTCTGCTGCTGCTGCTGCTAAGTCATTTCAGTCGTGTCCGGCTCTGTGCGACCCCATAGACGGCAGCCCACCAGGCTCCCCCATCCCTGGGATTCTCCAGGCAAGAACACTGGAGTGGGTTGCCATTTCCTTCTCCAATGCATGAAGGTGAAAAGTGAAAGTGAAGTTGCTCAGTTGTGTCCGACCCTCAGAGACCCCATGGACTGCAGCCTTCCAGGCTCCTCCGTCCATGGGATTTTCCAGGCAAGAGTACTGGAGTGGGCTGCCATTGCCTTCTCTGTTTCTCACTCTAAGTACATATAAATACAGGGCAAAATATTGCAACAAAAATTTTAAACGCAATACCCAAGCTCAAAATAAAGAATTCCCTGGGAGCCAAAACCAAAGACGGAAGGTGAAACCAGATGTAAACTTCGAGATCTGATGCTGCAATGCCTCAGAAAGATATTGGTCTGGAAACAGACCAAAGGGACTAGTAACTGGGGACTTAATATTTACGTTCTTTGGAGGACAGAGGTGTGGCCTTGGACTTTTGTAAGAGAGGAAACTAGATCTCAGAGCTCTCCTTAGAGATAACACTTCTAATGACCTTGAAATGTGTGGGTTATACAATTCAGATCAACTACCTTTATTTGTCTTGTCTACAGGGATGCTGGGAATCAGCATAAATTAAGTGATTAGAAGCTGGAGTCAAACGGCTGCTGGCTCAAGGCAGCAGCACTGGTGCTGCCATAGGACAGTCTGACTCTCAGAGTCCTCAGAGATTAAATCCATCATCCCTCCCTCCCTCTCTTCTTCCTTCCTTCCTTCTGTCCTGATACATTCATTAAACAACTATGCTGTGCTAGGCATGAGGGCTAACACACACAAGGCCCACTTCAAGAAACTCAGAATTTAGTAGGGAAAATGACACCATGATGGATGGAGAGTAAGGAGGTTAGTGATAATCTCTGTACTCTGGGTTGGGTTGCCAGATTTGGCAAAATAAAAATATAAGGTTTGTTATAATTTAGTTAAGCTTTAGTTTCAGATAATGATGTAATATTTGGGAGATACTTATACTGAAAATTGTTTATTGTTTATCTGAAATTCAGATTTAACTGGGCAGTCTTATTTTATCTGGCAACTCTACTTCTAGGGTGCTTGGGCCTTTGTGTAGTCAGTGTCTTGGCTGGTAAACTGTTCACATTTCCCCTGGGAAAGAGAAAGCAAGGCGTGATAGTCTTTTCCTTTTAGAAATTTCTGGTCAGGTCAAATCCCTGAGTGATATTTGACCTGCCTGATGAAATCCAGACATAGATGTTGGTCATCTTAAAATCTAACCACTACCCAGAAAAACTAGCATTTTCTAGTCAACAGGTAGAGATCTGTGAATCATCCTGAAGTATAAAATTTTAGGAGAGACAGCACAAAAACTAGCAGCAAAACACGTGGGACTGTAACACCAAAGCACAAGTCTACCAATAGTGGGCAAAGTTTTTTTGGGTGTGTCAAAGGTAAGGGTATATCTTCTACTCTGGACGAGTCTTGTAATTAAAGCTTAAATATGTTTATTCAAAGAGGTCTAAGGACTGGCAATTTGTGAGGAATATATTGATGAAGTGATGGGTAAGAAATCAAGTTTAGAATCAATATTTGTTTTTTTTTACAATATTTGTTTTTTGAGAGACATCTCCTAACTTCACAAATTATCATTCAGTTCAGTTCAGTCGCTCAGTCGTGTCCGACTCTCCGCGACCCCATGAATCACAGCACGCCAGGCCTCCCTGTCCATCACCAACTCCCGGAGTACACTCAAACTCATGTCCACAGAGTCGGTGATGCCATCCAGCCATCTCATTCTCCGTCGTCCCCTTCTCCTCCCGCCCCCAACCTTTCCCAGCATCAGAGTCTTTTCCAGTGAGTCAACTCGTCTCATGAGGTGGCCAAAGTATTGGAGTTTCAGCTTTAGCATCAGTCCCTCCAATGAACATCCAGGATTGATCTCCTTTAGAATGGACTGGTTGGATCTCCTTGCAGTATAAGGGACTCTCAAGAGTCTTCTCCAACACCACAGTTCAAAAGCATCGATTCTTTGGCGATCAGCTTTCTTCACAGTCCAACTCTCACATCCATACATGACCACGGGAAAAACCATTGCCTTGACTAGACGGACCTTGGTCGGCAAAGTAATGTCTCTGCTTTTTAATATACTATCAAGGTTGGTCATAACTTTCCTGCCAAGGAGCAAGCGTCTTTTAATTTCATGGCTGCAATCAGCATCTGCAGTGATTTTGGAGCCCAAAAAAACAAAGTCTGACACTGTTTCCACTGTTTTTCCATCTATTTCCCATGAAGTGATGGGACCAGATGCCATGATCTTTGTTTTCTGAATGTTGAGCTTCAAGCCAACCTTTTCACTCTCCTCTTTCACTTTCATCAAGAGGCTTTTGAGTTCCTCTTCACTTTCTGCCATAAGGGTAGTGTCATCTGCATATCTGAGGTTATTGATATTTCTCCCAGCAATCTTGATTCCAGCTTGTGCTTCTTCCAGCCCAGCGTTCCTCATGATGTACTCTGCATATAAGTTAAATAAGCAAGGTGACAATATACAACCTTGACGCACTCCTTTTCCTATTTGGAACCAGTCTGTTGTTCCATGACCGGTTCTAACTGTTGCTTCCTGACCTGCATACAGGTTTCTCAAGAGGCAGGTCAGGTGGTCTGGGATTCCCATCTCTTTCAGAATGTTCCACAGTTTATTGTGATCAACACAGTCAAAGGCTTTGGCATAGTCAATGAAGCAGAAATAGATGTTTTTCTGAAACTCTCTTGCTTTCTCCATGATCCAGCGGATGTTGGCAATTTGATCTCTGGTGCCTCTGCCTTTTCTAAAACCTGCTTGAACATCTGGGAGTTCACGGTTTACATACTGCTGAAGCCTGGCTTGGAGAATTTTGAGCATGACTTTACTAGCGTGTGAGATGAGTGCAATTGTGCGGTAGTTTGAGCATTCTTTGGCATTGCCTTTCTTTGGGATTGGAATGAAGACTGACCTCTTCCAGTCCTGTGGCCACTGCTGAGTTTTCCAAATCTGCTGGCATATTGAGTGCAGCACTTTCACAGCATCATCTTTCAAGACTTGAAATAGCTCAACTGGAATTCCATCACCACCACTAGCTTTGTTCGTAGTGATGCTTTCTAAGGCCCACTTGACTTCACATTCCAAGATGTCTGGCTCTAGGTCAGTGATCACGTTATCGTGACTATCTTGGTCGTGAAGATCTTTTTTGTACAGTTCCTCTGTGTATTCCTGCCACCTCTTCTTAATATCTTCTGCTTCTGTTAGGTCCATACCATTTCTGTCCTTTATCGAGCCCATCTTTGCATGAAAAGTTCCCTTGGAATCTCTAATTTTCTTGAAGAGGTCTCTTGTTTTTCCTATTCTGTTGTTTTCCTCTATTTCTTTGCATTGATCACTGAGGAAGGCTTTCTTATCTCTCCTTGCTATTCTTTGGAACTCTGCATTCAGATGCTTATATCTTTCCTTTTCTCCTTTGCTTTTCGCCTCTCTTCTTTTTACAGCTATTTGTAAGGCCTCCTCAGACAGCCATTTCGCTCTTTTGCATTTCTTTTCCATGGGGATGGTCTTGGTCCCTGTCTCCTGTACAATGTCACGAACCTCCGTCCAGAGTTCATCAGGCACTCTATCAATCAGATCTAGTCCCTTAAATCTATTTCTCACTTCCACTGCATAATCATAAGGGATTTGATTGAGGTCATATCTGAATGGTCTAGTGGTTTTCCCTACTTTCTTCAATTTAAGTCTGAACTTCGCAATAAGGAGTTCATGATCTGAGCCACAGTCAGCTCCTGGTCTTGTTTTCGCTAACTGTATACAGCTTCTCCATCTTTGGTTGCAAAGAATATAATCAATCTGATTTCGGTGTTGACCATCTGGTGATGTCCATGTGTAGAGTCTTCTCTTGTGTTGTTGGAAGAGGGTGTTTGCTATGACCAGTGCGTTCTCTTGACAAAACTCTATTAGCCTTTGCCCTGCTTCATTCCGTGCTCCAAGGCCAAATTTGCCAGTTACTCCAGGTGTTTCTTGACTTCCTACTTTTGCATTCCAGTCCCCTATAATGAAAAGGACATCTTTTTGGGTGTTAGTTCTAAAAGGTCTTGTAGGTCTTCATAGAACCGATTAACTTCGGCTTCTTCAGCATTACTGGTTGGGGCATAGGCCTGGATTACTGTAATATTGAATGGTTTGCCTTGGAAACGAACAGAAATCATCCTGTCATTTTTAAGATTGCATCCAAGTACTGCATTTCGGACTCTTTTGTTGACCATGATGGCTACTCCATTTCTTCTAAGGGATTCCTGCCCACAGTAGTAGATATAATGGTCATCCGAGTTAAATTCACCCATTCCAGTCCATTTTAATTCACTGATTCCTAGAATGTCGACGTTCACTCTTGCCATCTCCTGTTTGACCACTTCCAATTTGCCTTGATTCATGGACCTAACATTCCAGGTTCCTATGCAATATTGCTCTTTACAGCACCGGACCTTGTTTCTATCATTGGTCACATCCACAACTGGGTATTGGTTTTGCTTTTGCTCCATCCCTTTATTCCTTCTATAGTTATTTCTCCACTGAGCTCCAGTAGCATACTGGGCACCTACCGACCTGGGGAATTCCTCATTCAGTATCCTATCATTTTGCCCTTTGTTACTGTTCACGGGGTTCTCAAGGCAAGTATACTGAAGTGGTTTGCCATTCCCTTCTCCAGGGGACCACATTCGGCTGTGGTCCATGTGATTAGATCAGCTAGTTTCCTGTGATTATGATTTCAGTTTGTCTGCCCTCTGGTGCCCCCTAGCAATACCTACCGTCTTATTTCGGTTTCTCTTACCTTGGTCGTGGAAAATCTCTTCACAGCCGCTCCAGCAAAGTGCAGCTGCTGTACCTTACCTTGGACGAGGGGTATCTCCTCAAGGCCCCCCCTCCTGACCTTGAACGCAGAGTAGCTCCTCTCGGCCCTCCTGCGCCCGCGCAGCCACCGCCTGTTGGACGTGGGGTAGCTCCTCTCGGCCGCCGGCCCTGGCCTCAGGCGTGGGGTAGCTCCTCACGGCCGCACCTCTTTGCGTGGCTCGTTGCGCCGGGGCCGGCGTCTCTCGCGTCGCGTCTGCGCCGCCGGGGCCGGCGTCTCTCGCGTCGCGTCTGCGCCGCCGGGGCCGGCGTCTCTCGCGTCGCGTCTGCGCCGCCGGGGCCGGCGTCTCTCGCGTCGCGTCTGCGCCGCCGGGGCCGGCGTCTCTCGCGTCGCGTCTGCGCCGCCGGGGCCGGCGTCTCTCGCGTCGCGTCTGCGCCGCCGGGGCCGGCGTCTCTCGCGTCGCGTCTGCGCCGCCGGGGCCGGCGTCTCTCGCGTCGCGTCTGCGCCGCCGGGGCCGGCGTCTCTCGCGTCGCGTCTGCGCCGCCGGGGCCGGCGTCTCTCGCGTCGCGTCTGCGCCGCCGGGGCCGGCGTCTCTCGCGTCGCGTCTGCGCCGCCGGGGCCGGCGTCTCTCGCGTCGCGTCTGCGCCGCCGGGGCCGGCGTCTCTCGCGTCGCGTCTGCGCCGCCGGGGCCGGCGTCTCTCGCGTCGCGTCTGCGCCGCCGGGGCCGGCGTCTCTCGCGTCGCGTCTGCGCCGCCGGGGCCGGCGTCTCTCGCGTCGCGTCTGCGCCGCCGGGGCCGGCGTCTCTCGCGTCGCGTCTGCGCCGCCGGGGCCGGCGTCTCTCGCGTCGCGTCTGCGCCGCCGGGGCCGGCGTCTCTCGCGTCACAAATTATCATAGCTACCCCCAAAATGATAACAAGCATAAAAATACCCACTTCCTATTGATATTCACTATGCTGAAGGCAGTGTGGCAAGCGTTTCATGTCCCTTATTCCATCTAAAGCTTACAATGTTATGAAGTAGGCTCTGCTACTCTGACACAGAAATGAGGAGATTAGGGGCCATCCTCAGAGCAGGGAGATCTTCCCATAGTTACACCATAGGAAATGGTGAGCTTGGACTTGAATCCAGACATTGGTCTCACTCTGCATTCTGGGTTTTACCTATTTGACTGAGTCAGTGATTCAGTTGCATTAGTGGGTTGTGGGAGGATGCCCCAGAAAACATGCAGGTGAAGTCCTTCTTGGGACTAAAGAGAGTGGATATTTTTCTGTTAATACCTGTGGATGCCTTTGTGGGGAACTATTTGTCTTTTCAGAAGAGATTGGATGAGAGTACACTGATTACAATGAATTTAAGGTCCTCAAAATGTGTAGTTTTTCTGTTCAGTCGCTCAGTCGTGTCCGGCTCTTTGCGACCCCGTGGACTGTAGCCTACCAGGCTTCTCCATCCATGGGATTCTCCAGGCAAGAATACTGGAGTGGGTTACCATTTCCTTCTCCAGGGGATCTTCCCGACCCAGGGATCGAAGCCGGGTCTCCCGCATTGGAGGCAGACGCTTTAACCTCTGAGCCACTAGGGAAGCTCGGTAGTTTTTAGACTCTCCAAAAGACCTGTACTTTAACGAGACTAACCTTTAATTCTTCAGC
Organism: Moschus berezovskii; assembly: GCF_049115385.1. Taxonomy (NCBI): domain Eukaryota; kingdom Metazoa; phylum Chordata; class Mammalia; order Artiodactyla; family Moschidae; genus Moschus; species Moschus berezovskii. The sequence goes on along the minus strand of NC_142471.1, from coordinate 59,082,478 downwards.
TTTCTAGATTTAAATAGTTGAAAATTTTATTTTAAGAAAACAAACGAAACCCACCACTCATTAAGACATTGTGTTCATTTGGTTATGTCCTTTCCTCAGTGGAGTTTGCCCTCCTTTTAAAGGTTCTTTTCTTGGGTAGTACCCTGGGGAATCTGCATCCTCATGGATAAGGAAGTGTTCTGCCAGCATATCTCCTTTCCTTCTTCCCAATGCTGTCAGTTCCCTGCTCTTGGACCACCCTGATGCTTCATTAAGCTGAATTCAAAGACAGTTTTGAAGGACGAGTGTATAAAAGAGTAACCCACTTGGAAAACTTCAGACATAGACTTCTCTAAGAACTATCTCAATGTGAAACATAACAAAGTAAAATCAAACAAGCAAAAAAAAAAAAAGTGGGAATTTTTCTAAAAGACTTATTGGTCATTAAATAATTTTTTTTTTCATGTCATCACACACACATAGACACACACACATGATTTGTTCATATAGCCAGTCAACAGTACCAGCCACTGTTCTAGGTGCTTGTTATTTACCAGTGAGCAAAACAAGGCCCCTGCTCTAATGGAGACTATATTGTACTTGGGGCAGGCAGAAAAGAATCAAGATGAAGAAGAAAATTATATGCAATGTTCCATGGTGATAAGTGGGATGGAAAGAAAGCACAGAATGGGAATATGGATGTTACAGTTTTAAATAGGGTGCTCAGGGAAAGCCTGGAGGAAATGAGGGAACCAGCCATGTGGATGTCTTGGGGAAGAGTATTCTAGGTAGAGGGAACAGCAAGTATAAAATATGAGTAAAGAATCTATTATGATGGTTAAAAAAAAATCAATGAATTCAGAAGCATTTGTAACCCAAAGACTTGTTTTACACTTTTTCCACAGTCCCACTGCTCGAAGGCAACCAACCTATTTCTAGAAACCTATATGTTTCTGTTTTAAGTTATAGTATTACTTCCAGCTCTTTAATTCATGTGCTCATGTAATTCCATCTTCATTTATCAACTTTAAATGCTACATGTTAACCCCCTGCATCAGATGAAGATTTAGCTCACCTCATCTTACATTTCCTCTTTGCTCCTTCCAATATTTGATAGATACGCATGAGTTTTTAGTTATGACATTACTTACCATTAAAATTTTAATATATAATACTTAAACCTCTATTTATGGCTCGATCGATTTGGGAAAGAACAACTGAAATCGGGAAGTGTAGACAGAACCATGAGATTGGGCAAAGGTCACGAGTCTGGATATTGGTTCAAAGTCCAGAGGCTTTGAAGAGGCACCTGGAGGGCAAACCTGGTCAGAGTCTAGATCATGGACAGATGATGAAATGTGACATTGGCCAAGGTGCAAACAGAGATTAAGAGGAGGAAGTAAAAATGAGTCTGGGGCTTGTGAGGGGGAACCTATTCATGGGAAGATTAGAGTTTAAGGGCAAGAAATGTGAGTATCTGGAGTGACTGAGGCACTAGGCAATCTTTCATAAGCAGAGAAGTAGCCCCTTCATGGCAGGATACTAGTTGTTTGCTGGTGCCCTATGCCACTCATTTATTTGATCTGAGATCCCATATCTACTTCCTCTGCTCTCCTCTAAATCCCAGCGGGACTGCCCAGCAGGAAGCGTTTCTCAAGCTTCCTTGCCAATTGGATTTTGTCTATGATTCACAGATGGAGAGCCCAGGAGGGAGACTAGAGAAAAAGAAAAGGAGAAGCCCAGGTCTTTTGTTGGGGGTGTCTTGAGTTTCCAGTTTCTGCTCTGTTGCTCTGACTTCTGGATTTTGATAATATGGTATAACAACTTCCTGCCGTTGTAAGTTTCTGGGTTATCTCATTTTCCTGTGCCTAGCTTCTCAGTTTTTCCAACACCTTTATAACTGGTTCCCTGTAGCCCTGTATCCTTGAACCATCTGGCAGGAGCTCCGTTTTCTAAGAGAAACTTTCTAGGAGAAGTTTGACTAATACATGCTCTAAAGTATTGAAGAGACTTTCTTAGTACTGAGTTAATTTCACTGATTCCTGATTAGTAAACAAAGAGTAATGGATTTTAGGAAGATTCCTAATTTTTTAAGCTTAAATTTGACTTTCCTTAGAGTGGCATTTTTTTTTTTCACACATGATTTTGTCTAGCATCAGACAAGAGGCTGGATATAGTATTAATGGAAGAGACAGGATACAGTAATGCAATTCTGTATCATGTCGCTTCACTTAATACTGTATTGTGAGCCTTACCCCATTGTAATTGGGATTAGCACAATATAATGACTGTATTATATTCCACCATGTATTCCACCATGGGGAATTCCACCGTGGGGAAAGTTGTAGAGTGTTAATTTGCTATTGCAGTTCTTTAATGGATCAGTGTAAAGATGATGCAGGAGAGGTAAGAGAAACCAGTTTGATCCCTGGGTCAGGAAGACCCCTGGGGGGGGGAATGGCAACCCACTCCAGTATTCTTGCCTGGAAAATCCCACGGACAGAGGAGCCTGGCAGGCTACGGTCCATAGCGTCGCAAAGAGTTGGACACGACTGAAATGACTTCACACATACACATGTGAAAATGATGACACAACTTAACACCTTTCTCAGTGATGTGGAAGAGGCGTTCACCTACGTGCAGGATGTACAAATAATAAGCTAGAGGTGATCCATTGAAGAGATGTCTGGCTGACTGTGCTGTGCGCTTGGGTGGGCATGTGATGAATGATCGTCAGCATGGATGGGAGACTGCTCATGATGGGGGTTCTGTGACTCCAGAGACTTTGTCACGATGGCTATTCCAGGATGGATGCTACTCATTGAATCCCTCTGCCTGGATTTACCTTTCTCCCAATTTCTCCTATGAATTCTCCATTAACACCCAGATGTCTGTTGTGACATTCCCTGTGCATCTAGGAATACAATTTCTTTAAAAAATTTTTTTTTAAAATTTTTATTTATTTTTTGACTGTGCAGCACTTGGAGTCTTAGTTTCCTAACCATGGATTGAACCCACATCGCCTGCATTGGAAGGATAGATTCTTAACCACTGGACTGCCATGGAAGTCCCTAGCAATGTAGTTTCTTGTTACTCACTGTTATGGTGATCTGTATCCCTACCCTTCATTTCCCATGTTGAAACCCTAACCTCCAGAGCCTCAGAATTGTGACTGTGTTTGGAGATGGGGCTTTTAAAACAGTAATGAAGTTAAAATGGGGTTGTTAGGGTGCATTCTAATTCAGTAGGACTGATGCCCTTATAAGAAGGAGAGATTAGAAAGCAGACAACACACAGAGAGCCAGCCCGTGAGGACACAGAGAAAAGGTGGCCATCTGTAACCAGGGAGAGAGGCATTAGGAGAAACAAACCTGTTGACCCTGTGATCCTGGACTCCTGGCCTCCAGAATTGTGAAGAAATAACTTTCTGTTTTTTAAGTTATCTGTGTCTGGTGTTTTGTTATGGCAGCTCTAGCAAGACCAGCACACTCGTGGGAGAGAAGACTAATGAATGGGTCAGGTGAGGAGCTGAGGGGCAGCAGAGCTTGATCTCCATCTCTTCCCCCATCCCTATTTCATCTCTAAAGCAGTATTTTTTTCCCTGATATGGACCATTTTTAAAGTCTTTATTGAATTTGTTACAATACTGCTTCTGTTTTGTGTTTTGTTTTTTTGGCCATTAGGCATGTGGGATCTTAGCCTCCCAACCAGGGACTGAACCCATGCTCCTTGCATTGGAAGTTGTTGCTAGTTGCTCAGTTGTGTCTGACTTTTTGAGACCCCATGGACTGTAGCTCACCAGGCTCATCTGTCTATGGAATTGCTGTTTCTTTCTCCAGGGGATCTTTTCAACCTAGTGATTGAACCTGGGTCTCCTGCATCGCAGGCAGATTCTTTACAGTCTGAACCACCAGGGAAGTCCCTTGCATTGGAAGGTGAAGTCTTAATCACTGGACTGCCAGTGAAGTCCTTAAAACAGCATTTGGACAAGATGATCCATAGGCAAGCTCCCTTTTAGTGTTGGTCTTCTAAGACATGGCACATCATTCAATAATTCTGTTGGCTATTTCTCACTTAGAGGAAAGCAGCAGCCTTGTAATAGAGTTAACTTCTCCCTGGTCCATCCTCTGAGTGCAGTTTTCACATATCTGATAATATTGCATTAACTCTTCAGTGTTGTCCATCCCCTTCAGTGTGAAGCCTCAGCACCTAAGCCCAGCACATAAGGCTCTTCCTCACCTGGCCCAAGCCCCTCACCTCCCAGCTCTGTTGCATTTCAACCTGCCTTCTGGTCACACCAGACTTTGTGTAGGTCTCCAAAGTGCCATACATGCTCATGTTCTGTGCCTCTGCATGTGCCATACCCTCTGCCTAGAACATTCCAGCTTCTTGGCTACTTATTTTTTTTTATTATTACTTTATTTAGAAAACTCTGCTGAGTGCTAAATATCCACCTTTACAATAAACAAGTTCAGTAATGATCAGTCAGTTCAGTTCAGTTCAGTCGCTCAGTCGTGTCCGACTCTCCGCGACCCCATGAATCACAGCACGCCAGGCCTCCCTGTCCATCACCAACTCCCGGAGTACACTCAAACTCATGTCCACAGAGTCGGTGATGCCATCCAGCCATCTAATTCTCGGTCGTCCCCTTCTCCTTCCGCCCCCAACCCTTCCCAGCATCAGAGTCTTTTCCAGTGAGTCAACTCATCGCATGAGGTGGCCAAAATATTGCAGTTTCAGCTTTAGAATCAGTCCTTCCAATGAACACCCAGGATTGATCTCCTCTAGAATGGACTGGTTGGATCTCCTTGCAGTCCAAGGGACTCTCAAGAGTCTTCTCCAGCACCACAGTTCAAAAGCATCAATTCTTCGGCGATCAGCTTTCTTCACAGTCCAACTCTCACATCCATACATGACCACGGGAAAAACCATAGCCTTGACTAGACGGACCTTTGTTGGCAAAGTAATGTCTCTGCTTTTTAATATATTATCAAGGTTGATCATAACTTTCCTTCCAAGGAGTAAGCGTCTTTTAATTTCATGGCTGCAATCACCATCTGCAGTGATTTTGGAGCCCCCAAAAATAAAGTCTGACACTGTTTCCACTATTTTTCCATCTATAACTCACACTAAAATAAAACACATTTCTGATACTGGCTGCTCATCTTTAAAGACTAGCCCAGGCACTGTTTCTTTCTTGGAAGCCTTCCCTGACCCATCTTGCTTCTCCTCCATCCTCACTTCCTTTTGGGCTACACATCAGTGTGAAAAGTGAAAGAGTTATTCAGTCATGTCCAACTCTTTGTGACCCTTTGGACTGTAGTCCATCAGGCTCTTCCATCCATGGGATTTCCCAGGCAAGAAGACTGGAGTGGGTAGCCATTCCTTTCTTGAGGGGATCTTCCTGACCTGGGGATCGAATCCAGGTCTCCTGCATTGCAGGCAGATTCTTTACTGTCTGAGCCACCAGGGAAACCCTAAGCATCAGTGGGTCCCCCTTTCTCTATCAAAGCCTGATCATATGCTTGAATAAAAGGGGTCTCTAATATTTTGGGCACACACTAAGGAGGCTTTGGAAACAATGCTGACAGTAATATGAAATAGATCATATGGGGGAGGGGTCTCTAAATTGAAAGGGGTGGGATTATTTGTTGGAAATTTGGCCTAAATCAAGTTTAAAGAGCATACAAGCCAGAAGGAAAAATAAGAGAGTGAGCTAGGAAACAAGAAGGCAGCAGAATTCCTATCAATTTGCCAAGATGTTTTTGCTCATTGTTGAGGGTATGGCTTAGTGCCAGACAGGGAGTGGGACTTGCACTGAGAGGTCACTATTCAGAGCATCAGCAGCCAGTTAGGAATGGTCTTGGCCTCTTCTCACCTCTTCTTTTGGGAAGCTGGAGACTAGAAGAGGCACTTGAAGGGTCAGACTCTTAGCTGTGAGTCAAACGGGTTCAAGGCTGCTGGAGGAAGCGATTCTGACCTGAGCTTCATGAGCTCCTAATCCAAGGTTTGCAACAAAACAAGGAGATCTGAGGCAGATATTAGAAGTTGGAGCAAGTGGCCTTGGGGTTAAATTATGGGAATAGACAGGGCAGGACAGTCTGGAGACCCAAGTTCAATTTCCGCATCTGCCACTGTTAGTTTGATGATGTTGGACAATTTAAACTTTTTGCAACTTTGTTTTCTGTAACATGAGAATGCTAGTAACCGTATTTCACCTGCTTCTCAAGACTGTTACATCAAATGAGAAAATATCAGTGAAAGAGCTTTGCACACTAAGACACCTGAGCATGAGAGAGGCGTTATAAATGAGGGTTCCTTCCTGCGGGGCAGGCACTGGCTGTGGCCTTCCTGGGCTTGCAGAGGCAAGTGGGAGGATGTGGGCAGATTTTGGCAAAGGATATTGGCAACAAAACTGGGTTTTCTATCATTTCTGACCACTTTTCTCAAGAATGACCTAATGGTGCTGGAAAAAGTCCAGGGAAGAACTGGGTGATGAAGGGAAGGGAGCAACTTTTGGGAGAAGAGATGTGGAGGAGATAAGGAGTCTCCCAGAGAGGGAGATAGCGCCTGAGAGGCTAGAAGCACTGTTTAACCCAGCAGAGGTAGAATAGAATCAAGTAGTAAATAGGTTAAGTTCAAGAAGGATTTAGGTATTCACGGATGATAAAGTTGACTACTGAGCAACTTTGGGGGTGTTTATGGTAAATCACCACCATGAAGTCACTATCATGAGGGCTCCCCTTAAAATTACTTTTAAAAAAATCTCTCTTGAGACTAGGGTTGGATAGCTGCTATATCTGATATCTATGTTTTGATTAAAATTTTTCAACTGAAAACTTTTGCTAACTATTTGGAAAATGGAGGTATAGTTAATTTACAATATCGTGTTAGTTTCAGGTATACAGAAAAGTGATTCAATTACTTTTATCAGATTCTTTTCCATTGTATGTTGTTACAAGATATGGAGTATAGTTCTCTGTGCTATATGGGTCCTTGTTGTTTATCTCAAATTTAGTATTGTGTGTATGTTAACCCTCAAATCCTAATTTATCTTCACTACCCACTGCTGTCCCCTTTAGTAACCATAAGTTTGTATTCTGACAGCTATTTTCAGTTCTCTTTGTTAAATAATTGAGTAGAGAAGTGGTGAAAAATGTTCTTCTTGCTCAGTGGCCTTCTCTGCAGTGCACTTGTACCACTAGTCCTTGTCTCTAACTCCTGCTGAGTCCTCTGTAAGAAAAGCAATACGCCACCTCCTTCCTGATGTACCCCAGTGACTGGCACAATTTACCACATCAGTGTGGTAAATTGAATGCTGTTTGCCAAGAGTTCCTGATGGAGTTCTTCTTCAGAGGAGCTGTTGTTTTAGGACCTTGGTCTGAGCCAATGAAAGTGTTCTAGAATTTCACACAGAGCTGTCGGCTGAAATCTGGTCTGTAAGGTTTGTCTTGAACCATCCACACTACCCACTCAGGCCAGTCTGCCTCTGTCTGCTCCATGTCTGACTCAAATGGTCAGGTTTCTGCTTTCTTCTGCTCTGTTTGTGGTTATGGAGCCTCTGTGTTCTGCGTGTGAGCAGAGGTCAACCTCTTAAGTTGATGGCCTGTCTCCTTGGATTCCTTTCTTCAGTTCAGTTCAGTTCAGTCGCTCAGTCGTGTCCGACTCTCCGCGACCCCATGAATCACAGCACGCCAGGCCTCCCTGTCCATCACCAACTCCCGGAGTTCACTCAAACTCATGTCCACAGAGTCGGTGATGCCATCCAGCCATCTAATTCTCGGTCGTCCCCTTCTCCTCCTGCCCCCAACCTTTCCCAGCATCAGAGTCTTTTCCAGTGAGTCAACTCTTCGCATGAGGTGGCCAAAGTATTGGAGTTTCAGCTTTAGAATCAGTCCTTCCAATGAACACCCAGGATTGATCTCCTTTAGAATGGACTGGTTGGATCTCCTTGCAGTCCAAGGGACTCTCAAGAGTCTTCTCCAAGACCACAGTTCAAAAGCATCAATTCTTCGGCGATCAGCTTTCTTCACAGTCCAACTCTCACATCCATACATGACCATGGGAAAAACCATATCTTTGACTAGACGGACCTTTGTTGGCCTTTCTTAGCCATCTTATTTCTCAGGCCTGACCATCTGCACATTTCCTCCTTGGATAACTCTGGTGGTTCCAGCCCCACACCCAGATTTTGAGGGGCTGTCTTCTCTCTGGCCTTGAGGGGATTGGTTCCAGGGGCTCCAATGTATCTATGAGAAGAGAATTAGCAGAACAGAAGCCTTTCCCTCCTCTTTGCCTGAAGAAGGAGTTGTCTTGGGGACATATACTTCCTTGATGAGGCAGTGTGGGTCTTCAAGGAGAATGGCCCCTTAATCTGTATCACATGCTGCCCATCCCATAGCATAGCCACAGCCAAGAACATAGCCTTTACCTCCCACACAATCTAGCCTCATGTGTATAGGTCCCAGCAAGAGCTATGAAAGTTGAGGGCCTTTGGGACACCATTGTCCTGGGGCAGTGGGAATAGAACTTTTCGGTGCTCTCATCAACAGAGCCAAGAGGCTGCCAAAATTGTTCAGTCCTACAGGGAACTGCACATGTGAAAGCTGTGATGGGCTCCTGGCCCACATGTCCCCATGAAAGACTGGTCTTGGCGAAGGGTGTAGGAGAAGCTGCAGACCGGAGCAGGGCCTCCTTGTGATCCAACTGCTTCAAGGAAGCTGGGTCTGGACCATGGCCTATGCCTTGGCTGGGAGCAAGGCTGTTCCATGAAGGCCTGGCAGAGCCTCTCTGGAGTGAGCTGGCACGGGCCCTGAGGCTTTGGTGGGGAGGTTGGCCACTGTCTGTACTTACTCATTGGTTCGCACACCAACACTGCTCCCACTACAGCCCTGAGCAGCCATGTCCGAGTCAACTGGGGCTGCTATACTACTCACTGGGTGGCTGAAACAATAGACATTTATTTCTTACAGCTCTGGAGCCTGGGAAGTCCAAGATCAAGATCCTGTGTCTGGTGAGGCTCACTTCCTAGTTTGCAGACAGTCACCTTCTTGTTGTGTCCTCACATGGTGGAGAGCAGAGGGAGAACACTAACTCCATTCATGATGACTCCATCCTTAGGACCTAAATTACTCCCCCAAGTCTCCACCTCCTAATACCATCACATTGGGGGTAGGCCAGGATTTCAACACAGGACTTTTGGGGGGATATATATACATCCGCTCTCTAGCAAGCCCTTGGGCAGAGCCCCCAGGTTGCTCACCAGGATTCCTGCAGCACTAGGAACACATCATAGCCCTGGGCCTCAAGAAGCTGCCTCTCTGAGGAACTTGAAGGTGAACATTTATCAAGTGTTTCCTGCATGCTGTAGCAGGGTTTCCTGAATTTAGTACTTTGACTAAGATAGGCATTACTATCCTCTGTTTCACAGCTGAGAAAACTGAGGCACAGTTATCCTGAATCGGGACAATTCCTTCCAACAAACAAGGAGTATGAAGCTTGGGAGAGTGGGGTCTCAGTGGGCCCTGACTAGGATGTGTAGTCCAATAGTGAAGAGCATGGGCTGACTGTTCAAATTCCATCTCTGCCTTCCACTAGCAGCATGACATAATCTCAGACCCTTAGTTCTCTGAAAGCTCCCATCTTTCCTAATCCCAATGCAGAATACTCTCTGTTTTCAATTCTCAGATCTGGCTGTGCATTTATGAATTAACTTGCGTCCTGCTCTTGTAGACTTTACCAGGCTTCTAGGCACATCCCATTTGTATGCTTCCCTATAGATGCCCATCACTTTGTCCTGAACTTATGGGTAATTCAAGAACAGGATCATCCAAAAGCATAAAAAAGGGAGCTATGCCCTTACCTTTTGGGGTAACTTCTCTGTCAATACTTTCATGTCCTCATGTCTCCCAGTAGGAGGTGCTGATGCTCTCAATTTGTAGCCATAGTTTATCACTGAGCTCAGTGTGAAATTAACACTCTTGCGTAAGCCTGTGATGTGTTATATATAGATTAAGTCCTGCTGCTGCTGCTGCTAAGTCACTTCAGTCGTGTCCAACTCTGTGCGACTCCATAGACGGCAGCCCACCAGGCTCCCCCTTCCCTGGGATTCTCCAGGCAAGAACACTGGAGTGGATTACCATTTCCTTTTCCAATGCATGGAAGTGAAAAGTGAAAGTGAAGTCACTCAGTCGTGTCTGACTCTTCATGACCCCATGGACCGCAGCCTACCAGGCTCCTCCGTGCATGGAATTTTCCAGGCAAGAGTACTGGAGGGGGTTGCCATTGCCTTCTCCAGATTAAGTCCTAGGAACCTAAATATATACCAAGTTAGAAAGCCCTCCCTATGTCATACTCTGGTTCATTAACAGAGACCAAAAGGAATGACAGAATGTTATCTGTTTTTAGTAACATGTATACAGCTTCAAATGTATAACAAGTGTCTCATGTCATAAGAGAGACACATTCATTCATTCAACCAAGCAATAATAGTGACTACTCTGTGAGATACAAAGAGATGGTCCCTGGATACAAATGATTTATTGTTGATATAGAAGATACAAAATTTTACACAAATCCTTTAAGAAAAGTAAGAGTACCACAGAAATTTAGATTACTTCCAGTTGGGGTGATCTAGGACAGTTTCATGGGTGAGGCAACAGGTGAGCTGAATCTTAAGGGATGAGCATTCAGGAGGCAAGGATTTCACAAAATAGTCCCTCCTTGTAGGAGGGACGAGGCAAAAGTAGATCTGATCAGAGTGAAGGAAGGCAGGAATTAAGCCTGGAAAGATGGTAGGTGGCCCACATAGGGCAAAGATCTGAACAAAAACATGAGGATTCAGCTTAATTTTTGCCATGACTATTGGATACCACATGGATGTATTAATATTTGCTCTGGCCAGAAGTCCTCTGGAAGCCACCACAGAGGATCAAATCTATATCTTTCCAGAGGAGATATCTCACAGAGACTACTATTGGAAAGCAAGTAAGTAGAAAGCAGATTAAAATCTCCAGTTAAAGTCATCAAATAAGACCTAAGTGTTTGTGTTGGGGGTGGGGGGATGGAATTTAAGTTGAAGTTTTCTGTAATTTGCCCATTAACTTTGTGCTGACCCAATTTGATGTAGGTTGAGCAGCTAAGGAGTGGGTTGAGGATGGAGACCAGGGCCCCTGGCCAAACAGCAGCACAATCTTAATTAAATGTTATACTGAAAAACAGTGGCTAATGGCAGACAGTTACAGTGGCTTTGCCCAGATGGTTTCTACTAACACAAATCTTAAACTATTGCAGTCTGTAGGGCAATTTAAATTATTTTTACACTTTTAGATTTCAATTTGATTTTAAGTTCTCTAGGGTTGATAGACTGGGCAGAGATAATGCAAAAACTCATTAAAATGTATAATGAAAGTGGAGACTAGCCTAGCCTTGCTTAGTAAGCTAGACTATGTACCTAAATGTTAATTAAAATGATTTATCATGGGGCTTCCCTGGTAGTTCAAGTGGTAAAGAACCTACTTGCCGATGCAGGAGACATGGGTTTGAGCCTTGATCTGGGAAGATCCCACAAGCCACAGAGAAACTAAGCCCATATGCCACAACTACTGACAACTCCTGAAGCCCCCATATCCTAGAGCCTCTGCTCGGCAACCAGAGAAGTCACCACGATGAGAAACCCATGCACTGCAACTAGAGTAGCCCCCACTCTCTACAACTAGAGAAAAGCCTGCACAGCAATGAAGATCCACCACAGTAAAAATTTAAATAAATAAATAAAATTATTTAAAAAATGATTTATCAGGTCAGGTGAGAGATGCTAGAAAGGTGAGAAAGTGCCAGAAAGATAAGAAAGATTTTCCAATTTCTGTGCTCACAAAAACTACTCAGGGTGCTTTGAAGACACAAAAACATAAAATGAGAAATTGACCTCTATGATGCTAAATGAAATGTTAGAAGGAGTGGCTGATGAACAGGGGATTTTCACTTAATATCCATCTCCTCATGTATTCCCTGGGAAAAACAGGGGAACTTCTTTATATAATTGTTTTTGATTTTTACTGTGACTAGATGAAAAGCCATAGCATATTAAAACTAGCTCATCTGATATCTCATTCATTCATTCATTAAATGAATTTTTTTTGAGTGCTGATAGGAACCAGGTTCTGGGTTTACAATGAGGCTTCAGATGGACCAAAGGGGCTTACTTTCTAGTGAACAGTGCAGACTAAGGGCAAGTAAAAAGAGAGAATAACTACAAACTATGTTATGAAAGAGTCCAAACTATGTTATGAAATGGAGAAGAATGAGGGAAACTTATATGGAGGAGGAGATCAGAACGCAAACTGAGGTGCAGCAAAGTGAAGGGATCTGTCCAGGGTCACCAGATAGTCAGGGATGAGGCCAGAGCAATAGTCTTCTGGCTCCCAGGATCTTTGGGCTATGCCACATGCTGGCATAGTCCATGTTCCATGCTCTGACATGCCTTCTGTTCTGTAGCCTCTGTGGGGATACTGGATGATGTCTTGGCTAGTTGCTAAAGTACATGGAAGGCTGAGTAGTGGGGAAAGGAGAGGGTCATGGACTAGAAGTGTGCTACGGGCTGCTAGAGGTTTCCAAAAAGCTCACGCTACAAACTTTTAGAGGTCATTGCCCTGTCCTGGAGAAGACCTATCATGTGATGTAATTATTAGCAATGGAACACGAGTGAGGGTGTATAGAGGGTGGGGTGAGGGCTTTCTGCCTTTTCTCCCATCTCCACGGGAACTGCCTGAGGGCCTCTTTCCACCAGTTTCCTCCTGCTGGTTTACGTAGGGGCTGTTTGTCAGCCTTTGGATTAAGTATCAGGTAAAATCAGAGTGAATTAGGCCTCAGCTCAAGCAAAGTACCAGTATGAATAGAAGGATTAGATTGAAAAAGAGAAATTTCAAACCTATAACATTTTGCAAAAGAAGAAATTGTGTTTTCAGTACAGAAGGGCTAGTGCAGTGTTCTCTAATGATGGGATTTCCATTAATGATTATAATAACTTTGCATATGGTAACTGAAAAAAATGCAGTGACTGAGTTCAGTCCTACTGCGGTTTCAGCCCATTGCTTCACTCATTTGCTCAACAAGCCTTTCTTGCTAATGAGTAGGCATTGAACTGGGTCGATCCTGGAGGCAGAAATCTGGAAAAAAGGATGTTGGTGCCCTGTAAGGGACTCGTGCCCAGTGGCATCAGCCTTGTTCTGGCTGGAGCAAGATTCCAAAGTTTACTAACCTCTTTCTCTTTAGAGGTTAATGGGCAAAATTTGGATGAATTTCAAGGTTCCTGATGATGAAGTTGATGATACTGGCCCTCATTGATTGAACACTTGCCACGTGCCAGACCTTATTCTAAGCTCTTTGCGGCTATTGAGAGAATAAGTGTTATGCTTAATTTTATACAAGGCTGTAACTGTAAAAATGGGATTTGATCCCAACCAGACACTGTGCTGATGACATCTTTCAACCTGCTGGGCTAACAAAATATTAAGAATTCTTGGAGAAACTGGGAAAGAATCACATTTTTAAGAGCAAAACTTTGGAAAGTACAGAGAAACCAACTTAATTTTTTCCTACAGTATGCTTGAACCCCTTCTGAGGAGCTAGCTTCTGTGTAGGGCAGGCCCCCTGACTTTTCTGGTTATCTGTAGATAAGGAAAGGCTTTCTAGTTATCGGTTGTCACAAACATATATCACTTCAAAAATAAAAGTATCCGTAAAATTGAGTTGCCATATGATATAGCAATCTCACTCCTGGAATATATCCAGGAAAACTTTAATTCAAAAAGATACATGAACCCTTATGTTCACAGAAGCATTATTCACAATAGCCAAGACATGGAACTAGCCTAAATATCCATCGACAGATGAATCAAGAATATGTACAATGTACTATTATTCAGCCATAAAAAGAATAAATAATGCCACTTGCAGCAACATGGATGGACCTAGAGGTTATCATACTAAGTGAAATAAGTCAGAAAGAGAAAGACAAATAACATATAATATCATTTATATGTGAAATCTAAAGTATGACACAAATGAACTTATCTATGAAACAGAAACAAAATCATGGACATAGAGGAACGGATGGGTGGTTGCCAAGGGGGAGGGGTTAGGGGAAAGGATGCAGTAGGGGGTTGGGGTTAGCAAATGCAACCTGGTATATATAGACTGGATAAACAACAAGGTCCTTCTGTATAGCACAGGGAACTATATTCAATATCCTGTGATAAATCATAATGCAAAAGATATGAAAAAGAATGTATATATACGTGTGACTGAATTGCTTTGTTGTACAGCAGAAATTAACGTGACATTGTAAATCAACTGTACTTCAATACAATAAATTTAAAAAAGAATAAAAGTATCTAGTCATGATTGTTAGTTAAAACTCTAAATTTCATTCAAAGTTCTTTCTGGCAGCTCCAGACTGTGCCGGGCCTGGAAGCTGTAGTGTTGGCTTCTTCTTGGAAGCAGATTTTTTTTCTTAAAGTGTTTGAGGGCAACAAAGGGATAGAGGATTAAGGGTCAGATTGGCACTGGAAATCCCAAAAGATGGCAGGACAGCCTCACTGTTCTTGTTCACATAGGCGTCTGTCTCTGATCACAGTTGCCCTGATAGGGGACAGGCGTGTCTCAAGGCTCTGCTGGGAGTGTCATTTGTTGCTAACAGTCCCCCAAAAAGATGTCAACCTAGCAGATATAATCTAAGAAGCCAGAGTAAAAAGGGAATCAAGTGTAACGGTGAAAATGCTCTAAAACCCCTCTACCCTGTCCATCTTCACATGAAGCTGTGTGTGTGTGCATGCCTATGGACATGCGTGCAGTTCTACATTTGTCCTATGGCTCCTGCTTTCATTTCTGAAGATAAACATGCATTAGAGTTAGCTCAGAAACACCTAGTTCTTTGTGTTTTTCAAATATTTATGAAGAATTCCGGGTAGTGCCCACAAATTTTCAAGCATTATGAGTCCCATTGTAAGTGCTCAGTACATATTCATTAAATCAACTAATGAACAGGAAGTTCGCTCAAAGGCAGGAAGATGATAATGGGCTGGATGGCATTTAGGGACCCTGCCTTTACTCCTGTGTCTCGCTGCCTCCATTTGTCCTTCCCTCAGCTTTCTCTACTTGGCTAAGTCAACACCTGTGCACCCTTAGAAGTTGCCTGTGAATGTCAGCTCCTATAACTGCAGGATGAAAAATGCCCTTTTCCAGGCTCACCCAGCTTGCATACAGGCCAAGGTCTGCTGTACAAAACACACTGTAATAGTGAGTTGTTTGCATTTCATGGCTGCTGTTCTGGGCTCTCGTGTCTCATGCATCTCCGTTCCCACAGTGCCCAGCACAGGGCCCTCCCAGGGAGGGTTAGTGTGAATAAATCCTACCGTCCATTCATCAGATACTAACTGTACACAGTATCTCCCTCTAGCTGACTCAGGACTCTGTTTCTGATAAATTTCTGGATTCAACTGTCATCTTTTCATTCTGTAGGTAGGTTAGACCTTGCATTGGGCAACACCTCCCAACACCTTGGCTGGGTGCCTGGCATGGCTCCCCAGTGTTGCCACTCCATTCATTGGAGGGAGCTGGACAGAATTGGAGCCCTCAGGGGCCTTGGCATCACCAATTATTAGATACAGAGAAGTTCTCTTGATCCCTAGTTTGACAGTTTGAGTTGAGGAGCTGATATGACCACATAAAATTGTATTCTGCAGCATAGAGAAAGGCCCACTCCTGAGGCCTCCAAAATCCTCGTCCAGAAATTATATTGCTTTTCTCTTGAGTAGGAGCAATCTTCACGAAGAAGACAAGCTGTTGCTGGTCTGACCTGAGACCTTTTAAAAAGCCTTGGGTGCTTCCATTTTTAGAGACTCTTGAGTTATTAAATAAGTGAAATGCCAAGAGTTTCCAGGCAAAGAGGTGAATGCTTTCAACCCATAGAATGGCAATATGATTGTACCATTACCAAGGATCTATTTTTTAAAAACAATGACTTCATAATATAGTAGTGGAGCGTAGGGATCCTGGAGTTCAGACAGCCTGAGTTCAAATCCTAGCATTGTGCTCTCATGAGTTGTGTGACCTCAGGAGTGTTATTTGGTCTTTCCATACCTCAGTTTCCAGTCTATACAATGGGCATAGTTTTTAGGGTTTTTGTGAAGATTAAATGTCTTACATAAGTACCTAGACTCATAATGGTATGCTCTATATACATGTAAGTCATTATTATCATCATTGTTATCATCTTAGTGCACTTTACACTATGTCATCTAGCAAGAGGATGCTAATTTAAAGTTTCATCTTAAATATAATTTTCGTTCACTCTTGTGAGGGGATCTTACTGACTGTATATATTTCTCCTGCAGATCATTTCAAAATTCTAAGTTTGAAGACATTTGTGGATGAGGCCTGGCCCAGCTGGTCTCTCGATGCCCCTTGTGAAATGGGCTGCCTGCCCCTGCTTCTGAGTGTGGTAGGTACCCCACTGAAAACATTCCCTCCTCGTCCCTAGTGGTGCACACCCAGCCTCAGGACTAGAGTTATTGCCAGGCTTCCATAATGACAATTTAGTGATTGGGGGCTGGTGGGCAGTGGGGCCATGCAGATGCATTGGTGGTTGGATTCAATTAGTTAATTGTTTGGCTGACCATAGGGTGTGGCTCTTGAAAGAGCAGCTGCTGTTTTCTTTCTGGCTCAAGTTAAAGTGTTCGCTTTTCCAG
Organism: Moschus berezovskii; assembly: GCF_049115385.1. Taxonomy (NCBI): domain Eukaryota; kingdom Metazoa; phylum Chordata; class Mammalia; order Artiodactyla; family Moschidae; genus Moschus; species Moschus berezovskii. Next base: position 59,065,751 of record NC_142471.1, on the reverse strand, counting down.
TTGGCATGGAACAAGTACTCCACTACTAATAAACTCACTGGCACAAGGCAAAGAGTCCCGGCGCCAGTACTTGGAGTACCCGGGGAGGGCTTAATAATCTTCCCTAATTATCGTTCTGACTGTCACCATCCAACTAGAGTGATGTGCAGTCACTCCCTGAATACCATATAAGATTTACTGTCACCTAACACTTCCTATTGCTGTTCTAGCAAGAGGCTAGTATGTAAGAAGAGAATCATCCGAGTGGCCTGGAGGCTGAGAGAGTGGGTGCCCTGACTTCTGAGGTCACAATGAGCT